>NC_142098.1:2902500-3202500 GCF_054644295.1 Miniopterus natalensis
TGTGGGAACGTTCCTCTCCCGGGTGAGCGAGTTACCTGATTTACAGGTGAGACCCGAGGCTCTTGGATGCCCGTCTTTTACTCCAGGTTACATGCTGGTAAGCAAGGTGTCGGGCCAGGACCAGGGGTCTGGCCTCTGAGTCTGATACATTTCCCCACAATGGCCACGTTCTGAGAAAGCCCGGATCAGAAGTGTTCGGCTCAGGTGGGGGTCTGTCCAGGCCCGGAGCAGGGATTCTTCAGCTCTCCGCCCCTGTCATGTCCGGAGGGCTGAGGCCATGCATCCAACCTGCAGTTCCCCTGCCCAGAGTCAGGGCAGGCTCACACGCCACTGCTGGCGTGTGGGCATCTGGAAGAATAGACATGTGTCACCCTCATGGAGGTGCTGGCAGGTGTACAGGGACAAGAGCCTATGGGCAGTTAGCGTGGATGCCAGGAGCACCCCTGCTGGTGTCCTCGCCAGGTCCCCAGGACCCACAGAGGACATGCTCCTATTCAGACCCTTGTGCGGTCCTCCCTTCTCCAGACTCTGGGAGCCATACCTCGGACGTGAAGCATCCTGCCTTTATTGATAATGGCTCATTGCAAATTTTACATTTTATTACCATATTTATTAATATTGAGGCTTGATAACTGACACTTCCCCAGTGGAAGTCCAGGTCTTTTATACAGGAGCCTGGGCATCCCCTTACAGGTTCAGATGCTGGGCGCCCGGGACAGCAGAGGCTGCTGATTAGCTGGGAGCTGGTCCCTTGCTGTGGGTGGGGCCGGGGCAGGGCCAGGCAGGAGGGGAGCTTCCTGCAAAGTCGCCTCTGGGACCCTTAGTGGCTCCCTTTGCCTGGAACAGGTGTCGTGCCCGGATCCCAAGCCTGTCACTCTACCTGACATGACGGGAAACCACATGTACTGCCTCACGTTATTAGCTACACAGTTTTTAAATCAAATAAATTTATTTTTAAAAGGAATGTGTCACTTCCATAAATGAAGACCCAGAATCACTTGCCATAAAGAGAAAATAACCATAAAAATAAATGCGGTGAAATCAAACAATGTCATTAAATTCTAGCTGGATCCTCCTGCCTGTTGATGGCCTGCCTCTGATGTCTTATCTCTCTTTTCTAAAAAAGGAGATTAGCCAGTGTTAGGGCAGTGGTCAGGACCGGTTGCGCCGGTGGATACTTGCTCCTTGAAGTCATCAGAAGAAGAGTGAGTGACAAGACTGACAAGGGAGTGATTTATTGCCGTGAGAGTCAAGGTGGACCCCTCGTGTTTTCCCGCACCATGGGAGGAGTCCGTCCCCACAGCGATGTCAGTGAGTGTTAACTTCTGTTAGCTCCTCTGGGGTCCTTGGCACCCGAAGGGTTAACGACTGTTCCTGTAGGAAACCCACAGGAGGCGAGGACTTCAGAGCCCAGAGGACTGATGGGAGCTATGGAGCGGACCACTCACCTGCGCAGTGGGCTGTTTGCCCTGATGAAAATGTCCCTCTCTGAGCTGTCCAGTGTGGTGGCCACCACCACGTGTGGATACTGCCAGCATCCCTGAGGAGCTAGATTTTACATCATTTAATTTTAACTGGTTTACTCTTAAATTGTCATGTGGCTAACACAGCTGCGGGGCTTTCTCTGTGTCTCCGCCTGTCTCCCTGACCTGGAGCTGGCCGGTCTGTCATCCGCAGCCTGGGAGGGACGAGTGGCTCTAAGAGCAGTGATGTGCACCGTAGGGTGCAGGCTGCTGTGGTCCAGCCTCTGTCGCAGCACCCCAGGGAATGTTGGCATCACCATCCCGTTTTACAGACGAGGAAACTGAGGCTTGATGGCCACGGGACAGGGAAAGCAGGAGGCAGAGGAGGTCACTGTGCGCAGCACCCTCCTACCCACCTGTGAGGAATCCATGTGCTTTGTCCATAAGGACCTTAAACAGGCTCCCCATGGCCCTGTGCCCCTGCTCAGCCAGGGACCCAAGCATCGGTGTGCAGCCCAGGGTGGCTCTCCGACCCCCCTCTGGGGAGCTTCAGACCAGCCCCTCTTACAGCAAGGGCCATAGACAGCAGGCTGGGGCACTTCTGTGGTCTGTTTCTGGTGGTTTGTACTCTCTCCCACCTCCCCAGATATTACTGCTCCCCTCCATCCTAGGAGTTGAGAGGTGAAGGGGAAGGGGAGTGATCTGATAAATACATCCACAGCTGGGTTGTCAGGTGGGTTAATGCACAGCCCCCCATACTCTCAGGCCAGCCCACCCCACCCCACGGTTACCTGCTTTTTATGAGTACTGACACAGGGCCCTGCTTAGCCTGGGCTCTACCTGGGTTGATGCCAGTGGGACTTTCATCTTGAGAAGAGAGAGAATTTGGGGTGGAGAAGGGACTTTAGGTCCTGCCCTATCAAGGGGACCATGGTTCTTTTGGGCTAAAGAGGCTGGGCTGACCGCACAGGCCAGAGTTTTCGGGACAGGACATTAAATGACTGTCCTGGCTGCGGGGCAGGGCCTGGTGGAGGGCTGGACCCCTCCCTGGGCAGAGCCTGCCCTTTCTTTGTCCCACAGGATCCTCGGGCTGAGGGAGAAGTGGGGTTTCTGTAACCAGATATCACCAGTCCGTGGAGCGTCTGCCCGGTGTGGGCACTATGCTAAGGCTGTGTGTGCTCAGTCCCACTAGCAGCAGTTCTGACAAGGCACACACATTCTCGTTTTATAGATGGAGACTCAGACCGTTTTTTAATTTACTCAAGTCCCCAGCTACAGGACAGAGTGGAGGGTGAGCCAGGCCTGAGAGTCTGGATTGTGGCCTGTTAGCATCGTGCCACCTGCATCACTAAGGGCCAGCACCTCGCCCGCCTCCTTGCTGTGTCCACTCTCCTCTGGCCCCAAGCACAGGCCTGCAAGCCCATCTGCCACCCGAGCAGGGATATATGCAGACCCCTGCACAGCAGTGCCTGGGGTCAGAGCCGCACCAAGAGGAACAAGGAAATGTGCAGAATGGCCCAGCTCTGCCTCACGTCCAGGTGGGAGGTAGAGGAAGGACGGCCGTTTTCCTCCTCGGGTCTGCCCCATACTCTCTGTGGCACACTCAGCTCTGTGTCCTCAGTGTTCGATCCATTGGCATCTGAGAAGCAGCTCGTAGGAAAGAGGCTATTATATGGGAACAGAGCGGGGGGAAGGCAGAAGCAGGGTGGGGCACTTAGGAGACCTGGTGATGACCAGCAGCACCTGGGGTCCTGCGGATGGAGGAGATGCTGCTCCAGCTCAAGGAGCCCTTCCTGTGATCACACATCCCTCGGAGGGCACCAGGCTATGGGAACACCTGGTTCCCAACTCACCCGAAGAATTTGCGGAGTGTATGTTGAGCACCTGCTCAGGCCTGTGCCAGCAGGTGCAGGGGACACCAACCTATGCAGTCCTCAAGGTGGTCAGAGTGCAGAGGCGAGGCAGAAGCAGGTAATTCTGCCAGGGTGCCACGACGGAGGCGGACACTAAGCGGGTGGGTCACGGAGGAGGGGTGCCTTACTCCTCCCAGGGGCGAGAGAGCCCGGGCGGGTGGGCTCCTGCCAGTGGGTGGAGCTGAGTCCTGAGGGATCAGGGTGGGGGGGTGGGGGGGACGGCAGTCCTGAGAGCCTCCTTCCGCTCTGAGCCTCATTGTCTGCTGGTGGCATGACTTGGGCACTCGCCACTTCCTGCCAGACTTCCCAGTTTGAGGACTATTTCCAGAGTTTTCTGACCTTCTGCTAATGCAGAATATTTGTTCTTGTTGACCTGATGGTCCCCAAAGCTGTGGTCTCTCGGATGTATTCTTCCTCAAGTGAGTGCCCCATATCAGAGTGAGTCTCAGTTCAGCTGTCCCCACGCATCAGGGGGTGGGGCTGCCTGCCTTGGGCCCCTGTACTTGGAAAATATTCTGTCTGCATCGTCGCAGAAGGTACAGCCCCACTGACTGACGCCCAGCCGGAGCCATGTTCCTCCTCTCCGGCAACTGTTCAGACCCTGCCCCCCCTTCCAGCCTCCATTCCTATACCACCACCCACTGGCCTGTCCTCCCTGGTGGTCCCACCCCCAAACTAGTCCTTTATCCAGGGCTTGGTACACCGTGATGCCCACGGACCTACCGTCTTCTGGGGTGACCAGCGGCACACTGTGTGTGTCTTCATGCCGATCAGCCTGCATCCCAGAGGCAGCTGGGATGCAGGGCAGCAGGTGGTCAGCCTCAGGAGGTGGGCTTTGGGCTGACCTCAGAGGAGACACCAGGCAGCCTGTCATGGTGGGTGACCCAGCTGTGGACCTAGGGTCTGACTTGGCATCAGCGCTATCCTTAACTCCCCGAGGTGCCTCTGGGTGGTCCCCCTTCTCTGGGCCTAATTTTTTCCTTTATTGAATGAGATGCTGGACTTGGTGCCTATTTAAAAGATTCCTGCTACCTCCCCTACCCTGGGGTGACCTGAGTCTGAGCAGCCACGGCCAGAATTTCAGCAGGCGTCTTTGGCAATGTGTCTGTCTTCCCAAGAAGAGCACTGATTGGGTGGAGAGCACTGAGTGGGCATGTTCCTGGCACTGCTGCCTCCGGTCCACACAGGCATCTGGCCACCAGAGAATGACCCTGTCACTTATCTCTACATCACCCTGTGCACCATGGAGCGCTCCACCCCCCAGGAAGGAAATCCACCCTGGAGCAGCCCAGCCTCCGTTTCCAGAGGAGTGAGGGCCGGGCTCATGAGAATGGAGCCCATAGTGTTGGTCCCACTGGAGAAGGGAACCGACGACTGGACCAGGGTGCCCCTGGCTGTGGGCTCCGTCTCTGTTTCGCTTGTCAGGTGAACTTTCCGGTGCCTTTTTCCTTATGATGACTTGATTAAGGACACAGTAGCCCTTGCCACGATTTTTATCTCTTTGCAGTAATATCTCTCAGTTCTAATGTCAGAGATTAGCTTGTTTTCAAAACACTAAGTGCAGGACAAGCCTGCCCCACAGTTGCCCGTGAGCCCGTGCTGCCGTAACCCCATCTCTGACAAACACAAGCTGTGGCCACACCTGCACATCAGCGCCGTGGGAAGGAGCCTGAGACTCGGCGCGGGAGCCAGAGCATTAGGGATTTCAATCCCGCTTTATTTTCAACTTGAAATGGAGGAAAACAGACAAAAAACAAATAAGAAAGCTAAACAGTTGCGTGAGAGCTAGCAATTTGCTGGCTCCCGATGACAGACACTGCATTATCATAATTGTCTCTTCTACATGATAGGACAGAAAAATAATAATGTCATTTTATTTATAGATGGGGTGGCCCCTTTATGAGAGTCATACAAGTTTCTGCCAAGTGGAGTAGGTCAAATGACATCTTTTGATCAGGGCTGTCCAAAGAGATCAAAGATGAGTGGCAGGTAATGGAGACCCAGTGACAAACCAAATCTAAAGCAGAAATAGGGCTGCCAGGCCTGCCAGTTACCCATTAGAGGCCCGCCTGAGGAAGGCAGGCTGCTTGACACGTGGGCGAGCACCTAAATCAGCCAGGCGTCAGGGCCAGAATTGTGCATTATCATTGGAAATGGCTGTTATTTCCTCGGTAACGTTTCTGTTAAGGCTTTGTTTGTGTTGGGCTGACCCACAGTCGGAAGTGGAGTTGGAAGGAGGCGAGCCCAGAGGACTGGATGGGGGGACCGCCTTGGTTTTGGCCATTACCTGTTTTTAATTGCTGGGCCCTGACGGGGCACCACCCAGCCCTGCGTTCTGCTCAGATGGAGGGAGAGGTGCCCCAGTGCAGGTGAGGGTCAGGTCCGTCCCTGTGTCTCTCTGCCCGCTGCACCGCTGCGCCTCCTCCCGTCTTCCCGGCCGCGGCCCTCAGGAGGCCCTGGACCTTCCTGAGCACGGGGAGGGAGGCCCAGGCGGAGGGGGCTCCGAGGGCGGGCAGGCCTGCGCCCACGCAGCCTGTGTGGGCAGGGACGCAGCGGCAGCTTCCGCATCACCGGGAAGGAACGCGATGAAGTTGTGCGTTTAGACGTGGTAGTTAAAAGGCTTTGGTGGGAAACAAAACTTGCTATTTTTTTAATTTGTGGGGGTTGGATGGGGTGGGATACAAAGAAATACTCAAAGAAGCATGTAGAAGCAAGGGCTGCCGGGCCCAGGAGAGAAGCAAAGCCCTGCCCGGTGCCCAGGTGGTGCTGCGGGTGATTTCTGCTCTGCAGCTTGTGCTGGAGGGTTAAAATACTACTGAACATTGAAGCGAGTGTACTAGTTAGCTAATTAGTATGTTTCTCTTTCTTTTAATAATCCCAACGCATTTTCTTTCTTTCCTACCTCCATTTTTGTACACGTGGTAACCCTAAAGAATATATTTAGAAGCATAATTAGTTATAATTAGAAGCAAACAAACCTAGCCCAGAGTAGCTCCAGTTTGTCACACGGGATTGCAGGTAATGGTGGCAGAGGCAGACACCAGGATCCCTGCTGCCTAACGAGGTAACAGTCTGCCACCCACACGCCCACCCACGTGCCCACACACATGCCCACGCGCACCCACATGCCCTCCGAGGGCAGAGGAACAAGCCGTGGAAGTTGCTTCCCCTTGGCTTGCGCAAGTTTCACAGCCTCACGTTTCCTGGTCATTTTCCATTAACTCCGTCTTTAGGTGACGGGGACACCGTGTCAGAGCCATGGCGTCGCTCCGCGCTGATGAGAAGAAGACAGACGTTTGACGGTGAGGCCTCTTGGCAGGAAGTTGGGTCGAGGAGTCCCTTCCAATCTGTCACGCGCAGCAGGAAGCTTGCAGCCCAGCCCCTCACCTCACCTGTCTGGGGGACACCTGGCTCCATCGGAAGTGACAGGCTGCGTATGCAGGGCCCCTGAACGAGTCCTCCAAGTCTCCGGCCATTTGCTGGGGAGGACACACCTCTTCCCTGACCCTAGGCAGTCACCTTTGACATTTGACCCTGACCTACAAAACGCCTCTTCCCCCTTGATTGTCTCCCACCTCAAACCTCTAAGTAAATGAAAGTTTAAACCAATCTGTGCTCATGCTGGCTTTCGAGTGAGAATTTAAAAAAAAAAATTCTCTTGAATTATGTAAAGATGCATCACAAGGTATTTACGATTTAAAAAAAACAGATATTCTTCTTATATACGGATAAAATTGGAAACGTGGAAGCATATTTGGTAAGTGTAAACAGATGGTTAAAGATTTTTGCTGGGAAGTATCAGAAGCAGTTATTCCTGACTTGCCTGCTTGGCTAACCACGGCTCTGAAGAGTCAGCTCCCAGGGCACAAGGCAGGAGGTGCGGGGCCACCTGGCTCTGAGTGGAGCAGGGAGGGCCCTGGTCTCTTTATCACGATGCTGCAGGGAAACCTGCCCATGGGACCCCTGCCTTCTTTCTCCCACCAAGTCGCGGAGGGGTCCTTTACCCCTGAGCAAAAAGGCTCCTGTGTTCCCTCCCTAATTTGGGATGCGGCCGCGAGGCTCGCTCAGGGAGCCGGGTCCTGTGCCTTCCCGGCTGCGGCGTGGAGTTAGCGCTCTGCCTTTGCTCCAAGGACGTGGTCCTTTTATTCACGAGGGCTCCGCGTGGGAGGTTGCCTTCCAATGCAGTGGGTGCCGAGTCGCCTCAAATTCCTGGGAAGAGAAGAAGGTGGCGTCCTGCCTTTCTCCCCTGGCAGAGCGGCGCCCACCCGCGGAACAGCCCAGATAAGGGAGCGCAGCCCAGGTGACTTAGCAGAGAGCGTGGAGCGCCACGGAGCTGGTGTGTCTCCCACTCGGGTGGTGTGGGGGTGCGCGGAGGTGGGGTCGGGGAGGAGGAAGCGGCCTGTTTCTCACAAGCTGATCTGAAATGCTTTCAGTAGAATTGTTCAGTAGCAATAATCTGTCAACAGATTACAATTTTGCTTAATTTTAATGTGGCTAACTTAAGATGGTTGTATAGTAAATTTATGCAACTGATCACAGTTATTAAATTACTACGTCTGCAAAGGAAGCAATCAAACCCCTTATTACAGTTGCTGTGAGTGAATGCTAAATGTCACGGAGCCACCAGGCGCTGCGGGGAGCCGCACTCCAGTTAAAGATGCATAAAATATCAGCACTTTTTTAATGCTTGTGCATTCAACAAAGACTCCCATCATAATTAACTGGTATGGAAATAAATAATTCTTACAAACTACCTCAGAAACAGTTGTGCCACAGTTTTTGTCAAAGTCTGCTGCTCTGTAGCGATATTTAAGCCCTTCAGACACATTTCCTCTGACTCACATATGCTATAAAATATTTAAATCTCACAGAGAGGTTTGAGAGTGATATTATAAATCCAACTCTCGGTGCTAAAAAGTAATGTATGATGATTAATTTAATTATACAATTGAAGGTTTTGATATTTTAAAAACTCGAGATTACTTTTTGGGGGGGTAAGGGTCCCAGTCTGCCAGTTCTTTCTGTAAACAGCTGAGGATGGGTGTGGGGCTCAGCTCCTCCAGCCAGGTGGCTGGAACGGTTCTGCAGGTTACAGAATCCTGGTCCTATGCCCTCCTGTGCGGTTCTCAGAGTCCTGTTGGCGTGATTCCCATGGAGAGTGTGTAGGTCGGGAGACTTGTGGGAGTACCTGAGGGTCGCCCGCAGGGCGGACACTGGGCCACAGAAGACTCGCTGAACATTAGCTGTCGCTATGGTATGAATGCCCCCTGCACCTCATGGCTGCATTGTTCTGAAGCCTGTTTGCTTTGGCTGCCATGGGCCTTGGTCACATTACAGTCGTCACAGAGGGCTTGAGGTTATCCCTTGGCCGGCGCCCATACTCACTTGGCCCTGTGGGGTTTTAGAAACCTGGCCTAGCCAGCCTTTGGACTGCACTGGGCATTCCGGGCCTGGCAGGAAGGAAGAAAGCCGCTAGGATGGGGTGAGCAGCTCTCCAGCACCCAAAGGCTGGCCCCTGAGCCTGTTTGGTCCACTCAGCAACCCCATGGTGACGGGTTGACCAGACCCGGGAGGTTGCATGTGAACAGAGTCCTCCTCCAGGCTGGTGGTGTTGGCCACGCAGGAGGCTGCTGGCCCTCGTGTGGTCTGAGTGCTCTGTCCAGCCAGGCCTGTGTCATGCCCTGGAGAGAGGGGTGTGACCTGGACACTGACGGGACACTGTGGTGAGGGATGCGGGGTCCATGCCTGCCAGCCCACAGGTTCCTGACCTCTTCCCAGAGGCTGAGGGCCACCCCAAAGCGGACTTGTGTCTGCTGGAATCACGCTCAAGCAGCAGGCCCACTGCAAGGACATGCTCTCCTGCCGAGTGTATTCACTGTGTGAGGGTCACCGTGTGGGGCAGTCAGATTCATGGGGATGCCCATCTGTGCCTGTGTGGATGGACGTGGGCACCTGTGTTTACATATATGCATTTGTATGTGTGGATATGTTTATGTGCATGTACGTGCTTCATCTGTACAAAGAAATGAAAATGAGCCATGTCACCTGACTCCACAAGCACTGGGCACTCAGAACCCGCCCTGGTGGGGTTGTTGGGTTAGAGCCGTGGCTCCCAATGTTCTTGTTGTGAAGTGTGGCCTCACTTCAGACCTCGCTTGGTCTGGAGGGGCAGCTCCAGGGTGGGCATGGCGCACTCTGTACTAGTGTTCATCATGCACCTTGGTGAGAAAAGTGACAGGTGTGTGTAGTGTTTTGGGGAAAAGCAAATACACAATCATAAAGCTCCATTATGGAAATGCTGTGTGGTTGGGAATGAAGAAGAAACAGCTTTACTTAATAAAACAGTCAGACTATAGAATCTCTTAAAAAGAATCCATTTTTGCTTAAACAGAACACTGGCCCCCTGGCTGCCTGCTAGGGGCGTGAGCCCTCCTGCTCTCTGCGTGGCCTGTGTCTCTGCCCCATGGCTGGGTATGGTGTGGAGTCCTGCACCTTGTTCAACCTGGCTTCCCCCAGCATAGTCCCTGGGCACTGCAGCTCAGGGACTGGGTTGCCCCCGAACCTGGCAGCCCGGGGCCCAAGTCTGCGGCCCTGTCTCTGGGTGGTGCAGCTTCACTCATTGAGATTAAGGTGGTTTCAGGGCTTTGCACATGTGGTTTCATGGACCCCTTGGCGCCTGGTGTGGGGGTGACAGGAGCCAGGAGACATGAGTTCATCTCCCTGCTCTCTGCGTGACCAGCTGGGCACTAAATGGGACACAGTGTCCTCACCTGAGAAGTGGGGAGGCCGCCAAGCCTACCTCAGGGGGTGGGTATGCGGAGAACAGGGTTAGTGGAAATAAAACCTCCACAAAGTGCTGAAAACAATAGCACAGAGAAGCCCACACCTCCCCACTCCTCCATACCATTGTCCCTGCCTTGTCGTGTCAGGTGAAGCAGGCAGCCCTGGATGGGGCTCCTGAGAGTGTTCAGGTGACTCCTGACCGACCCTCTGTCACCTCCCACGGAGCCCTCGGTGGGCCCTGGGGTCCCTTTGCTGCTCCATGACAATGCTGGAGCCTGGCTCTGGACACATCTGCTCAGCTGGGCCTCCCGTGGCCCCTGGCTACTCGTTTGGCCGTTTCCATGTCTCCTTCATTGTGGGCGATACGGCAAAACCAGCATGAGTTGAGCAGTGATGGTCCTGGCTGCTGTCATCTCACTGCTAATCCCAGCAGTTGGCCCTGTGCGCCCGCCGTTTGCCTAGTTATGTAAGGTGACATAGGACACCTGGAGCTGGCCACCCCAGGCAGGAGGAGGAATCCCCCAGGACCCATGCCCCCCACACTGCCCCTAGCCTGCCACTAGCCTCCCACCGTAGCCGAGGAGGAAAGAGCTCTAGAGATTCGGTCGCTGCAGCAGAAACTATCCTGATACAGTGTGAGGGGCTTCTCCCCAAATGTGCTTCATGTAAACACGCTCTCAGAGATGCCTCCGGGGTGGACACAGAGGAGCCGAGCGCTCCCAGTGGATCCGCGAGATCGCACGTCTGGAGATCGCGCTGTGCTGTCAGGGATCCAGTCCCTGAGCCCCTCCCCACGCCCCTGACCTGGCTCTGTGTGCAGGGAGGGGTCAGTCCAGGTGCTTCTGGGGACGTGACCTCCTACAAAGAAACCCTCCTGAAGGGTAAACTTTCCACCGACTCGGAAGAAATCAGAGGAGCCAGGTATTGGCCCAACCTGGCAGGCCGGGCCTGTCAGCAGGCAAGAGGCCCGGGTGGCCCCCACTGCTGCCCTAGGACCCTGCCCCCAGGGGCATCCCTGGGAAGCTACTTGCACTTTCCTAGCTGGGCTTTTTTTTCTATGTTGAATTGAGTTCATCTTTGGTGATGTAAAAAAGAAAAAAAATTGGTGTTCAATTGCAATCATATCTAACTGCCCCAAATTAAACCGCCCCGATCTGTGGGGCCCTCGTCACTGCGCAGCGTTACCCCGAGTCAGTATCGAGACCCCAGCCTTACCGGAACGGCTGGTCTACAGGGCTCTAGTCCCTCCCGGTGGACTCCTGGTGCCCAGCGCGGGGGGCTGGCGGCGGGGCGGGCTGGAGCGGTCATGTAGAGCCTTCACGTGTGGCTGCAGGAGCCCACGTCCACCACGTCCACCAGAGGAGGGGCCGGTCAGGCTGGCGGGGCCCCTCTCGGCGTGGGGGGCTGTCTCTGCAGGGGAGAGCCCCAAACTCGCACACGCACACGCACAAGTGCACTTCTCTGTCGTAAAGCCATTTATCTCTCGACGTCAAACTGCAATAATTAACTATTATTGATCTTAAATTCAATTAACTTCATTAACACAGGTCCTGACGGGGGAGCTTGTAAGGGAAAGGCATTTGGCAAGTGTCTTTGCTCAGTTGACATTCCATCTTCCCCCGGTGGCTACGGACTTTCCAGCCGTCCCTCAGAGGCAGCGGGGAGAAAGGGCCGGGAAACCCGGCGGGCGCGCAGGGGGAGGCGGGCGGCGCAGGGCGGGGTTGGGTCCCTTGTGGAACGCGCTCAGCTCCAGATGGGGGACTCTGCCGTGCCCGCCTCCTCTGCAGACGCCGTGGCATGTGACTCGGGAGTGTCCAGTTTCCCTTGACCGGAGGGCAGCCCTTGTTTGTGTTTCCAGATGGGAAGTCGTTTCCCCTTGACCGGGGAAGAGGAGCCTGGCCCCACAATTGTACTTGGGACTGGAGAGGCTCTGGGCAGCCCTGTGGCCTGCCCTGGCTGTCTCTCCTTCCCTGAGTATTTTGGGTCCTTTATACTCCAAGGTAGGCCACGCCACCCGTTTCACCAGGACTGTGCCACGCTGCTGTGTGTCTTCACGTGCCGGCGGTCACTCCGTGTGTACTCACGAGAGAAGCGGCGAGACAGACGAAGGGGAAAGGGCCTGGCCTCACTGCCCTGCCTCCTGCCGCATTCTGTGGGTGCAAGGCAGCCCCCACCCCTCAGCTCCCGACCCTCAGTCTCCCTGTCCATTAAATGGGCAAGCTGTTGGCCTGCCCTCCCCTGGGTTGTTCCAGAGCTTTGTCCCCAAGGAGGACAGGATGCTCCTGTGTGTTGACAGCTGGTTGGGTTTTTAATTCCTTATGGAAATGCTGCTTGTTTTCTTGGTCAGGGAAACAAAACAAAACAAACAGAAAAGAGCAAGCCTGAAGTCTGCCTTCCATATTTGTGACATCTTTTCATTTGAAGCTTTGATTCCATTCAAAGATCTTTTCAGGCCCCCAGAGTGTGCCAGGCCTGGGGCCAGGGCCCTGAGACAGCGCCCTTGCCCACTCAGGCAGCACTCACCCAGCCTTAGGCAGCTCTCGCAGGGCACACCCTCGGCTCTCTGCCTAGTGTCTCTGTTCTGTGAGGCGGGAGGTGCCCAGGGCTGCTCCGCCCTGCACTGGACGGTGGGGAGGAAGCTTTGGAGGGGGGCTTCTGCCTGTGGTGACACTTGACTGTGTGGCTCTTATGCTAAGCAGGCCAGGAGTTACTAAGAATGTTGATAATGCAGGCAGTGTGAGGGGAGGCAAGGAGCGCCGGTCTGGCTCCTGTGATGTGTATGGAGAGACTGTTGACGCCTGTGGGTAGCCATTGTGAAAACTGCGGGAGATGGTCTCCAGTACAGATGTGCAGATGGTAACACCGATAATCATTCCTTAAGTTTCCCTAGAATTCAGAACCTAGAGAGGCCTTTCCACCCATTGTCTCCTCACTGAGGTCTAAGCCGCTTTCAGAGAGACGGGTAAGGAGGGACTTCGTGGGGGAGGTGGGAGAGCAGGATGTTGGTGGGCAAGGCAGAGGACCTGGGGAAATAAATGGAGCACTGGACACAGTGAACCCATGATGAGGCCAACGGAACGTTCCCAGGGAGAGTAGCTAGGCGTGTGTTGGAGGGGTGGGCACTGAAAGGTGAGCGTGAAGTGAGATGCTGGTCTTAGATGCCAAGCTAAGGAGTTGGTGTGGATGTGTGATCCTCTATCACCCTCTGAGCTACATAGCCAAGGCCTTTATGACTATGAGTGACTCTGAGCTGTTCATTTTGGTAACTTCATCTTCCTTACCCTAAAGCTTTGAGTATGTGCTTAGTATCATGTACATGTCAGTGAAGGGATGGGTTTTTTGGTGGGTGGGTGGGTGGATGGTAGATGTTGGATGGGTGGATGGGTGGATGGTGGATGGGTGATGGATGAATGAATGGGTAGAGGGGTTTGGTGAAGCAGGCACCCCCTCTTCCATGTGAATCTTGATTCCTCTTTCATATAAGCCATCTGTTACCTTCTCCCTGAATACAGCCCTGTTGGTGTGCTGGGAACAGCCAGTAAGGCCTAGTGAGGAGAGGAGCTGGACATGAGCAGCCCATTTGGAACAGCCCATCGCTCTATTTTCAACTGTGGTTCCCAGGTTTTGAGATCACTGAGTCCACTGGGTTCCATAGCTGCCTTTTTGGGGACTACAAGCTACCCGGTGAGGGTCACTCTGCTCTGCCTCCAGGTGATCCCATGCTCCAGAGCTGACGGTGTCTAAGGCAAAACTTTTTCAGCCGTTAGTGAAATTGACCACTGCTCATGTAGTTTGAGAAGCCTAAGCGCACCTTTTGCTTCTCAGATCTTACACACCTGCTGCTTGCTTTGTCTGAGCTCCACCAAGGTGAGGAGTCTGCTCTTGGGATGAAGTCATTCTTCTGAGTCCTTGGGTCAGTTGTGATTAAGGTTGGCCTTGTGGACTTTGTGGACTAACAAATCAGAAGGGTATAGGAAAGAGGTTCAGACCTTAGATTCTTTACTCCAGATGGGCAGGGAACTTGGACATATATTGAGCTCAGAAAGAGAAGTGGGGATATGGTGCCCACAGTGGGCTTTCCTTTTTCACCACTCTTGCCAGGACTTACCTGGCTTGAGGCTGAGCTTTGCCTGATAGACCATCCTGGTTACCAAGTGGGATTGACTGGAGTGCCAAACTCCAGCACCTCAGGGCTGGGCTGGATTGTGGTTCTGCCTTGAGAGCTGGCTTCTAGAGGCTTCCACTGTTGATTTGGTGCCCAGTTGGCTCATCTGTGCTTGAAGCCAAAGACAGAGGTGACCGAACTGTGCATTTACTGTTTGTTATCTGAAGATCTGTCTGAGATGATTGCTGTCAGTGTGACTGTGTTCATGATACATATTTCTTTGGGGTGGGATTGGTGCCCCACTGTAGCGGAGCATATCCCAGAAATAATGGGACAGTGTGATTTTAGAGCTGAGGGAGCTGGTTTTTCTCTCTGGTCCTGGGGGCCTCTAACATCCTGACTTCCTCTCTGTTGGAGCCCTCTGTCCTATGGAGAGAGCCCCGGGAGGGGAAGGAGGTGGCTTTAAGGGCTGCTGAGATGGTTGGATGAGGCTCTTTCATTGGAAGTGTCTTTCTTGACCCAGTGGTGGGAGCTCCAAGTTTGGCTCCTGGAGTCTCAGGCCTCCCGTTCTCCTTCCACATCTACAGGACCGGGCCTGGGTCTGGATGCTGAGTCCCCTGGCCCTTGCTGTCACTGGCTTCTCAGAGGGTGGCAGAAGCCTGTTAAGGCCTACATGGCAGCTAGTCACTCTGGTACCACCCAAGAATGCCATTCTCCTTTTGTCCCCAGAGGCTGTGACACCTGTTACTTCAGACAGCTTGGGTGGCGTTTCCTGTGACTCCAAGTACCCAGGTGGATAGATGGAGGGCACCCTTGTGCTCTGCTGGGTTGTGACCCCTGGGTATTAGTCCATGAGCAAAGCCTTCTCTAGAATCAACTTTCTCTCTCTGCTCCTGATTTACTACCTATCAGAGGCCCCCACACAGCTCAGTCCACTCACCTTGGTGTTCCTAGCACCTTTGCTAAGCTCTCTCCCCCCATCACCCCCTCCCTCCACCATCTCCTCGCCTTCCTGGCACCAGAAGGAATTTTCTCATCAGTGCTGCTCCTCAAACCCCTCCCAGCCAGCAGCCAGCAGAATGTCCCCTATCCTGGCTTTCAGTTTTCCTGGGACCCCCGGGCATCAGGGTGCTAGGAGCTGCCCCGAGGATGCGTGTTTGGTCCTTGCTTGGCTCAGGCCTTAGCACCCTGCCTGTGGCACTGCCCTACGCACCCTCCAAGCCTCCCAGCAGCCCATTTGATGGGCTCTGGTAGCACCTGGGGTGAAGCAGATGCTGCAGATGGGGTGACTCACAGAGGAATCCTGTCCCTTCAGTTAGGGGGTGACACTGCACAGAGGAGAGACCACTAAAGTAACCCAGAGGCTCGGTTGGCTCGGTGGGCACGGCACTTTCCCCAGGGGTGTTTAGAACAGGGCGAGGTGTAGGTTTACCCATAAAGAGCAGAGTGGTGGCTCAAGACCGAAGCTGACCTGAGGAGGGCTGGGCTCAGCTGGAGAAGGGGCTGGCAGGGCTGGGGTGCAGGGACCCAGCAGCAAGAGAGGTCCGGGTGTCAGAGGCGCTCCTTCCACCTCCCTGGCACTATGCAGAAGCCAGCTGGCTGGAACCCCGCCTCGCCCCCAGGGAACCAGTCGGGTGGTCGTGGTGGGTGGGGCTGTGGGGTGAGGCCAGGCCTGGTCTCTGCCTGCCTGCTTCCCTCCTGAAGTCCCTTTGAGGAGCCTGTGCTGGGTCAGGAGCTTCTTGCTCCACCTGCGCCCCTTGCTTTCATTTCCCCACACACCTCCTTCCTGGCCCTCCGCCTTCCCCAGCGCCCACAGCTCAAGGCTGCCGAGGGGGGAGGCGCAGGTCTGCGTCTTGGGGGGCCTCTCACCACCTTCCTGAAGGGCAGCATGGAGATCTGGGGTCTGGGAGACCAAGACTCAGAGACCTGCTGTTGTGGGAGCAGAAGTCACCCCAGAGGTTGTCCCTGACCCTCGTGTGGGACCTCGGTGTCCTGTGGCTTCCATGGAGCAGCAGCCCCTCTGCGGCATCCTTTCAACTTGGAAATGTTTTTGTGCTTACTCCTTAAAAGTCCTTGCTTTTTACAAATGCCTGGGGAACAAGCTGGAGCTCAGAGGCCTGAAGCCAGTCTCATGTCACACGAACAGCCCCGGTGAGCGGGAGCCAGGGCCCAGCGTCCACTGTCTGGGGCTCCACTCAGTCTAACACAGGCCCCTCCACGTCCGGGCCCGGCCTTCATGGATGGCTCTCCATGTGGGGCGTGGGACATCCCCACTGCCCCCCTTCCTTCCTGGGAATCTGCTCTGCTGTGGGCCCAGATGTGGGGTGGAGGGGAGGGTGCAGGTGCAGAGGGGTCAAGACACCCCATGGAGATTTTGGCTGGTGTCTGCGTCCGAGTTCTTTCTAAAACACCAAGGGGCTGGCCTTACGAGGGGTCTCGGCACAGGATCTGTTACATTCAACCTGCTTTTGATTCACGAACAGCCTACTCTGGCTCAGAGTAGGGCGAGCAGGGAGGGCCTGCACAGGGTGTGTACCAGCCTGAGATGGGGTTGGGAGACCTGGTTCCATGGCCACCCAGTTTCAGGCATGTCTTCTGGGAAGTCCTGAGTCTCACCTATGTGAGGCCCTGGGCTCTAGGGCCTGTCCTCCTGGGGCTCCCTGGACAGGCCAGGTGCCTGGTGTTCTCTGCCGATGGTGGCCCCAGGTCCTCTCTGGGCAGAAATAGGCCTCTGTACCCAAGCTGCTCACGAACGCTCTGCTCACTAAGCCTACTGAGCAGTTAACTTCCTTCTTGCTCACCCCCTCAACTGATTACATTTTTCTTTAAAAAATCATCCTGTGTCAAGGCATGTGCCTCCAGCCTTGGAACTGCGTCCCCACCAGCCAGACTCCCAGCTTGGGCCCTAGCTGTCCTCTCCCCTTCTGTGTCTTCTCAAATCCCTGTCCGGTGCCTTCTCTCCCTGCCTGTCTCCCACTCCACCTGCTGCTCTGTGTGTCCTCTCTCTGCTCCCTCCTGCCCACCCTGTCCTCACCCTTTGCGACTAGACTGCTGCTGGCCTGTCCTTCCTCAGCCAGGCCCTCTCCCGTCCCACGGTCCTCTTCTTCTCTCGTTGCCACAGTCCCAGGCTTCCTTGGGAATGAACAACCAGAGCCCCACAGGCGACAGAAGGACACGGTTCCCTGGACGCCTCACTAAGAGGAGAGGGAAAGGGGTCCGAAGCAGCTGTGGCCAGAGAGCTCCTGAGGCTCAGGAGTTGGGGAACAGAGTTAAAACTTCAGAGCCTTTATTCTAGCCCCGAATGTGAAAACCGGCAGGACAGCTGACTTTGAAACTGCTCTGGGTGCAGGCACAGCCAGGCCTGTGTCCACCTCCCAGGTACCCAGCCTCGTGGCTGGCGAGTGCAGGCCCACCGGACACTGTCACCTCTGCAACCTTGTCGCCCTGGGAGTTACAACGGTGCATGGAGGGCAACTCCCACTAGCCCAGCTTATGGCTTATATTGACATCAAATTGGTCAATTCCTTTTTGCCTAGCGGCTGAGTTTATTAGTGACGATACATATTACTCCTACCTCCGCACCTCTCACCACCATGGTGGGGGCTCTTCACTCGGGACAAGCCCATTGCCTCTGGCCATGTCTCAGACGGTGTGGGCTCTGGGAGCCGAGGGAGGGACTCAGGACCCCCAAGGGGCAGGCGTGGGATTCCCCTGGGGGTGGGGCGTCCTCTGATGTGCCCAGGACACAGCACTCACCCTGCGGCCCTCCTGCATGATTCCCTCTGGAGTTCAGTCAAATCCCCTGTCCACCTCCACTGACGCCCACTCAGGTCCCAGCAGCAGGCTTGGTGCTGTTCCCTTTAATGGGCTGTGGGACCAGTTTCCTTGGCTGCAAGAGGGAGCCTCGTCCACAGGCACCGTGGGGGGGCGGCCCCTGTGGCGGGGCTCACCACATCACCTCCTGGCGGACGCACACTTGCTTGCTTGCTTGTTTATCTTGCTGACCAGGGTCTCGGGCTGTAATGGTAGAAGCTTTTGTAACTTTGAGAATTTTATTTCTCATGAACATGCCCAGGACCGTAGGATTCTGCCCGTGCCTCGCCCTCCAGCTTGCCAAGCTGTCAGAACCTGTGTCCTTGGCCTTCAGCACTGGAGGCGGGTCCCGGGCTTGCTGGTCAGGCCCTGACTGTTCATTGAGGGAGAGACAGGGGAGACCTGGGAAGGGTCGTCCACTTCTGTCAGGACTCACCTCTGGGAGAGAAACTTGTGCCTCAGAGCCACGGGGGGAATGAAATCTTCCCTGTTTGCCCCCTTGCTAGTCTCCACTCCTGCACATTTCTCCGTGTCTCTCCACTGCTGGGTGGCTGGAGTTGAGGGCCCTGCATCCACTGGCAGCAAAAGCTCCCTGCTATTCTCTCCGGGAAACTGCATTCAAGGATACCTGGGCTGGCTCCCCTGCGATGGGTTCTGTCCCCTGCCAGCCCCAGACCCTCTTTGGAAATGCCCACCACACTCAGAATCACCCAGGGCCTGCAGTCAGACCAGCCCATCTGCTTTGCTCTGGAACTGGCTGGAGCCTGGGTCCACCTCGATGTTTGGGCCACTGTTTAGGAGGTTTGGAGAAGTATTCTGTGGTGTTCGTCCATCCATCTGCTCATTCATTCATTCACTCATCCTCACTGGTGCATCCAAGGGCTGCTCTGGGCCTGCAGCAGGGATGCAGCAGAGATGAGGTGGGGCTGGTCCTGGCCACATGTCGCAGGACGCCTTGTAACAAGAAGGGAGGAGGTGCTAAGGAGACAAAAACCGGTTCGGAGAAGCCCATTCCCAGACAGGGCCTTTCCCCTGGGGCCTGGGGGGGGGTGGATGGACCCCTCCTTTGCATTGCCTGAGGGTCTCCCACCGAGGAGGCAGCAGTGAGCCGTGAAGAGTGAGAGGCTGTGGCCATTCCAGGTGCTGAGGCTGGAGAGGAAGCAGGCCGGATGGTGGGGGGCGTGGGGTTGCTTTGAGGACTGAGAGCTTTCTCCCAGCCCGATGGGAAGTCACTGCAGGCGTTCCCAGGGGTTGACGTGACTGGCCTCTGACTGACAGCGTTCCGGCGGCTTCTGTGTGGAGAATGGATGTGAGGGCCAGGCTGGAGTTGGGGTTCCTCGAGGAGGGGTGAGGGAGGCTGGTGGCCTGCTCCCACTGGTGTCGGAGGGACAGAGAAAAGGGGCAGAACTCATTTCAAAGGCTGGTAACAGGCATCTTGCTGCAAGACATGACCTCCAGCTGACTTCTTTGCCAAGGAGACAGTGAGTGTGAGTTGCTCACCTACTAAGGGCAATAGTGAAGATGGAGAATAGGCCTTTGGCCTTGGAGAACTCGTCAGGAGCAGGCAGACATTGGAGAGCAGCCAGGGTCTGAGTAGCCGCTCCCAGGAGCAAGGCTTCCCGAGGCCACGCAGGACTCACAGTGGACCCAAGTGGTGATGGCCTGCCCCTGGCTCCCATGCAGGAGAGACCCCTGAAGGCCAGCGTGGCGGGACTGCTCTTGGCCAGCCCACCTGCCCCCCAGTTGACCCCCACTGTCCACCCAGTCTGTCCTGGCCTCCTTGCCTGCCCCAGGACACTGACTGTCCGGCGCCCCGGAGTCCTTCCTTCTGCGCCACCAGGGGCAGTCCTCAGTCCAGAGTAGAGCGGGCTAAGGGGTGGCTTGATGCTGGTGTCAGGAGCAAACTTGGAGGGAAAGGGCGGAGCCAGCGAGCCCCCTTCTCTCAGGAAAACCGCAAGAGGGAGGGGAGGAGGAAGGACCTACGGACCCCGTGCCTCCTGCATGTGGGGGGCTCGAGGCCCAGAGAAGGACGTGCCTGCAGGCGTGGCTGCACGGTCAGGGTCTGTGGCCTGAGCCCCTTCCCTTTGTCTTTCTCACAGCTTCCTGCAGCTCCGTAGCCCAGAGCAGATGCTGTATCCTGGGGGCGCAGTAACTCAGCACGCGGCGGGAGGTGCACTTTTGCCACATTTTCACGTGGAGGGAAAACCAATGGGCAGAAGTGTTAGCTCAGCCCGAGGAAGTACTGGTCACATGGGCCTGAGAGGAAATGGCTGGTTCAGGAGGTGAGGTCCTGTCCTGGCAGGTTGCGGGAATGCTGACAAGGAGCCTAGGAGTCACGCCAAGGCAGGGTGGTGTGTGGGCCAGGCCAGGTCTCCCCAGGACACAAGGCCTCTGGGCACCTAAGCTTTTCAACTTTCCTCAGAGCGGGATTCTGTTCCCAGCAGGGCAGCCGCCTTCCTTTCCTGTCATATGAATTTCCTCCTCGGCACATAACTGATGACACTGATCCTGCTGAGCAGTTTACGGAGTGCCTGGGACTGCCCGGGGAGCTGGCAGGTCAGCGAGGTGCATGGGGAGCTCTGGACGGCCCACAGCACCCACGCCGTGCTGAGGCTTCCTGGGTCTGTGCTCCGGGAGGGTGGGCAGTGCACCGCGGAGCCTTTGGTTTCCCATTTGATGGCAGCCTTCGCACCACAGTGGGCTCTTCGGTGTCTACCCTGCTTCTCGGGCTGCCTAGTGTCCCCCATAGTGGCTTCAGGGGGCTGTGTCAGATTCCTGCCTATCCAAACGTAGTTCCCAGGGCTTGAATGGGAGCAGAGTGCCCAGGGTGTGTGGCTCATGGGCATCTCTGGGAGACAGGTGCCGAGACCCGTCCCTGCCACATGGGCCGGGCTCCAGGAGGCAGGCAGCATCCAGATGCTCTGACCTGTCCTGCTCTGAGCTCCCCAGGACTGAGGGAGCCCCAGGATGCAGGGCTCCCAAGGCTCACACCAGGCCAGTTCCAGGCTGACCGGGACCCTTGGTCACTCCCCAGCTGCCCTCCCTCCTGACCCGCTGGCCCCATTGGGTTTGTGGGCCAGGTCCCCAGCCTCCTGTGGGCTGAGGAAGGCAGTGGGACGGGGAGGAGCCCCTGCAGTTTTCTCCGTCTGTCCCTTCCCCAGCACACGCGTTCCCTTCATCACGGGAGCCGTGGCCCCTGTCCGCTTGGGCCCTGGCCTGAGGAGAGAAGCCCGTTGGCACTTTAACTTGTCAGCCCCAAGTGAGTGGCCCACACTGCAGTTCCCCTCAGCACTTTCCACCTCCACTGACCGCTGACCGCTGACCGGAGCAGGGCGCCGTCTTCTGTCCCTCCTCAGCAACGCTGCGGCTCTAGGATAGGATTCAGCCCTTCGCGTCCAGGTGAGCAGCGTCCCTGCCTCCAAGGCTGGTCCAAACACGAGTACCCGGGACGCCGCCCCCTCCTGTGGGGATGTCGCGACTGTCTGGGCACAGGAGGCGAGCGTTCAGAGGGCTTCAGAAGGACACAGGCGAGTGCCCCCCGGGCTGGGGGCACAGCGCAGTCTGGGGGCTGCGCTGGTCTGAGTCACTGCACTGTGTTTGCTATGAAATCCATCCAGGGGAAATCTTTAGTATGGCACGAGCTCTACAAATAAAGCTTCTTTTTCTTTTCTAAGAGTCTGTTTTTATTTTCAATCTGCCATGAAGTTAGCACTGTGGGACCCAGCCTGACACACGTGCTTGCTGGCCTGTGGGAGGAAACAGGTGTTCAGGAGCAGGCGTGACCTTCCCGCAGGCTTGTGGCGAGGTGGCTCGGAGTCCTGGCCGCCCTGTGGATGAGTGTGTGCGAAGTGTGCCGTCCTCAGCAGCCCAACTCGCTTTCAGCGCCAGATGAGCTCCACTAGGGAGTCACCCGAGTCACTGAATGCAAGAGGATGAAAAAAAACCATTTTGTTCCGTTAACCAACGGTTCCCAAGCTTTGCGTCCCCTGGTGGGAGCCTCTAGAACCCCCCGGCCCTCAGCCCGGCCTCCAGCTGCCCAGGTTTACTCGCAGCCTCGTGGCTTCCAGAGATGCCCGTGAGGCTGGTGCTGAGTAAATATTGACAAAGTAGTCTAAAGAGCAAACACTTTGGCATTTGTAAGGTCCACCAGAAGGTCTTGTATATATTTGTGCAGCAGGAGTGAGTGCTGCATACCAATCGTCCTGACGGGCGCGGACGTCGTCTGCACGGGCTGTGCGCTGGCTGGGCACGGCTGAGGGACCCGGCACAGGCCAGGGCTGGGGCAGCGGGCACAGCCTTCCCTCCCATCTGGAACAAACCAGGCCCCATCTCTTGGCAGGATGCATATGCTAAGCTTTAGGAGGCCTGCTTTTCCAGAAGGAAAAAAGCCACAAAATCTCATTTTAAATTTATTTCAATTGGTGTACTTTCTTTTTACTTTGTAAACATTTTATTGATGTTTTTGTCCTTATAGTTATTAAAGACTGAGCCTCAAAAACATAATGAGTGAAAAGTGCTTGCTTAATTTAAATTGTGAACCTGTGTGTTAGGGAATGCACTGGGGGTAGGGAAGCGCAGGGCAGGCTAACTGACAGGCAGGAGCCGCTGTCCTGAGGCTGGTCCGAGCAGCCTATTGCGTTGGGAGCGAGTGCCGCCTCCAGAGTGTGCTTCACTAACTTCAAATTCCGTTTTAATCTCAAGCTGTTGCCCCAGAGAAGAGTAAGGTGGCAAATTATTTGAAGAGCAGGTATTCTTTGTGCTTCAAAGAAACGCCGTATTGTAAGTGTTTAATTTTGTAAACAAACGCGCCCATGGGCCTTGCTGCCGTCTCCCAGCCGGGAGCTGAGGAAGTGTGCCAGGTAGGACCAGCACCACTAACGCTCTCTCTTCTCTCTCTCCTCCCGGCTTCTCCTTCTCTTGCACCCGCCCCGTCTTCCCGCCCGTCTCCACGGCAGCCTATGTCTCCGACGAGCTAAAGGCTGCTGCCCTGGTGGAGGAAGAGCTAGACCCAGAGGAGAGCAGGGCGGATGGGGAGCCCTCGGCCAAGTACGCCTGCCCGGAGAAGGAGCCCAGCAAGGCCTGCGCCAGCTACCAGGACTCGCCGGCCGTGGAGTTCTCCAGCCACGACCTGGACAGCGAGTCGCACATCAGTGAGGCCAGTGACCGCATGGCCGACTTTGAAAGCGGCTCCGTCAAGAATGAGGAGGAGACCAAGGAGGGGGCGGGGGCGCCGGAGGACGCGCCCGTGCCGGACAGCCTGGAGCAGATGAAGGCCGTGTACAACAACTTCCTGTCCAACTCCTACTGGTCCAACCTCAGCCTCAACCTGCACCCGCCGCCCTCGGAGCGGCCCCCCGGCAGCAGCAGCAGCAGCAGCAGCAGCAGCAGCTGCGGCAGCGGCAGCTTTGACTGGCACCAGAGCGCCGTGGCCAAGACGCTGCAGCAGGCGGCGCAGAGCCGCGCCCTGCCCGAGCCCAGCCTCTTCAGCACGGTGCAGCTGTACCGGCAGAGCAGCAAGCTCTACGGCTCCATCTTCACGGGCGCCAGCAAGTTCCGCTGCCGGGACTGCAGCGCCGCCTACGACACGCTGGTGGAGCTGACGGTGCACATGAACGAGACGGGCCACTACCGCGACGACAACCACGAGGCAGACGGCAGCAACCCCCGGCGCTGGTCCAAGCCGCGCAAACGCTCGCTGCTGGAGATGGAGGGGAAGGAGGACGCCCAGAAGGTGCTCAAGTGCATGTACTGTGGCCACTCGTTTGAGTCCCTGCAGGACCTGAGCGTCCACATGATCAAAACGAAACACTACCAGAAAGTGCCTCTGAAGGAGCCCGTCACGCCTGTTGCGGCCAAAATCATCCCAGCCGCTCGGAAGAAAGCTCCCCTGGAGCTGGAGCTGCCCAGCTCCCCAGACTCCACCGGCGGGACCCCCAAGGCTGCACTGGCGGACGCAGGCGATGGGCTGCAGAAGAGCGCCAGCCCCTACATCACGCCCAACAACCGCTACGGCCACCAGAACGGGGCCAGCTACGCCTGGCACTTTGAGGCCCGCAAGTCCCAGATCCTCAAGTGCATGGAGTGCGGCAGCTCCCATGACTCCCTGCAGGAGCTCACCGCCCACATGATGGTCACCGGCCACTTCATCAAGGTCACGAACTCGGCCATGAAGAAGGGGAAGCCCATCATGGAGACGCCCGTCACGCCTGCCATCACGACCCTGCTTGACGAGAAGGTGCAGTCCGTGCCCCTGGCCGCCACCACCTTCACCTCCCCCTCCCACACTCCGGCAAGCGTCTCCCCCAAGCTGACCGTGGAGGTCAGGAAGGACGCCGACAAGGAGAAAGTGGCCCCCGACGAGAAACCCAAGGAGGAGGAGAAGCCCTGCGGAGAGGAAGAGAAGTATGACGTCTCCTCTAAGTACCACTATTTGACTGAAAATGACCTGGAGGAGAGTCCCAAGGGGGGCCTAGACATCCTGAAGTCCCTCGAGAACACTGTGACGTCCGCCATCAACAAGGCCCAGAACGGCACCCCCAGCTGGGGCGGCTACCCCAGCATCCACGCCGCCTACCAGCTCCCCAACATGATGAAGCTGTCCTTGGGTTCCTCAGGGAAGAGCGTGCCTCTGAAACCCGTGTTTGGCAACAGTGAAATCTTGTCCCCAACAAAGAGCCAGACCCTGGTCTCCCCACCCAGCAGCCAGACCTCGCCCATGCCCAAGACAAACTTCCATGCCATGGAGGAGCTGGTGAAAAAAGTCACCGAGAAAGTGGCCAAGGTCGAGGAGACGATGAAGGAGCCGGAGGGCAAGCTCTCTCCGCCCAAGCGGGCCAGCCCGTCCCCCTGCAGCAGCGACGCCAGTGAGCCCGTCGCGATGGAAGCTCCGGGCGACGGGGGCTCCCGCAGCCAGGACCACAGCCCCAGCCCCCCGCGGGACGGCGGCAAGGAGGGGAGCCCCCTGGCAGAGCCTGTGGAGAACGGCCCGGAGCTGGGCAAGCCCGTGTCCAGCTGCCTGAGCAGCAGCACGGCCATCATCACCGACCACCCGCCCGAGCAGCCCTTCGTGAACCCCCTGAGCGCCCTCCAGTCGGTCATGAACATCCACCTGGGCAAGGCCGCCAAGCCCTCCCTGCCCGCCCTGGACCCCATGAGCATGCTCTTCAAGATGAGCAACAGCCTGGCCGAGAAGGCGGCCGTGGCCACCCCGCCGCCCCTGCCGTCCAAGAAGGCGGACCCCCTGGACCGCTATTTCTACCATGCCAGCAACGACCAGCCCATAGACCTGACGAAGGGGAAGAGTGACAGAGGCTGCTCGCTGGGCTCCGTGCTCTCGTCACCCACGCCCACATCCCCGGCAACCTCCTCGTCCACGGCGACGGCGGCGAAGACGTCTGCCGTGGTGTCGTTCATGTCGAGCTCCCCGCTGCGCGAGAACGCCCTGTCAGACATATCCGACATGCTGAAGAACCTGACAGAGAGCCACGCGTCCAAGTCCTCCACCCCTTCCAGCGTCTCCGAGAAGTCTGACATCGACGGGGCCACCCTGGAGGAGGCCGAGGAGGCGACGCCCGCTCAGAAGAGGAAGGGCCGCCAGTCCAACTGGAACCCCCAGCACCTGCTCATCCTGCAGGCCCAGTTCGCCGCCAGCCTCCGGCAGACCCCGGAGGGCAAGTTCATCATGTCGGACCTGAGCCCCCAGGAGCGCATGCACATCTCCAGGTTCACCGGGCTCTCCATGACCACCATCAGCCACTGGCTGGCCAACGTCAAGTACCAGCTGCGAAGGACAGGGGGGACCAAGTTCCTCAAAAACTTGGACACGGGCCACCCTGTGTTCTTCTGTAACGACTGCGCATCGCAAATCAGGACTCCCTCCACGTACATCAGCCACCTGGAGTCTCACCTGGGTTTCCGGCTCCGGGACTTGTCCAAACTGTCCAGTGAACAGCTTAACAGTCAAATAGCACAAACCAAGTCACCATCAGAAAAGCTGATGACGTCCTCCCCCGAGGAGGACCTGGGCACCTCCTACCAGTGCAAGCTGTGCAACCGGACCTTTGCGAGCAAGCACGCGGTCAAACTTCACCTCAGCAAAACCCACGGGAAGTCCCCGGAGGACCACCTTCTGTACGTGTCTGAGCTGGAGAAGCAGTAGCATTTGCTTCTGAGGGGACACTGGTCTGCTTTGAGGGAGCCGGAGCCGGAGCCGGAGCCGGAGCCGGAGCCGGAGGCCCTGCCTGACGCGCACAGGCTCTCGCCTTCCCGCGGAGCGCCCTCGGGCTGGATTGTTTTGTACGACTGTACAGTGTGGATAGAGGTGCGTAATCAGCTGTTGTTACTGGTAACCATGAAGGTCGAACGCAGTGCTAAGTGTTTGGAACTCCGTGTAAGTGGGATTCAGTGGCGAGCGCCGACGCTCCGAGCTGCATGCATTAACAGACCGTTGAATTAAGCATTTATAGGAGCCTGCGCACCCTCCCCGTGGCTGGAGTGCGCTGGCATTCCTCACCCCTTCATCTTTACCCTCTGAGTACTTTGAAGCACTTTTGCATTCATTTGGTTAAAAAATAAAATAAAATGATAATAATGTATGAAGCTCTGTTTTTTAAACTCCTTACCAGCTTCGTTATAATTAATAATATGAACCTCCGTTTATGCAGGTCTGCAGGGGTATAACACGCCTTGAAATTTAAAAGAATATTATTTTCACATTGAAACATAGATGTATATATTGTATAGATTTCAGACTCTCTTATGAAGAATGTGATTGTGGTTAAATGACCTTTCCTGCATTTATAGCAACGGTGTTTTATGTCCCTGCCATGCTCTGGGCATATGTCGTGCCTGTGTATAGTGTATATTTCTGTTTCCTTTTTTAAGGTCTATGGGTTTTGTTTTTACATGCAAACACTGTAATTATGCAGAGGATACCACAGATAGCATTTATAAAGTATGCAGAAACATTATCTGGAAGCAAAGTCTGACTGTTTGTTCTGCTCTACAGTACATCTGTATTGGCAGAGGCTCCCGTTTAAATTAAGCATATTTATTAGCCCCGTGTCACCATTTGTTCTGAGTGGTCTGAGTGAACGCGGCCGGGCGCGGCCTCCACGGCAGGCAGCTCGTAACTACTTTGCACATTGTTTTTAAAAGTATTTATTAGAGATCAAAGAACGCGCAAAATAAACTCAGTGCTCAAAGGGTTAAGTCTATCTGAAAAGGAAGAAAAAGAGAGGACTTGTACTGTATTTCCTAAACGTTGATAAGCCTTTAAAGTGTTTGCACTGTAACACTTGGCTGAGCCCCGGGATCTGGGACTGACCTCCCCGTCTCCAGCCCTTCGGCTGCCGGGCCGTTGGCTGGGAGCCTTTTTGTCTCAAATGGTAACTTTCTGTTTTCTTGTCCCGATTATTTTCCCAAGATCCCACACTGCAGCTCTGTCTTCAGGCCCTGAAAGGTAACCCGTGGTTACCGCTCTGCAAGTGATCCTGTTCCTCCCCGTTTTTGGCACTTAATTTGCAGGAGTAACTGACAGCTGACACCCTATGAGAACCTGTGTATAAATATCGGCATGTAAACAGCACAGACACTGTACCACCGTGTGCCCTGTTTAGTTGTTGACAACGAACCACCATTATGTGACTCTTCATATAACCCTTTTTCTACGGCAGCATTAAAATCGTCTTTTTGCTATAATTTTGTGTCGCATTCACAATTATGTCTGAAATGTGTTCCGACTAACGAGCGCATTAAAGTGGAATTGTGTGAGGTCTGTTTATGACTGAGGTGGCTCCCGTGTCTGCCAGGTGCTGGCAGTCGGAAGCTGCCCGTAAATCAGGGGAGTCTCAGGGAACTTGGGTGTTTGGAGAGCAGGGAGCACCTCTCAGAGGCGGCGGGGACGGAATTTTCCCGGAGAACGAACATGTTAAAGAAAGGAAGACATTTGCCTGAGGTTAGATTCTCTCTGGGTAAGTGATGCTGTAAAATAGGGTAGCAGAGCCTCAGTCACACCTGGTGACTCCAATGGGATGGGTCTGGTCTCCCTGCTGGATGTGAGAGGTCTGGGCCCCGAGCCCTGCGGGAGGCAGACGGGAAGCGAGGCCTTTGGAAGCCTCTGTGCAGGGCGGCTCCTGCCTGTTGACGTGAGATTTTCAAGTAGCAGGAAACAGCCAAGAGGGGCAGGTGGAGTCTGGGTCCAGGGCCTCTTCTCCTGTGCTGAAGCACCCACAGGTGATGAGGTGCAGGATGGCACGGGTGGGGGGCTGAACCCACACATGGAGGAGGGGGAGAGCGTTATATGATAATCACACGCTTTTATTAGTCCTGGCAAATCATGCCAACAAAACGCTGGGACTGTCATGTAAAATTTAAAATACCTTTATTACTGTATTCAAGTCGCTCTTGCAGTTACGCGAATCATAGCTCCCAACCTAGAATTATACAAATGAGAGATGTATTCCAGCCATGTGATGCATAAAACACCTCACCTTAAAAATACTCTCTTATTAAAAATTTAAATTAAGCCCTTTCAGAGATGTTTGGCAACACGCCCACGGTTTCCATTCATCCCCACCCCTTTTTGTCAAGATGAGTCCAAAATCGGTCTGCTCTAGTCTTGTCGGCAGTCATCTCTCTCTGCGTTTTAGAGAGAAACTCACTGGAGTTTAGAACGGTTTTTGGCAAACAGGGGTTCCGGGCTGGCTGTGCTCACACTTGTGATGCAGACACACACTTGGGCTGTGCTGAGGGTGGGGCAGGGAGGGCTCCCCCTCTGGCCCTGGGCCGGCCCCCTTCCCCATCTGGAGAGGCCGTCCCTCTGAGCCGTCCTTTGCCCCATGAGCCCCTCCCCTCACCTGGGAGGAGCTGTGGGACATGGCACGTCTCCCGGGAACCTGGCTCAGGGGACAGAGACACTCTCCCCCTGTGCCTCCCGCATCCTCTCTTCCTGGAGCCCAGATTTCTACTCTTGAATTTTTCGCAGGTTAAATATAGATTTGGTTTATTAGAATCCAAAGTCCTGAGTCTAACAGATTAAACTGACAACACTTCCGTCACCATCAGGGCCCATGTGGCTTGAAGGGAGTTGGGATTTGTGCTGCTGGTGGAACCTCCATCTACAGTTTGGGAGAAGAACCTGACACTCTGCCCGTCTCCTCCTCATTACCCCAACCCCAGGATTAACTTCAGGACTTTTCCTCTTGGGTGTAGAAGGGAGCATTTCCAGTCGAGGTAGGTGGCACATGGTGTCGCTCACTCGGCATCTGGGCTCAGAGCCAGGAGGGGACTGCTTGTATTCATGGGGCCCAGAAATTAATTTTACCCGGAGAGGAAGCAGTGCCTGGGCAACTGAAGGCCCTTGTCAGGAGTACAAACCTAACTGGGCACAATGACAGTCCCCCAAACCACACATCATAGGGAGGGGACAGGCAGGGCCTCAGCCCACCTGCAGATGCAGGGCCACTTAGTCCAGAAGTCACAGAACCCTGTCCTGGCTGGAGAGTGGCCACCGCCCAAACAGCCTCCCCGCAGGGCCAGGCAGGCCCGCGGCTCCCGCGGCGAATCAGGACGCACCAGGCTGCTCCAGGCCCACGCAGATGTGGCTCCCTCCCCCACGGCGATGGCAACAGAGGATGTGAGTGGGAAGGACTTTAGCATCCAAGTGGGTCTTTAACCGGGTCCAGGGAGGGGGAGGGGCGGTGCCGAGCGAGGCCAGTTTAATCACAGGTGTGCAGGTGACCCCAGCCTCACCCCGCCCAAGCCCAGGCTTGCCGCAGTCCTACTGTATATCTTCCAGCCATCACACTTACACAGTATCTTAAAATAACATTTGTGATAAATGTGCAATTTAACTAATTTATGGTGCTCTGATGTGCTCAGGGCTACATGCAAGATGAAAACCTTAAATGGAGCTTGAACAGCTCACTTCACAACAAGAAATCAATATGCCACATCTCAGCTCCTCTCCGCAGTCAACATGCAGCAAAAACACCAGTGATGCAGCCTCAGCTTCGAGGCGGCGAGATTCTGTCATTAACCAGAGCCTGGCGTGCGGCTGCTGTGATGAGGACCCAGGGCTCCCTGGCACTCTGTTCCATTTTCATTCCGCAAAAGGAAAAACACTGATGGCCACCAAGGCGGTGCTGTGCTCAGGTGCAGGGTCGTTCCCGGAAGCCCCAGCGAGTTCCGGGCCGTGGGCTCTGCGAGCTGAGCAGGACTTAAAGTTCCAACTGCTGCGGCTCAGCGCCCACCCCGACGGCCACCTGTGTGACCAAACACTTACAAAGAAGACAGGCCTGCAACCTGCCTGGCCCAGGGAGAGCTGGGCTCCATGAGAGCAGAACCGAGGAGCTAGGAGCCCAAGTGGCAAGACACCAGCGCCCGGCAGCCGGCAGCCTGAACAGAGCCCGTGCGAGAACTTCGTCTCTGAGCGGCTAAGTCATTTATAGGAAAATCAAGTGATATTTTTTCAGATTTCCTGCGTAGATCTTTTGAAATCGGAAAATTGCAGTTGCCTTGTGTTCTGTTGATTCTTTAGCACAAAAAATAACATGCTTTGTAGTATAGGAAGCAATCAGAAAAACAAAACACAAATCCCAACACCACTCTTTAATGAAAACACTTTAACTGTAAAATAATAGCTGTTATCCTATTAGCTAATGGAGAGGTTACCACTTCTACTCCACCAGAGTTACTCTCTTGGTAACAGAAACACGAGCCTTCTCCTCAGGGATTTATTAGTGAGCACGTGTGGTACTTGGCAAAAGGAAACCTAGAAGTGGCCTTCCCGGGGATCCCAAGCCCCCCACGCCGCTCAGCCTGAAGCCTGCCTCGGACACAGGGTAAGGTGCTGCGCTGGGCACCAGGCCACTCCAGCTGCCCGCCTTGCAGACCTGCTACCCTCAGCTCCGGGAACTATCTCCTTGGGAAAGGCTTTAGCTCTGTCTCTTAGAGAGCTCTGGGAAGAAAGCTCCTCTCTGGGAATCCTGGCCTTCCCGAGTGCCGTGTGGCTGCTCTGTCTCAGTGAGGGCTGGACGCCCAGGGTCAGTGGGAGCGGTGATCAAACACCAGCTTTGGTCTCCAGGGGGGCACTGCCCTTCTGTGTACTCCACCAAGGTTCCCAGGGCAGAGACAAGCTGTTGGACTCAGGGCACCGCTCTTCTATCCCTGAGGATTTGCCTGGAGGCCACCCCCAGGAGGAATTTCAAGGCAAGCAGCCCCCATAGTGGGTGGGCTGTGAGGGTGTCAAACGCATCCCAAAGCACCTCTGATTTGAGACCACATGCCGTACTCAGCCAACACAGTGGATTTGCCAAATTGTTGGCCTATGGCCTGACAGTCTGTGAGGTCCGGACCCTCCTGGACAGCAGGTGGTGACTCAGGAGAGGCTTCAGTCAAAGTCAGCTGCTGCTTGAGGCTCCACATTTTGGGGTCAGCACCCTATCCCAGGTCCGAGGAACCAGGTGTTTTCAAAACTGAATTCTAATGATAGAAGATCAGAGGAGCTGCTTTCTGCCACATTTGTTTAATGTCTCCGATGAAGATACTCTAGTAAATCGCTGCTGAGGAGGGGGATAGGCAGGGAGCCCTCTTCCCAGAGATTGACAGCCCTAGTCAGCTGCTGGGCACCCAGGTGCCCTGTGCTCACTGTCTAACCCAGGCTGTCCTGTACAGTAGCCACCAGCCACATCTGCGTACTCAAATTCAAATAAAATAAAATAAAACTTCAGTTCCTCAGCTGTAAGGGCCACATTTCAAGTGTGGGCATTTCAACTGCGGGCATCAGCCTCCCCGAGTCAGAGCTCCTGCCTTCACGACGAGGCCGGGCCAGTCGACAGGTGCTCTAAGAAGCCTTAGTTTGCCGATATGGGCACAGGCAACATTCTCTGTGCTCGAAGCCAAGGACACATAATTAACCTTGAGCATAAAGTTATAAACAGAAGTGCAGCAAGCCTCAGGGCATGAAGTTGCTGATCATTGCCCCCGCTAGGGGTATGACCTGGGCTGCAAACTCCAGAGCCCAGAGGTCCTGTAGATGTGGCCGTGCCCTTGCTCGGCCCTTAGCGGTGAATCAGTCCCCGTGCTGCTCCCTTTGCCCAAGTGGACTCGAACCCTTCCCTGGGACTGGGAGGCTCAGACGTGGCTTGTGGCTGGCGTGGCTCCTCGCCCCCACACGCGGGGCCCTTGTGTCCCATGCTCACACAGGCCTTCAGACCCCGCCAGGCCTCCTCTCCAACCCTGCAGTCCCAGGCAGAGCTGGGGGTGGGGATGCCCATCCTTCTCTTTCTTTAAAAATTAAAATGTATAAATAGGACTTTGGAAATGACTTTTTAAATTTGGAGGGTTAAGTTTTCAAAATTATTGCATCTCAACATTTCACTTCCATTATTTTTTTTCCACAGCAGGATTCAGGGACACATTTACGACCGTCATAATCGTGAGTTAGAGATCTCCCAGGCCAAGTGAAATGGAATTACGAGAAACTGAAATCTGTTTTAATTGGAGCATTTATGGAAAAAAGAAGTCAGAGTGGCTGCTTTTTCCTTTAGATGACTCTCCAGCTCAAGGCTGTACCTGTGTCCGAAACCAGGGCTGGGTGAGTGTGGGCCAAGGCAGAGCAGGGAGAGTGGCGGGAAAGAGGGGTGTCAGGAAGGAGTCATTTTCTCAGCTTAAGAAATGGAGGTGCGGTCGCTGGTTCCGCCTCAGTGACCCTGAGACCAGTCGGCAGACGCTGACGGACTGGGCTCCTGACGCCTCATCAGGGCTTGTCATCGCTCTAATGAATATCATTTAAATTGCTCTGTCTATTGGTGGAGTTTGGATGTCGATTTAATTTGTGCGTGTGTTCGAGTTCTTCTGCTTGGCTAGGCTAACAGAGAAGCTGCCGCCTAATGAAAACTGAGTCGGTGACAGTGTGATGGGCTCCAACCCAGTCAGATGGGTTTGAAGGGCTGCGGTGACAGGAGCTCTGCTGGGAAGGAGAGAGGGGCTCTTCTGCAGTGTGGGGCGGCGGGGCAGGGCTGTGCTGGACGGGGCCTGGGAGCCTCCCCTCCCCTCAGCTCAGCCAGCCGCCGCCAGTGAGGCTGAGCTCCAAGCACTGTCTTGTCAGGGCTGGGTCCCAGGATTCCCCGCCCTGTGGTTAAATGGCACATGGACGGCATTGCTGGGATTGGGGTCCCAGGATCCACACACCCCCGGTGGTTAAATTGCACGTGGATGGCATTGGGGTGAGCAACTGTGAGGTTGAGACTCAGACCCCACCTCTAAAGCAAGCGATGTGGCCCAAGGCTCCAGCTGGGATCACAGGTGGGACCCTCGTGGTTTGGACATGCGGAGAGCCCTGGGCTTTCTCTCACGCTGCTTCCACCCCAAGGCATCATCCTTACCGCGTGCATGGCAGGAGCTCGGCTCTCAGGACAGTGACCTGCCCAGGTTCTTACTGTGTCTCCCAGCTACCCTGGGAGAAAGGCAGGTTGCTGTCAGGTCAGCCAGGCCTCTGCCCCCAGAGCATTCTGAACACAGGTGAGCATCAACCCCAACACCTGCTGACCCCACGCTCACCCTTACCTCCCAGGGGGCCATCGTTCTGGGAGGAGTACGAGGGTTGGTCCTGGTGTTCCGGTCCAACTGGCCCACGGGTTCCCTGACACCCAGATTCTCCTGGGGTTGTGAGCCAGGACAGGCCAGCCTGAGCGGGGGGGCGGGGGGGCGGGGGGGGAGGACTGCCCATGACAGAGCCCTGTCCTGCCCTGTGCTGCCCTCTCTGTGCTCCCCGAAGTCTGAGCCTGGGGCTACCGCCTGCCTGCACGGCCACCTTCTCAGATGTCAGCAAGGCAGCCCCGAGCCTGAGAAAACCGCCACAGAGAAGACTCTTCAGGACGGGGCTCTGTCCTCTGCTCTTCAGAACCCCCCATTGCTGTGTTTGGGGGGTTCTCAGGCTTGGAAAAAGATGAACCCTTTTCACTCTCTCCCTCAGCTTCGTGGCCTCGGAGGGGTGGTGGCCCCTTTTGAGACACAAGGCCTCTCCCTCGGGAAGGCGTCCTGCCTTCCCCACACCTGCTGAGTCGTGGGCACTGGGCTCCCCCAAGCTTGCTCACAGGTCTTGGTGGGGGTCCCAGTCAGTGCTGATGGCTCCCCGCTGACTTTTAGGTGTAACTCACAGGGCTCCTGTGTCTTTCAGGCTGGGGGGCTCCGGGGTGGTCATCCAGGTGGACGAAGGTGCCCAAGTGAGGCCACCAGGAACCTGTCCTCCTCCTCCTCTCTCTCCATATATATCTCCCCCTTCCCCCTTCATCCCTCCCTCCCCCTCCCTCCCCCCTCTGTCCTTCCTGCTCTGGGCGGATTTCCCCTCACCCTGTGGTCTCCTGTACGTCTTGCTCAGGACGTTTTGGGGAGAAGGGGGAAGAGCTTCTTGTCATAAGGTGGAGCCAGGGCCCGAGGCTGGGTCGGTCATTCCTGGACCAGCAGCTGTGGTTCTGATGAGCCGGTGCCACAGGCTCACCTCAACTGGCTTCAGGCCCGAGGGCAGGACCTTCTCTGCCCTGATGCCAGGGTCTAGCCGTGTGTGCTGTTTATGGCTTGGCCAGTGCTCCTCTGTGCGTCCCAACTCCTGCCCCCCTCAGCTCTGCCAGTGGGGTGACGAGCCCGGGGATGTCGCGGGTTCCTCTGCGGGTGGCTTCCCTGGATAGGCCTCAGCCTTCCAGGGGCAGCAGGTGGGCCCGACAGGAAGCTGGGCTGTGGGAGTCCGCAGGCCTCCGGAGCAGGCTCTCCCGGGAGAAGTGCCCCAGGCAAGCACAACCGGCCCGGGGCCTCCCGGCTATTCTCTTTAAGGCGCAGCCAGGGCCCAGGACCCTTGGGACGGGGTGGGGTCTCTGCCCAAAGGCCACAGGTCCTTTTTGGTTGTCACATCCTAGACCCTGATGTGGCTGCAGACCGGGATTTACTGGAAAGAGGAGCCTTTGTCCGTGGCTGCCTCCGGCACCTGACCTGGACAATGAGCATTCACTTGGCACAGGCCTGCATGCGACCTACAGGGTGTCTGGCGTGGGCCACACATAGACAAAACCACTTTAATTCCTTGCCAAGCTCTGAGAATCGGGAGAGTTGCTGCTGATTCCCGGCCCTGTGGGTGGTGCCTTCCTATGGGACAGCAGGGGCTGCCCACCTCCGGTGGCCCCGTCCCTCCTGCTCCCAAGGTGTCCTGTGGGCGGACTCCCCACGAACGGGGTGCCGATGAGGACCCGGAGGCAGGCACTTCCTGTGACAGGTGACCCCAGGAAGCAGATGGGGCGTGTGGCCCAGGAAACCGAAGGAAGGCAGCTCTGCTGGGGAACCTCTGCAGGATCGCTCAGAATGTCGCCCGGGGTCCCACCCGAGGGCTGGGCAGAGGAGGGTCGGGAGTCTTGTCCCCGGCTGGGCTAGAGACCTGGGTGCAGAAGGTGCCTTTGGCAGGTAATGGTGAAGGTGAGGGAAGTGAGGAAGTGTGGCCGCAGCCACATTCAGCCGCCAAGCTCCCGTCCCACTTGCACTCTGTGGCCGGGGTCCCTCGGTGGGCGCCTGGCCCAGTGGGCGAGTTCCCTGAGAGGGGAGCGACGTGGCCACCCAGCAGCCACGCCACCTGGGGCGGACGCCAGAGCTGGCCTGCCCCTGCTGCGCTGACCACCCTGTGCTGCTGGCTCTGGAGACACGAGCCCTGGTGTCTCACCCTTCTATCTGTTTAGTTATTTAAGTGTTGACTTATTTATGTGTTTATCACCCACCTAGTTCCAGGGCCCGTGCAGGCTTTTGTACAGCTCATTAATTGCCTCATTGCTGGCTGTAGACAGCAAAATTGGCTGAGAGGGGTGGGAGGTACCTGGGGGGGTAGGAACTGTGGGATGGGGACCTGGCACCCCCACAGCCCCTCGTCTCTGACTCCCTCAGCTAGCCCCTCACAAAATGATGTCACTCAGGAAATAGCGCACATAGGAAGTCCCTCCCCCTACAAGTGCCCACAGGCACAGGGCACCCCTTGCCCTGACCAGCAGGATGGACGCTTTGGCCAGGGGAGCTGCTGGTGGGCAGCTTATCTTCCTGCCTCTCTTGACCCCTCGCACTCACTGCTGGGCCACTGTGGGCAGGTGGCGGCCAGGTTAGGAGGCAAGAGGGCAGGGACATCTCCCACATCCCCACGGCCTCTGCACAGACCTCTCTCACCATGTGCCTCCCCGCACCCACTGCTTTGTGTGGGCACAGATGTGCCCTTCCTCCATGAAAATGCCCTGCCACACAGTGAGTGTCCAGGTCCACGTGAATTATAATAGAATCAACGTGGGCGCAACTGCCATGGGAGTTTGGGGGTGCATTTCCAGTCCCTGCCCCCAAGAGAGCTGGTGGGGACCTGGGTCATGGCCAGGGTGCAGTCACCCTCCACCATGCCACCATGCTGGCATTTCTGCTCACCCAGCACATCCACGCCACACAGTGATCAGCTAGTCTTGAGGAACAGACAAGGGGCTTACCAGAGATTAATTCCATTTGGGTTTCTCTCCCGAGGCCCCGCCTGGCAGCGAGCTCTCCCAACACCCACATGTCCGCAGCCCAGCGGCTCTGTCCATCAGCTCTTGTCCAAGTTAACTATTCATTTTATGTATTTCAATTTGGGCAGAACATTTATTTGGCTTAAATTTCCTTTTCAGGGGTTGGAATGTGCCTAGCACACACAGGCAGGGATGAGCTGCTTGAATTTCGTCAGAAGGAGTTTAGTTTACAAAGATAGTAACGGAGCTATTAAAACCAACAACCCCTTTTAAAGCAAACAGACCATTAAAATATAGGAACAGTTTATGGCATAAATAAAATGGAGACTATAGATTATTTAAAGATAAGATTTTCAAGAAACATGCATAAAAACATTTAAATAATTTTTCCGTGATTTTTTCACAAAGTGAACTTCAAAATACAAATTCAAGTTAAAAAAAATGAGCACAGAAAGACATTAAAAATCCATCTTACTACTAAAGACATGAAAAAGACTCGACTTTTCTTCTAGATGTGCCTGTGATTTCTAAGGGCCGGGAGGGGGAACTGCTTAAATTCGTAGATGGCAGAATTGATCAGGCTCCTAGAGGCACGCTGTGGAGAGGAGCAAGACATTTGCTTCTAGACCATTCTCTCCAGCCAACTGACAGAGACGACAACTTTGTCCATTAGTCCGACCCATTGTCTTGCTTCGGCACAGAAGGGCTGAAGGCGGAGGTAGATTCCACTGCTGTGCATATTTTAAGGGTTATTTGGCAACACGAGTGAAGCTAAAAGTAGCCTCTTAATCTAATTAATTGACATTTCTGAATCTTGCTTTCACAACAACACATGGTTTCATGTTCTGGGTTTTAGCACTTGTCAAGCTTTTTTGGAGAATGTTTTGGTCAGAATGACAAGATAATTTGTGACTGAGGCTCCAAGCTAGAGAAGTGTTTAAGGCTATAATGATTTATTATCATCACAGAATAACAAAATTTACAAAGTGTTTCATCAGAATTTTTGAAGTAAGTTTGCCACCACAGGAGAGGATCGGGGTGGGGTGGCCGGGCCCGGAGACAGGAAGGGTTCAGACTCCATATACAAACGCAGCCATGACGGATTCGTCTATTAAATTTATCTCTGCGTGTTCCTGGGGAGAGAAACCCCAGAGCACTTTAGGAGGACGAGGGAGAGAGAGCGGAGAAATCAGACCTCTCTGGGTTTCGTAGGCAGGAAACCAGAGGCCCCAGCTCCGCTCTTCATGTACACGTGGCTACAGGCAACGATGAATTTCTACATTTTGGCAACGGTCAGAGTGAAAGTAGTCGCACTATCTATAGAAACTTTGAGATGGAGAACGCTTGGAGTGTGCTACTGAAAATGCAAGAAGCACATTTTTGAAAGGATGCAATAATATCACTGAGTGACAGTAAATTAACATGCTGACATTTGCAGACGCTCAGAGCATTGCCATAAAAAGAAGTAATACAGCATGACTAATTTGGACTTTCCTCCTTCCTGGGGAGAGACAGCCCAGCCCCTCCAAGGCCACCCTGAGGCCTGGCCTCCACACCTCCTCCCCTCCCGGACTCTCTGCCCCTGTCTGTGCTCCAGCGTTGCCTGGGGAGGCCCTTTTGACTCCTGGGGCCTGGAAGATGCTCCCTTGAATTTCAGAAGAGTGTTTCTGGCTGTCAGGGGCTCACGGCTGACAGCTGGCGGCTGGGTGATGGCCTGAGGGACCCTCTGCCTGTTCAGTGTTAGGTCCTCAGGCATCGCGACACACGAGGAGACTGAGGCACAGCAGAGGGCCTGGAAGTTCCCAGGTTGCTCATGTTCCCCGAGGCCCAGCACGCATCCCGGAGAGGCCCTGGGTAAAGGGGCATCCTGTCCACCTCCCCACGTTGGACATGAGCCTCTGCTGTTGGAGCCGCACATGCTTGGCCAACAGAAAGTGCTGGCTGACATTCGCTAAATTAATGAAAAAATGCCTGAGGTGAGTTGACTGCCCACAGTGCCAGGTCAGTGCCCAGCGCCGATGCCCTCACAGACCTCTGTCTCTCAGGCACCTGGGCTCCCAGCCAGAGGCCATGCTTGCTCTGGGCCGGCTGCCCCTCGGACGTGAGCGCGGCACCTCCCAGGTGACAGCCACCGGTCCCGTCCCGTGGAGACAGAGGACCCTGCATTCGCAAGGCCCAGTCCTGTGCCTGGGCAGCAGCAGACTCTCAGCAGGCGTGTGCTCACTCCTTCTGATGAGTGATGATGAAGAGGCCACGCTCCTCCTGGAGGAAGCCACCAGGAAACACATCCACATTAGCAGCTGCTGCACTGCAGCGCAGCATCGGGCTGGGTCCTAGCCAGAGCCCTGCGCGTGCGGGGGACTTGGCCAGAGGCCGGCGGGTGCTGAGGCTGAGCTCCGAGGTCCCAGGTCCCGGACCCTGGATCCAGACCTGTCCATCGATGGGACTGGCGGCCGGTTTCACCTTTGTGGGGCATCTCTGGATGTCTGCATTTGGGCAGGGATTTGCAGTCAAGAGATGACATGGAAAAGGCCGGCGAGTGACAGTGACCCAGGTGGGGGCTCAGCCTGGGCAGAATGAGAGGACCGAGGCCGGGGCGAGCTCGAGCTGCTGGCGAGAGCACCAGTGGCCGAGAGCAGCGGCCCGGCCCTGAGCACACGCGCGAGGACACAGCGGTGCCTGCTGGGGGCCAGGGCCTGCGCTCTGGACGGCGGACCTGACCCACAGCACAGGGCGGAGGATACACTGAACACTTACAGCTTCGATGCTGTTTTAATTATTAAAAATCAGATCAGAAGAGCCTCCCCTTCCTTACCCAGGCCCAAGTCTGTCGGACCAAGGGTACTGTAGCGCATGGGGCCCCGGATTCTGGGGTCCCCCGGGCTCTGCCGGGGCCTGGCTGCCTGATGACCTGAAGGGCCTGTCAGGTGGGAGGCACACTGAGGGTCACCAGTGAGCCACCATTCCCTCTGCCACCCAAGGTCCAGCTTCCTGCAAACTGAGAGTCTGACACCAAACATTTGAGGGGGATGAAGGTCTGCGGAGGGCACAGCCCCGTATCTCTTTCATATCCTGAGCGAACACCCGGTGGGCTCAGAAGCCAAGGATGGGATCCCTCCTGGCCCCAGGGCACCCTCAGGGCCCCACGGCCCTTCCGCAGGGCCCAGCACACAAGCGAGGCCCTGCGGCCGCGTGTGGTGCGCTCTGACCGGGCCCTGGACGCTCGCCCTTTCGGACCCTGGGCGGAGCCTCCTACAAGGTAACAGTAGTTGAGAGGCACCTTTCCGCAGGACAGTCTCAGTTAAAATAAAGGGATTGAGAGAGTACAATGATCAGAAAATCCATAAAAATGCAAGTGCGCTAATATAATTTTATCACTTATTTAAAAATTTACTCGACCCAAAAGACTGCCAAGTGTGAAATTAAGGAACGCTCCCCTCCTTTCCTGATCCTCAGCTGTCTAATAGCCTGATCTTGTCAGATCATTTATTTCCATGGTTTTCAAACGGGCCTGACAGACAGAATTTTATGACACCACTTTACTGCAAATAAGAACATTTCGCTTATTAAAACTGAAGCGTACAGAAAGCATTAAAATTAACAGTTCACTCTGCTTTAACCTTTCGAATGCTGCTGCGACTTTACCCTGAGCCCTGTGAGGAAGGGGCGGAGAGGCAGGCGGCATGGAGGCCCGTGCCACACCAGGGTCGCCCGCCCTCGCTCCCACCCTCCCCAGCGCTCCCCACACCAGGGTCGCCCGCCCTCGCTCCCACCCTCCCCAGCGCTCCCCACACCAGGGTCGCCCACCCTCACTCCCACCCTCCCCAGCACTCCCCACACCGGGGTCACCCAGGGCACTCCCACCCTCCCCAGCGCTCCCCACACCGGGGTCGCCCACCCTCGCTCCCACCCTCCCCAGCGCTCCCCACACCGGGGTCGCCCGCCCTCGCTCCCACCCTCCCCAGCGCTCCCCACACCGGGGTCACCCAGGGCACTCCCACTCCCCCAGCGCTCCCCACACCAGGGTCACCCAGGGCACTCCCACCCTCCCCAGCGCTCCCCACACCGGGGTCACCCAGGGCACTCCCACCCTCCCCAGCGCTCCCCACACCGGGGTCACCCAGGGCACTCCCACTCTCCCCAGCGCTCCCCACACCAGGGTCACCCAGGGCACTCCCACCCTCCCCAGCGCTCCCCACACCGGGGTCACCCAGGGCACTCCCACCCTCCCCAGCGCTCCCCACACCGGGGTCACCCAGGGCACTCCCACCCTCCCCAGCACTCCCCACACCGGGGTCACCCAGGGCACTCCCACCCTCCCCAGCGCTCCCCACACCGGGGTCACCCAGGGCACTCCCACTCCCCCAGCGCTCCCCACACCGGGGTCACCCAGGGCACTCCCACTCTCCCCAGCGCTCCCCACACCAGGGTCGCCCGCCCTCGCTCCCACCCTCCCCAGCACTCCCCACACCGGGGTCACCCAGGGCACTCCCACCCTCCCCAGCGCTCCCCACACCGGGGTCACCCAGGGCACTCCCACCCTCCCCAGCGCTCCCCACACCAGGGTCGCCCACCCTGCTCCCACCCTCCCCAGCGCTCCCCACACCGGGGTCACCCAGGGCACCCCCACCCTCCCCAGCGCTCCCCACACCGGGGTCACCCAGGGCACTCCCACCCTCCCCAGCACTCCCCACACCGGGGTCACCCAGGGCACTCCCACTCTCCCCAGCGTCACCCAGGGCACTCCCACCCTCCCCAGCGCTCCCCACACCGGGGTCGCCCACCCTCGCTCCCACCCTCCCCAGCGCTCCCCACACCGGGGTCACCCAGGGCACTCCCACTCTCCCCAGCGTCACCCAGGGCACTCCCACCCTCCCCAGCGCTCCCCACACCGGGGTCGCCCGCCCTCGCTCCCACCAGACTCAGCTCACTGCTATCAACAGGTGTGTACCGATTACCTACTGTGTGTCCAGTGCTGTGTTAGGTGCTCCTGGCCTGGTCGTCTGGTCGAGCAGTTGCCAGGGCAGGGCAAGCACAGTCCAGTGGGGCGGGCCCTGGCCCACTGCACCTCAGGTAGCCATGTGCTGTGGAGACGGTGCCGTCGCTCCCTCCGATGGAGGGCTGTCTCTATCTTGGGGACGTTCCCAGTGCCTGGCATGTCGTAGAGAATCAAGAGACTAGTAGAGAATCAAGAGACTACGAGTGAAGGGACAACGAGGGGAGGCACAGTCACAAAGAATGAACGCGCTCGGCACCGATTTGCTGTGTCTGCTAGCCGTCGGTGCCTCCACCTCGGAGCCCAGGCGCCCAGGCACAGCACTCACCCCCGGCCCTGGGCAGACACCTGTCACTACTCAGTGCTGCAGTCTGCTCACCGGTGAGGCTCTACCCCAGCCTGGGGGCACCTGGAGCTCCGGGGCTGAGTCTTTCCCTCTTTCTGGCACCTGGCAAAGGGCTTAGGGGAGAGGAAGTGTGGCCAGGTGGCAGGCATGTGTGCGGCAGATGTGTGCGTGCGTGTGTGTGTGTGCGTGTGTGCGTGTGCGTGTGCGTGCGTGTGTGCGTGTGCGTGTGCGTGCGTGTGTGTGTGTGCGTGTGTGTACTGCACTGAGCAACGATGAAGGGTGCTTCTTGCTGCAGGGGTGACCTGAGAGTAGCCCCGGGAGGGCCAGTCTGCAGGAGCCAGGTCTGGGTGGGTCCCTCCACACTTGCGACCCTCCCACTCCACAGCAGTCCTATGGGGGACATTTTATAACCTGACTTCACAGAAGGGGGGCTGAGACCGGGGACTCAACAGTGGGTGAGGACACATGCTGTGGTGTGGACGACTGTCAGGTCCGCATACCCCAGAACCTGGAGTCCCCACTCAGCTCTCCTCTCCCAGCCCCGGGTCCCCCACTTGGCTGACCCATCACCGTCACCTCCCGTCCTGGAAAATCTCATGAGATGGGCCAAGTTGAGGCTTCTTCTTAGGACAGGAACAGGGGAGGCCCCTGCTCACCTCCTGACCAGGCCCTGCCACTGCCTAGCCCAGGGTTAGCACACCTGGGTGGCAGGTGCTGGTCCCAGGTGCTCCCCCAGATGCCACAACGCTCTAGGATTCCTGAGGAAAAGGGAAGGACGTGGAGGGCCCTGCAGGCCCCTCTGCCTGCATCCTGGTCTGAGTGCTGGCCAACACCTGGACAACCCGGAGCTTTCAGTGACTGGCACCAGCTCCCACCACAAGGGCAGCAGCCGTGTGAGGTGTGGTGCTGTGGGACTTCAGTGGGAGGTGCAGACACATTAGCCCTTTGGCCCCACCTTGCCCCAAAGAAAGGACAGGGCTCCTGGCAGTGGGGGCAGTGACTTGGAAATAGGCCCAGATATAGCCTGAGGGAGAGCGAGTCCCCAGGACCTTCACGAGGGGCCTGAGGATGACACCTTTGTGGAACATGTGAGTAAGGGGGAGGGCCTGGGATTCTGGGGGACCCAAGGCTGCCCTCCTCATGAAAGATGTGGTTCAGAGCATGGCTAGCCAGCAACATGGCCAGCCCCATGTAGCACATTGCAGGCCCTGAGCCTTCGGTCTCCTGCGCCCCCCCCCCCCCCCCGCGTGCAGATGTGGCATGTCAGTCAATCTGTCCAACCTGCATCTACTTCCCCCACGTAGTCCACCTCCTGGGGCTCCATGGCCACCAACAGCTTGGTTTATACCCAGGAGCACGGGCCCGGGCGTGAGGACGTGTACACGGTGGACGAGGCTGGGGCACCATCCCGACTGGGAACCCAGGGGCCCAGCAGCAGAGCCTGTTCCAAAACAGGAGGGTGCAGGCTCTTGGGCCAGTGAGGCGGGCCAGAGAAGGGGCACCAGCTACCTGGTCTGAGCACTGGCTGGTGCCAGAGCTCCGTTTCTCCCCAGCCCTCCAGAACCTCCCGCTGGGCGGTGGCCTGGCGGGTCCTGCCTGCTAGTGCCTGGAGGAGGGAAGGTGTGGGCCTCTCTGCGGTCAGGCAGAGCCCCAGCAGCCATGCTCCTTACGTGTGGGGGCTCAGCACTCCATCCGCAAACCTCTGCTCAACGAGGGATGGGAGGCCTGTCCCCTCACAGATGAGGCGGCTGCCGGCAGATCCCACCTAGAACAGTAGGCCTTCAGGCCCCTTGTGCAGCGCTGCGTGCCCAGCGCCCACGATTCAGCCCTGCAGTGGGCGGGCTCACGCTTCAGGTGTAGGTGTGCCAGCGGTGAGGTCCATCCCGGTAAGGAGTCGGGTCCTCCACCCCGACAGAGGGGGCAGTGTGGCACCTGGAGCTAAGGATGAGCAGGCGAGGACAGAGGTGGGGAGCCCCGCGGCGCTGTGAGAGGTGGTCCCACAGCTGGAAGTGGGACCTAGCCTGCTGGTCATCCGGAGGCTGCTGCCAGGCAGACTCCAGGGCGAACTGCGTCTCCTACAGTGTGGACGACAGCCTTGCTCCTGTGTATGTTTGAAAATAAAATTTTAAGAAAATTTAGAAGAATTTTCTCCAGTGCCCTTAAGATTTCAAAAAGAGGCAGTGTGCTTATACGCGGGCGCTCAGCCGCGGAGCGGTGAGCCCGCTGCGTGCCGGGGCGGGCGGCAGCTCAGCGCGGGGTAGCTCTGTCCCCTCTCTTCTCTGAGACCAGCGGCCGGGCAGGACTCACAGGCCTGCGTCAGAGACGGGCTGTGAGGGTCGGGCCACCCGGCGCCTCTCCCTGGGCCACGCTAGGACCCGGATTCTCAAGCATTCCATCCACACAGCTCTCGCAGGGTTTGCCGAGCTGTGACTGAGCCCTAGCTGTCTGCTGTGAGTTGTGTCTAACCCCACCCCCTCCAAGGTGTTATTTCTTTTAAGTTTGTAACTCAGGCTTATAGAAAAGTAGCGAGAATCCCTATGTCCGTTATCAGAGTCCCTGGTTGTTAGCATTTGCCAGCTTCTACCCTCTTCTCGCTCGGGCCCTGTCTGTCTGTCCCAGCCTCTCCCTCCTCCTCTCTGCCTGTCTCCACGTGCGCTATGATATGTGCACACACATGCATTTTAATTTTTCTGAGCCATTTGAGGATGAATTGCAGACACAATGCTCTTTTACCCTTAGATGCTTCAGTTTGCACTTTCTAAAAGCAAGGGCATTCACTGTATAATAACAGGACTCAGGAAAAAAAACAAAATCCAGGGATGCCACCATGAATACATTCTCTGAGGGTTGCACACATCTCACAAGGTCCCACGGGGTGTTTATTTGGGTGCCTCCCAGCGTGAGCTTCCTGTGCCTTCTCTTCCTTGTAAGAGGCCAGGTGACTGCGGCCCCGCCCTGTGGACAGGACAGAGCCAGGCATCCTCCACCGTCGGGCTGGGCTGGTTTCTCGTGTCGTTGTTATAAGTAGTTTCAAGTAAGTCCCTGTGCACACATGCTTACCTGGTCACTAGCAATGGAGTAAAGTCATGGGCCAGAAGTTCTGCACAGGTTTAGAGTTTTCTTACCCAAAGCTCAGCTCTGCTCCCCAAACAGCCACATGGCGGTCGCCAGTGTATGTTAAACATAAACACAGGTGCATCAAGTTTCCCAGTGCGATGAGGGAAAGGGTTGGCTGGTGAAATTTGCTTCCTGAGGTCACGGAGAGGGGACTCAGCTCCCATTCCCACTGCTCGATGGACACGAGTCAGCTGCTCCCACATCAGCTGCACATCCGACCTGGGCCAGGGAGGGGAGCCTGGGATGGGATCCCTCGTCAGTCGGACATGCCACCCCCTTTCTGCTGTTTGAAATGACTCACCCCATGTGTGGGCAGCTGGACCACCACCCTGTAATCCCCGCCTGCCGCACTCACCTCCCCGTGGCCCGCAAAGCCGGGCATCGTGTGATCGAGGCTGCGGTGGCTGTGCCAGTGGTGCCTCGTCCTCAGCCTGCCCCTGAGCGACTGGATACCTGATATGAGTCACGAAGTCCAACCTTCCGCGGGTTGTCCTAAAAGGTGCTTGTGGAGGGGTCACAGCAGCCATGGGCTCAGTTAACAGTGTGGATTAGGACTGTGCCGGGTACCGGGATTGGAACGGTGCTGAAGCGAGACTGTGCAGATCAGGGCCGTGGGCCCTCTAAGCGCAGTGGAGAAAACTGGAAAGTGACGGTGTAAGTGTAAACTCTCTTAGCTCATCTAGAGTGAATACCATAAAACTGTACCAATAGCTGCAATTCACAGAGGCTCTCATCAGCCCTCACCAACCACCCAGAACACCAAAACCAAAAACATAAGAGAGAAATAAAAAGCCAACAGAGAAAACATAACAGAGCCTAAAACATGTGATAAGCCTGAGAGAGGGCAGGACACGAGCATTCTCAAGACAAGAGAAGGAAAAGCAGCCAGAGGAGATAAATGGAAACCAAACGGTCAGAGGGCAGACTTAAATCTTAACTGGTCAATAATCACATCAGATGTTAATGTACCAAGCACCTCAGTCAAAAAGAAGATTTTGGGGGAAAAGTAAGAGCAGCTGTGCAGCCAGTGGAGAGAGGAACAGAAAAGTAAGTTAACCCAAAGTGACAGAAGAAAGAATCAATAACTATCGGCACAGACGTCGATGAATGGGAAGCACACGCATGGAGACAACACCAAAAGTTGGTTATTTGAAAGGTTAATAAAATTGCTAACCCTCCAGCAAGAAAAATTGATGAATAAAAAAGAAGCAAAATTACCAGTATCAGAAATGCAAATGGAATTTAATACGTATCCTACGGAATATCAATACATATCCAAAATAATAAAAATATATACCCTAAAAGTAACAAGAAATAAAAAAGGAATAACAAAGAATATAGAATAATAAGAAAATATTATGAACAACTTTATACTAATAAACTTAACACCTTAGATGAAATGGACAAATGCCTCAAAAATCAACAATCAAGGAGAAGTAAAAAAACTGAATGATCTTATACATATTAAAAGAATTGGATTTATTAGCACTAACCTTCCCACAGGAAAGTTGTATGTTGAGATGAGTTTGCCACTGAATTCTATCAAACATTTAAAAGCAATAATAATATTACATGGACTTTTTTCACAGACATAGGAAGCTTGACTGCTCCCCAACCTGCTTATTAATGACTTTGACGTAATCCCGATATCAGACTGACGGTGTCATTAGGGGGAAAAAATTAAAGCCCAGTATCTCCCATGAACATACAAACTAAAATCCTCAACAAAATATTAGCAAATTGAACTCAGCGTCACGTATCAGGTGCACCTGAGGATTGCAAAGATGTTTCAACACTGAAAAATTAATCTATGTCATTTAAGACACTACAGAATAAATAAGAAAAATTGTACAATGATCTCAACAGATGCAGAAAAAGAACTTGATTAATCCAAAACTCACTCATGATAAAAACTCTTAGCAAATTACAAGCAGAAGGAAACTTCCTGAAGCTGCTGGCGGGAATTTGTGAGTCACACAGCAGCTGTCACTATTAATCATTGAAGACTGAAGGTGTTCTTTCCTCCAAGACTGGAAGCCTGGCTAAGATGCTCAATCAGTACTGTACTGGATGTCCTAGCCAGTGCAATAAGGCAAGAAAATAAAAGACATAAATACTGAAAACGGAGAAATAGAACTTTAACAAGTGACATGATTGTTCTGCATAGAAAATGAAAAGGAATTTAAAAAAACCTACCAGATCTAAAAATGCATTTAGCAAAGTCACCAAATACAAGAAGAATATACAAAATTCATTGTATTTATGTATAAGCAGCAGATATTTATAAAATAAATTTAAAAATAAAATATTTGGGAGTAAAGCTAATGAAAGGTGCACAAAATTTCAACAGGAAAGTATAAAACGTTACTGAAAATTAAGGAAGATGTAAATAAATTAAAAGATACATTCTGTTAATGATTTGGAAGGAGAGATGTGTTACCATGTTTATTGTCCCCAACTGAACTATAGATTCACAAAGTTTCAATCAAAATCTCAGCAGGCTTTTTTTTCCCTTTTTTTTTGTATAAAATAACAAATGATCTTAAAATTTATCTGGAAAGGCAAAGGATCCAGAAAAATCAAAACCATTTTTTAAAAGGAAGAATGTTGGAGACTCACACCACGATTTCCATGAGGGACAAGAAGTAGGTCTCTGTACTGAACAAACACGAACCACAACCCACTCTCACTTCATTCCCAACAATTAATTTGAAATGGCCCTAGATTTGAGCATAAAGCCTAAAAACCATAAGCCTTCTAGAAGACAACATGGGAGAAAACCTTTGCAACTTAGGGGTACATAAATATTTGTGAAGACACAAAAGCATTACCTAAAGCAGAAAAGTGTCAAATTATACTTTATTCAAATTAAAGTTGTTTGCCTTTTAAAAGACATTGACAAGAAAAGGAAATATGAAGGCACAGACTGGGGAGTGTTATTTGCAATGTGTATATCTGGCCAAGGCCCGTTTCCAGATTATATGAAGCTCTCTTACAACTCAGGCTATAGGAAAGAAGACAATTAGCAATAAGGGAAAGATTTGCACAGACAGTTCACAAAAGAAGACCTACAGGTGGCAAGTGAGCACATAAAACGACCCTCAACACTGTTAGTTATTAGGAAAATGCCAATTAAAATGAACTACCACTTCGTATTTACATGACTGGATTTATGAATAAAATGACTAAATGACTAAAATTAAAAAGACTGATAATACCAAGATCGGTAAGGATGTTGAGCAGATGGAATCACGCACCACTGGATGCACAGAGGGTGGAGAAGGGTTGTGAAATGGTGAATCACTTTTGAAAACTGTCTGGCAGCTTCTTACATAATTAAGGATACTCTTACCAAATGACTCAGCATTTTTATTCCTAGGTTTTTACCCAAGAGAAAGAAAAACCCATGCCCATAAAAAGAATTGTCCAGTAATGTTCACAGCAGCTTTATTCCTAATAGCTCAAACCTGGAAAGAACCCAAATGGGAATAAATAAACAACAAATACATTTATGCATTTGTGCAGTGGAATACTACTCAGCCATAAAAAGTAACGGCCTGTTAATACATACAGCAACATGGATGGATCTCACGGACACACCGACTGGGAGAAAAAATGATTCTGTATGATTCCCTCTCTATTAAATTCAAAAACAGGCAAAACTTACGTGTATGGATAGAAAGCAGACCAATGGTTCATTGGAGCATCGGGGCGTGGGGAAGAAGTTGACTTCAAGGGACAGGAGGGGACTTTCTGAGTTGGCTGCTGCGTAGGTGTACACTTCAGTCAAGCATCATTGGCTGTACACTTAAATGCACAACTTATACTATTACAAGTTCGACCTGAATAAAATCGACTTTTAAAATTGGGGCAGTTAACAAAAAAATCTGGATTTCCGGGTTCTCTGGAAATATCGGGCAGGCAAGGCCAGGCGGCAGCAGCCAGGGGGAGCTGAGCCTTGGCTGCGGGGATCAGATGGAACGAGCACCTTTCTCAGGTCCCACAGGCCCCCTCTCGTTTATGCTGTGTGCCATTTGTTGCTCTCTGTTGAATGTTTTTTGGCCTCTGCTCTTAACAACAGCAACAGCTAAGCTTGTTCATTGATTATTCAGCCATCGGTCATTCATAAATATGTGCTAATTGCTGGGACTGGCCGTATCTTCTCCCTGAGATAAGCCCCCTTCCCTGGAGGAACAGGGTCAGATTGACTCAGCTTTATCATAAGACTATGTCATCGTACAGACCCTGCCCAAGCTCAGCTGCCTTGGGATCAGGGGTGGGGTCCCCTGGTTTGGCTCCCTTGGAATAAGGGAGAGGCCAAGGGAGGGCCACTCTGGTGACTCTTGGGTCTTCTCCCCAAGGCCAGCCGTAGTGTGCAGGGGCGGGTGACACAGGGCATCATAAAAACCCAATTGGGGCACCTGAGTCGGGTCTGGAGGTAAAGACAAGTGGGATTTTATGGAATGGATCGTTACTGCGTGGCTTCGGCTGCGCAAACCAGCCAGTTGTAGCTACAGTGTGAAGGGCAGGCCCTTAAACCAGCATGTGTCCTGTAGGATTCCGCGCTAGATCCGCAGGCTCCTATGGGCGTCATGCGAATCCACCGCCTCCCTGTACAGCAGTTGAATGTTTTAACAAATCTAATTCTTAAAATAATGATTTCTGAACCAAAACTTTGCCGGGAAGATTTACAGGCAAGTTTTGTAAATCAGCGGCAAGATCTATAGCTCAGATAGTGAGAAGTGCAGACTTATAAATCCAACTTGTAAATCAGGAGAAAACATCATGTTTTACACTAAATAATATTTTTACAAATGGCACCTCATACATCATGCAGTCGCCACAAATCTTTCACACCGGAGCCAGGCTACACAATGCAAGGCTGCATCACAGAGAAAGGCCAGGCCTGTGCGGTGGAGTCGGCATGAGGCGCACGGGTTTGGAAACTGCTGCTCTGGCCCCCTCACCGCCAAAGGTGGGCCGGGGCCCTGGAGTCAGATGCTCACGGGGGGTTAGCCAGTCCCCTCGTCAGCCTGGGAGCAGCACGGCTTCAGAAAACTCATCACCACCTAGCCGCGTCTCAGTTTACCCATGTGTCACTTGCAGACGATAGATCCCTTTGCCAAAAGGTTGTTGAGAAAATTAAATAAGAAAATATCTGGCCCGGCCGGGCATGGCTCAGAGGTTGAACGTCAACCTAGGATCCAGGCGATCGGGGTTCGATTCCGGGTCAGGGCACATGCCCTGGTTGCGGGCTCGATCCCCAATGACTCTCTCATCATTGATGTTTCTGTCTCTCTCTCTCTCTCTCTCTCCTTTCCTCTCTCTGAAATCAATAAAGATATATTTAAAAAAAAAAAGAAAATCTCTGTAAGGCAATGAGCCTCAGTGCCTGGGAAATACTGAGTGCTTAGCGAATGTTTATTGTTATCTATTGACATATTATCACATTTATTATTATTATTTTCAGTCTGTATCGGTTTTCTTGTCCATGACTCATAAAAGAAGCAGGAGGGGGAGCAGGGCAGTGGCTGGCTGGGGGCCCCAGGCAGGTGCCTGGGCACTGGCTTTTGCCTTCCTATGCCTGGCTATAGGCTGTGCTTCTTCCTCTGGCATCTCCCACTTTCTGACTGCAACAATTTCCAAAAAAAGACCCTCGAAGACCAGTTTTTGAGATCCGATTTCTATGCAGAATTTAAATACAAGCTAATGTTTTTAAGAAGATTGTTAACAAAAGTAATACATTTTTATTGCAGAATATTTGGAAAGTAATGAAAATCACGTATGCTCTTGCCTCCCAGAGATAATCACTCCTAACTTTTTGGTTATCCTCTTAAAGTCCTTTCCTATGCATAGATTTACATACATACATTTTAAAAACAGGCAACGAGACACATCGTGCAGGTCGTTGTGGAGCTTTTTTCCCATTTAACTATATGTTGTGAATGGTTCCCAAGGCCGCTGAGCAGTTCTTGGGGTGGTTTTTATGCTCGGGGACCATGCTGCACCTGGTTTATTTAACCAGTTCCCCACTGTCAGACATTTACTTTGTTTTAATTTTTTGCTATTATAAACAACCTTCCAAGGAACATCTTTTACATAAATTTCTGCCATTGTTTATGATTATTTTCTAAGGATACATTTCTAGAAGAGGCACTGCTGTGTACATGGGGCTGTGCATGTGCTTTAGTTTTTCATGTTCCCCTCTGGAAAACTCGTGTCCCTTTAGGCTTCTGCCGGCAATCTATGGGTGCAGCTTCCCACGCTCCAGACTATCTTTTTTCTTTTTTTAAGACTGTCACTGTAATAGCTGAAAAATTGTGTTTCACTATTGTTCCGGTTTGCACGTCTTTGACAGCTTGCAAAGTTAAACATTTTTCATATTTTTGCCATTGGTACTTCTTTTGTGAGTTTCCTAATCATGTCTTTTGTCCACATTGACATTTCTGAGCATTAAGAATATTAACCCTTTGTTGTAAATATTTCTTTTCTCAGTTTGTGATTTCTCTTAACTTGCTTATAGAAGACTTTAATTTATATTAATTAATTCTATCAACCTGTCACTTTATGGTAAAATACTATTTAAAGGACTTTCCCAGCACAAGATCAGATAAGTGTGCACCTAATTTACTTCTAGTTACTTTGTGTATTTTTGACTTTTAACCACCTGAAACTTGGTTTAGGAAGTGGTGTGAAGTAGTGATGAACCAGTTTGTTCTTCGGGTTTCATCACTGTCCCTTCAACGTTACCCCCAGAGATTCAGAACACCCCTTCTACCATGAACTAAATATTTTTTAGTTATTGAAGTAATATTGTGTAGCAACATTACATAAGTCTCAGGTGTACTTTATAGCTCCGTATCTGCATACACTGAAGCGTGCTCACCACCCAAGTCTAGTCTCCTTCCGTCACCTTATATTTGCCTCCCTTTGCCCTCTGATCTGTTGTCTGTTTCTATGGGTTTGTTTCGTTTGTTTCTTTCTGTCCCACACGAGTGAACCAAACAGCGCTGCTCTTCCCATCTGACTCACTCAGCCCCTCGGGTCCACCCTGCTGCCACGGATGCAGCGTGGCACCTCTCGGTGGCCAGGGCCCTGCGCGCAGGCACCCGCCTTCCTCACCCAGCCGTCGCCCGCAGGCTGTCCCCACGCCTTGGCCATTGATAGTGCTGAAATCAACATAGGGTGCGGGGACCGTTCTGAATTAGTGTTTTCATAGCCTTCCGAAAAACACCAGGAGAGGGGCTGCTGGGCGCTGGGGTAGCTCTGTTCCTCATCTGTTGAGGGGCCTCCCCGCTGTCCCCTTGGCGGCCGCACCAGGTGCCCCCACAGCAGCGCACGAGGGTGAACTCGATTCTTATGTCCCCGCCTGCCCGTCCCCCGCCCAGGGCCACTCCACCTTAGTTCCTGGAGTTTTGGAATCTATTTGGCACCAGTTTGTGCAAATGTTCCTAATATTTATGTTTCCCCAAATTCTACCTGAGTATTTTGATCACTGATTCTTCCACACAACATTTATAATCTTTTTTCAGGTTTCAAAGGAAAGAAAAGTTAGGAAAGTTTGGGTTGGAAGCACAGCAGGCCTGTCAGCGGCTGGAGTGGGCCGATGCCCTGGGCCGTGGGCCTCTCCCGGGAGCGAGGGTGCGCGGCCCCCCCGGTGCCAGCCTTCTTGCATCTGCCTCTGTAAAATGTTTCTCCCCGCTCCCTTCCAAGGCACTGGCTCAGGAAGGCTTCCCAGTCGGGGAGGACTGGTGTTACATGGCCCGGTTTCAATCAAGTGTGGAATCCCCAGGCTCTAGGAGGAGGGAGGAGGTGAGAGGTTAATCTCAGGTTGGGGTGATCAGATGCTTGCGTCTCTCCTGGAAGCCCTTGCTTCCAGGGAGGTCCTGTAAGAAACTTCCGACATCAGAGCCTCCGGTGACCCTGCAGTCACGGAGCCATAGGACACGCTCAGTGTCTTGGCAGCATCAGTAAAACCTTACTTTAAAGTCTGGACACTGATCTCTGCAAACTCTATGGGACCAGGTGGCAGCCTTCAGTGGTCAAATGTCCCAACTGAAGGAAGAAAACATGACCTTAAGCTACTGGTGGAAACAAAGGAAAGAGCCATGAAAAGTGAAGCAGCTGTGCCGGGAAACCGTGCTGGGCGGGGTGCTCGCTGCCTTGCGTCGCTGGTGAATTCGGGGCTGGGAAACTCCAGGAGCGCTTGCTTGTTTCCTGGGCATGGCTGAGCTCCCTCTGCCGTCCTTCCAACCCCCTGATAAAATAAGGCCTTGTGCGCCACACACCCATTTGAAGTTCAGGAAGGTGACTCCCAGTGTTTCATGGGAATGTTGTGAGGAGCGAGAGTTGTCCTGGGAAACCAGTTGGGAGATAGTTCCGTTTTCCAGATGGGATATGATGGTGCTGTGAGCTTGTTGGAGGGAAGGCAACAGAGTCTAGATATATATTTAATTTTTGTAGCATGAAATAAAAGGGTCTCTCTTCTGTGCATACAGTCCTGAAGAGCAGCATCTTGACTTAATATCTGGGTGTTCACAAGCCCTGAAGCTCCAGAATGAGAACTGGAGGTGAGGGTGACGCACCACGTCTGGCTGTCTGGCTTCTCAGGCCCTCTGTCTGCAGGGACCTGCTGCGGACCACGGAGGATCATAGTCTGAAATACGTGGATGGAGACATCCTCGGGGCCCTTGTCTCCACACCAAACGTCGCGAGAAACCTCTTTCCCCTTCAGAATGCCGTGCGACTGTGCATCGGGCGGCTGCCACTGACGGAGCTCTCAGCACAGAGTGCGCCACACAGCCAGTGGCACGGAGCCACGACCCTCCAGACATGTGGTTTGGATAAACAAAGCCCCATGTGCAAATTAACCATGGTTGACTGTAACTCCTGCTCCCCACTCCCCAGGGAGGGGCTCTCGTGAAACTCCCCATCGCAGAAAGCAATACACATCCGACAGTCGTGCGCACAGCATGGTTTAGACAAATGCTAAGCCTCATTTAATGCTTTCATGGTGCCAGAACACAATGGCACCAACCTGTCTAGAAAAAGTTGTAGCTCGGTGCCAGTTTCCTGTAAATAGTAACTGTACCCCTACCGGCTTCCACGCTGTGGGCTCCAAGGCCAGAGATGCCTTTTATTTGTCATCACCTTGCTTCCACTTCCTGCATCTGGACGTCAGACACACGCAGCCCTCTCTGAACAAATGCCCTCCACTTTCACTGTGGTTCTGCCCTTCCCCAGACCCATGCTCGGCTTGTCTGCAGCGGAGGAGCCCCTCTGCTGGGGCCCACAGGGCTGAGCTCATCCATCCGCTTTAAGAGTGGGCAGTAAAGGGCTCCTTGCTTCCCATATTCTACAGGAGAAACTCTTCGGGACAGGACCCTATTTGTGTGAGGTCCTCGGACCCTTCGTTGGCACGTGGACTGCGTGAACTTGGTTTGATAATAAAGAACATACTGTTTGCTTTTCATAACACATGTGCATCACTGTACAAAGGAAAGAGCAAAATAAATAACCGGAGCGAGGGGTGTCCTACGTGGCTTGGACACTTGTACTGGACTTTTCTCAAAGAAAAAGTAATCCGCAAAACAGCTGGCTAAGTATATACCTGCTTTTTCCTCCTTGTCTTTAGTGGCTTTTCAGATGTACATTATATGTTTAATTCTCCTCCCCCCATACACACACCTTGTAAAAATTAAAATTGGAGCCCATCATCTAATGACCCACCTGGGAGAAGGCATGGGCAGGCAGCCCAGACACAGGGGCTCTGCAGTGTCCGATGACTCTTCAAGGGTTAAGAGCGTACGATTTGATTACTCTTGAGGTTTATTATTTTATTAGCTGACCAAATAGTTTACATATATACCAAGAACAAATTCCCCTCCATGCGATGAGCAGAGGAATGATCGTCAGGCTCAGATGTTCAGAGCGTGGCTCCCAGGAGCCTAAAGGGGCCTGAGTCTCTAATGTCCTCTCTCGGAAACCCCAGGCATCCACTTCCAGAGCAGCGAGCTCACCCCGGGTGGGGTGATTCCTGTGAGCTCCAGGCAAGTGGCCGAGACCTTTCTTCCTGCGAAGGCTGGGTTGGCAGCAGGTGGCCCCGCCCACTCCTCCGTGACTCATTGACGTGTATCCTTGCTGTCATTTTCACATCTCATTTCCAACTCTCTGAAGTGAAGACTCCTGAGTCACTCTCTGTCACTTTAATTTGGCCAAACAGTAATGGGGCAGGACAGGGCAGAGCTAATGGACCCACCAAAGCCACTTACCTGGATTCAATCACCCACATCAACTCCATTCAATTCAGCAAACATCCCCGACCCTCCTAGGAATGGTCCCTGTGCTGAGCCCTGCAGAAAATGTGGAAAGGGGTGCTTTCCTCTGGAAGTTCCAGTCTGGAGAGGAAGACATTCAGGGATAAAGTAATCCTGGCGGCAGAGAGGCAGCAATGGGAGGGACAGGAGGACCTAAGGAGGGAGGAGTCGACTCTCATTGGCACTGGGGGCAGACAGTTGGGAACTGGGCATTCCTCCTCCAGGGCCTTCTCAGGTTTTCCCAAATCTAGAAAGGTTAAGGGCCGGGTGTTAGGTCTCAATCCTACTTTTCTCTTTCCATCTTAGGATTCAAGTGGAAATGTCTCCAGTTGAAAACAATAGCTGGCCGCATGCATATGTCTAAGCCCTTCCCCAGTGTGGGCTCCAACATGCACTGCGTGTGCCTCGTTTTGCGTGTATGTAAAACAGACCATACCTGCCCATAAGGAGGGGTTTCACATTTAGTGTGTAACATGTTCCACGTGCACTGGAGGTGCACTCAGGCAGGTTGTGGGGGTCTCTCAGGGTGCACAGCACTGGTGAGGAGAGTGAGGACCCTGGTCCCAGCAGACGGGAACCGAGGTCCACGCAGCGCCGGACACTCTCATTGTTTACATTTAGGCTGTTCTGTGTGACCTCTGTTGTTTCTGTAGTTGCCTCAAAGGGCAGAGGTGCACGCCCGGCCTTTGTTGAACTTTCAGTCCTAGCATTTTGGGTGCTGCTAAGGGCCCACCAAAGCCCAGCCCCTCGCCTTCCTGGCTCAGCTGGACTGCAGCTCCCAGTGGCCTTTGCAGTGAGGCGCGGCCAGTGACCAAGGTGAGCCAATGGCAAGGAAGAGGAAGAGCAGTGCTTCTGGGGCAGCCCAGAACCCCAGGACCCAGGGACCGCTCCCCTTCCTCATCAGACAGCTGAACGGGGAGGATGCTAGGCCGTGCGGCTGATTAAATTTAAATTAACAAAAGTTTGAAAAAATGAGGGACAAGGAAATGTCAGTTCCATGTACTCCTGGCTCCTGCCCTTCCCCAAACCAATGAAATGAAAAAAGTGAAGTTGAACTAGGAGATTCCCTGGCTCTGCCCGCGCCTGGGGCTTGGGTGGGACCCAGTGGGAGCAGGGCCGTCCGCGACCGTCCCACCTCACTGCCCACCACCCGCCGCGCTCCTCGCCCAGGGCACCTCTGAGGCGCGGGCACTAGGGTCCGAGTCCCGCCTGCGCTGCTTGCTGCATGATCAGCCTTCCCGCTGAGTGCTTCTGGGCCCCAGTCCCTCTCCCCACGCGGCCGCCGCTCCCGCCTCAGGGCCTGTTTCGCAGGAAGAGCGCAGGTCCCGCAGCCTGGCCCCAGGCCCGTCTCTCCAGCTGTGCCTCAGGCGGCTGCGAGCGAGCCCAGCACCCCTTATTGAAAAGGCCGTGTTTCCCAACAGTGATGCGCCTTGGCATCCGCACCTCCCTGAAAGATTAATTCACCATATATTTGTGGGTAGATTTTAAAGATGGGGGACCACGAGCAGGAGTTGTCTGAAGAAAGAATCCTTATTTGAGATCCCCCTGAGTCTCTGTCAAGGGCTCTGTGGACTATGAAAACAGGAACAATTATGGTGTAAATGGACTTTGAAAATAGCAATAATTAGGTAATTAAAAATGTACTTTGGTTTCATTATGGTGTCCATAAAATTCCACCGTCGAAAAACAAACTATTTTAGCATATTTTACTTACTATAACTCATGTAATTGTGATTTTTATGTTCCACCTAGTTATGCAATTAAGGAGTACATGCTATTCCCTACAGTTGAGCATGGCTGAAGTCGGCACCCGTTTGGAACACAGAGTATGATATATTTAACAACTTTTTATGCTAAACAGTAGACAGTTAGCATTATATTCATTTAATTCCATTTAATTCCATTTTAATTAGTGGAATAATATTTTTAGGGTGAATTTTGTCCTAACTGGAGCGGCATATGGCTTAACGTAGTTTCTTCCAAACTTTGAGTCTGCAGCTGGCTGATGTCCCCACAGAAGAACCGGTCGGAGGCGGGGCTGCGAGTAGCAGGTAACTCACCTTCCAGTTCTCCCCCAGAGCCCCCCTCGGGGAAACCCATTCTCGTGACACTGGTTCCTGGGCACCTCCCCACGTGTCCTCTCAAAGGGTGAACGCTGGTGAGTTCACAGATTGTTCTCCAAGCCTTCCCGAAGCTGAGACAGGGAGGGACAGACCCATTGTTCCAGGTGCCTGCCACTTTGGTCACAGGCAGCCTGAGATTCCCCATTTGACCACCTCAGCTCCCTCAACCCTGGCCCCCACGCTCCCACACCCCACCCTGGCCCCCACGCTCCCACACCCGACCCTGGGTCCCACATCCCACCCTGGGGCCCACGCTCCCACATCCCACCCTGGGCCCCACGCTCCCACACCCGACCCTGGCCCCCGTGGTTCCACATCTGATCCTGGCCCCATCGTCCTACATCTGCCTGCTGGGGCTCCGAGAGCTCCAGCTTGGCTGGTACTGTCCAGTGGTTTGAGGACGGAGGAGGCCATGCTTGAGGTCTGCTCTTGGGTGTGGACAGGGACTCAACTCAGCATCGGGACAGCCGTCACTGCCCCTCTGTCAAACTGGCCATGACAGAGCCAGGGTGAGGGGTGCTTCCTGCTTGCCAGGCACGAGCCCATAGGATTACTAATCCTGTGGACCCTGTCCCCTCACTCTACAGAGAAGAGGACAGGTGTGGGGTGGGCATTTGCTGCTTTGTCTGCAGAGAAGCCAAGTTCTCTTTAATGATGCCATCTTGATCCCCCTGCCTCGCCCGTCCCACACAGTTACCATGGGCTACAAGCGAGACCTTCCCTGCCAAGTGACACCAGCCAGGCAGTTGGACTCCTTTTCCCGGAGCAGAGATGGGGAATGGTGGGTGCTCATCCTGGCAGGAGGTCAGGGAGCCGCACCCTTGCCAAGACCCCCACCCAGCCTTGGCTCTGTTTCCCTAAGTGACCTGGATCCTGCTCAGATGAGCTAGACTCCATTTCTGCTGCTCAAGACCCAAGAACCCTGTGTGAGAGGGATTTCCATTCCACACCCCCTCATTAGAGGAGGCCTGAGCGCCTTCTCTGTGGGCAAGGGCGACAGAGGCTCTGGAATCAGCAGGGGCTTGGTCATTGCACTCAGGGCAATGATTTTGGACCAAGGAGCTTGTCCAGGGCCAGCACAGGGCTACCCCGCGGCCTGGTGACCAAGGCAGGGGCCACACGCTGTGCGGCGTTTTCACCTGAGCACTTCCTGCAGCACTGCCCTGGGGTGGGTCAGTGATTCTTCCTCCCCTGCGCAGGACACCAGGGGAGGAGCACCAAGTGTTCCCAGCACACGAGCAACCTCCTCAGGATCCCTCCACCCAGCTGACCAGCCTGCGCTGTCCTGGGACGTTGTGATGGGCAATTTATTGCAGTCAAAGGAAACCCCAGTGGCAAATCAGGAGACTTGCCAAATTCCATCATGGTCTTAGATAAACCAGACCTCCTCTGAGAGTCTCAGTTTCTCTATGTAAATTGGGCAGTAGCTGGGGTGATCCCAGGGCCCTTTTGTTCTGACGCTTTCTAAACACCTGTCCGGCGAAGCCCCCGCAACGCAGAGAGAGAGCCGCTGCTCCCTGCGACCTGCAGGCTCTGAGCCGCACAGAAACGGTTACACTTTGCAGCACTTCCAACGCTGATAAAAAATGTTGTAATTCTAATAAAAAAATCAAGCAGGTATGAATAGCAACAAAATTGCTCAAAATTTGTTCAAACTGAAGGGAAACAATTGGAAATGGATTCGGAAATAAATGTTTAGCTAAGCAAGCTAAAACGTTGTGTTATTTTAATCAGCATTGTAAAATAGTTTAAATGATGCAGGAGGAGAATTTCATACTTTCACATATAATCATTTTTTTCAGTACATTCATCAAGGTGCCTCCATTTCCGACTCCTTGGTGAGCACCGGCCTCTGCTGCCCCGCCCAGGTCGGGAGGTTTTCTGATGGGACTTGCTCTCCACTCTCTCCTTCCAGTCTCACAGAAAAATTCCTGTAAATTTGGAAGAAAACTGGTGGTGATAAATGTTTCAAAGATTTACAATAATCCAGGACATTTCCTCACTACTCTCTCTTTTTAGCACCAGAAAGTTGAAATAGCTCAGAGGTTGTCTGAGTAGCTCACGGCCTCAGGCCCTTGAAAGGAAGAAACAGGAAGGTGCCTCTTTGTAAAAATCTCCAGGGACAGGTGAGTCCCCTCGCCCACAGCCATCTTGTCTGGTAAATAGATGTCTATTGATAACTGAAGGTTTTGCTAAATAAATGCTAAAGGTTCCTTCCTGTTACTGAGTTTGTGCCTGCTGTTTTCAAATGACCCTTCAGGAGAGTTCTCTTTGAAGTCGCTTGGCGTAGCTGCGCTCTAAGTGCTTGCCAGGCCCTCCTTCCCTCGAGAGACAGGGAGAGGGTTGAGGTTAGCTGGCCTTCCCGGGGGCAGAGGGGCAGCCGGGCCCTGGGTGCGCTCGCCCTTGGAGGGTGTGGTCTTGTTGGTGGACAAACAGCAACTTCACCACCTTCCCTGTGCGTCTCTCTGGCTTTGCTTTACGCAGCTTCCTCCACTATCTTTCCATCCAACTCCTAAAGCTGTCACGTGGACCTACTGGGTGCAGGTGAAGAGAGCGCACCCCATGGACCTGGTTCACTGCCCTGCGAGTCAGTCTGCAGGCTGCAGAGGGCAGAGGGGGGCCTTCCTCACTCCGGGCTCCTAGCTCCCCACTTTTCCTTTAATATAAGATTTTTACCTTTAAACTCCAGAGGCTCAGAGGCGTCCCTGGCCCGCAGCCTGCGCCGGCAGAACTGGAGGCTGTGCCGAGCCGGCTTCCTCAGCCCTGGGGCAGGGAGGCCAAGGAAGGCATTTTTCCTGGCTTCTAATTCTGCTCCGCCTGTTGCTAATGTCACTTTCACTCTCGGTTGGGAAGACTCGTTATGACGTGCGGTGACGAGCTAGGGTCGGCGCCACTCCCACCCAGGAAATTCCTGCTTCAATACCAGTGGCCCCTCCCTGTCCACGCAGGACGCTCAGCGCCGCGGGTCCCTGCTTACTACCCGAGGGACCTGCAGGAATACAGCTTAATTAGCAAATAAAAGAACGTGATCCTGTCCCATGATATATTCACACACGTAAAGATGTATGCGTTGGCTGAGGGTAAAAATAAGTCTCATGCGGCTACTAAGCAAGTGGGGGCGGGCGAGGCTGCGTCTCCCGCCTGTGGGGAAGGAACCAGCCCCGGGCTTCCTCTTCCCGGGGCCTCAGAGGCAGCACATGCACTGTTCCCTCCACAAGTATTTCATGCGTGATAATGTAAAAACAAACAATTTTTAGGCCAAAAGGTGTTTTAACAAGAACAAACTCCTTTATCCTGGTGCTGTCTCTGTGCCACAGGGCCCAGCAGGGAGGAGGGCACTAGGCCTCAGTGACATCGTAGGCGTCAAAAGACAGATTTTCCAGCAATTCTTTTTAAACAGGAATTAAATCCCCATTTTAAAAGATGATTGCAACAAGGTAGAAAACATTTTTTTGTCTTCCTTTCTTAGCACCGGCCACCTCTCCCCTCTTACATATGCATAAAATGTACAAAGCTAATTTTGAATGTGCCCTTTGTGCTATGTCACAGCCGCAATATCGCGTTCAGAGTGTAATTAAAGGTTTCCCTGGATTTATGGGACTCCATCATTATCAATAGGGTTAGGAACGCCAGGAGACCCGTTGCCAGAAGGCTCTCTCAGCAGTTTCTGGAGCATGAGAGCGCAGGCATTACTGCCGTGCTCAACAGTGGCTGTCGGCACTAATATATGGCCCTTTATTAGGAAGGGACACCAAGACACCCAGTCAGACTGCTTCCCTGCCCCTCACGGCCTCCTGTCGGGTGGAGGTGGAGAGAGCGTAGGAGCGGCGGAGACCTTGGCTCCCTCTGCGCGGGCTGCCGACCTCATGGACCCCATAGCAAAGGCGCAGCCATATTAGGAGGGTCACTGTGCCCAGTGACCACCGAGGACAGGCACTTTACTCTGTTCCCCCTCCCCAGGCCCAGGTTTGCCTGGCTCTCCTTTCCAGCTCCCTCGGGAAGGGCCCCCCATCACACTCACTTTCCACCTGCTGTCCTTCCTGCCTGTTCCGCTTAAGAGTAGTGATTCTGGGAAAGCAGGTCTCGGGACCATGCCCACAGTGAGCTTTCCTTACTGTGGTCATCCGTATTTCAGGGCAGAACAAGCCACAGAAGGCCACTTCTAAGGAAACACACTTTTCCCAAACCTCGTCAGCAGGCCTGGGTCCTGCAGAAGGACTCCCTGTCTCCAGGCTGGGTAGGAACACACAGGTGACAAGGTTGTCATATGACAGAGCCTGCATGCTGAGGACAGCTGGGACCTTGGCCTCTGTAGACAGTGCTCCTTTCTTTCTAGTTCCTGCTTTTATTGGTCAGAGTTCTGGTCTCTAGAGAAACAGAACCAATAGGGTACATATCGATGATAGATGGACAGATAGACAATTGATAGATAGATAGATAGATAATAGATAGATAGATAGATAGATAGATAGATAGATGATAGATAGATAGATAGATAGATAGATAGATAGATAGATAGATAAGATAGATAGATAGACAGATAGATAGATGATAGATAGATATCCTGATAGACTGATACAGATGACAGATGAGAGAGATGATAGACAGATAGATACACACACATATACACACACATGCTTACGTACATAGATATATAGAATTATTTTAAGATATTGGCTCACGTGACTTGGAGCTTGGCAAATCCAAAAGTCTTCCTGGCAGAGCCAGTGGCTGGAGACCAGGCGCCCTCAGGCTTTGAGTTTGGCAAATGACCTCATGCACTCTCCCAGCTGGCCCCACAGCTCTGGTGCAAGAGTGATTATTTGGGGAGGTGTTTACACAGTTTGAACCCAACCCTCCCCAGAGCCTCTGGAGAAGACCGTTCCATCGAGATTGTTGCTTGTACTGTGGGTGGAGACTGAGTGCTTACACTGGGGAGGTCGCCGAGCCTTATCCCACTCTCAGTGCCTCACAGGGGTGGGGTCCCCTGGGACACGTGGCCATCTGGGCTTCTTGGACCCACGCCGTAGCATAGAGGCTGCGGTGCAGGTGCAGAAGGCGGGAGCTTGGTGGCCCAGCCAGGGCTCCCGCTCCTGGCTTCTTTTGGAGCCTGCCACGGAGCTGCTCCCCTGGACGGGCACAGGACAGAGGCCGGTGCCCACGCAGAGGAGTTGGTATCAAGCATCCATGGTGGGGCGGCCGTGTGTCACAAGGTGGAGCTGGCTGAGGGAATGGTAAATAAAGAACTGAAAAGAGTTTGCTGGCTTGGGGCTAAGTCTCTGCTTCCTCATGTCCTCCTTCGCCGGACGGTCAGTGGACACCAGCAGGACACACACCTGCTGGGGCAGGAGCTGCAGAGTGCTGGGCGGTGCCCTGCAGGGGGTCCCTCTAAGTCATGGCCCCTCTTGTTCTTAAAAATGGGCCCAGCCTGTGGGCCACACAGGATGGGGAGGGTAGGCGGGCTGGTCTGCAGGGTCTTTACAAAGTTGGAAGTGGCTTTATTTTTATTATTATTTCTTTAACCCTCACCCGGGAATATTTTTTCATTGCTTTTCAGAGAGAGTTGAAGGGGGGTAGAGAAAACGTCGCTGTGAGAGAGACATCGATGGGTTGCCTCCCGTCCTCGCCCGACCGGGGCCAGGGATGGAGCCTGCAACCGAGTACATGCCCTTGGGTCAGAATTGAACCCGGGACCCTTCGGTCTGCAGGCAGACGCTCTAACCACTGAGCCATACCAGCCAGAGCAGAAGTGGCTTTAAATCTCTCCTCTCCAGGTTAGTTACAACCTCAGTGTCAAGCTGGAGAGCCACGCAGCCTGCCACCCTGAGAGCTCTGGGAGCAGCAGCGGGATTCTACTCGGGCTTCACCGAGAGCCTCCTGCGTGTGTCCTGCAGAGAGGAAGCCACAGTGAGGCGAGGGGCCAGGCAGCGACACAGCCATCAGTGTTTGAGCAGTTGTGGTGGTAGACACAGACTCATTCACAGCCCCCCGGGAACCCTGCGCAGGGGACTAGTCAGACAGAACGACAGGCCTGCATAGGGGAATGGCTTGGCCACAGTTATGGCGACACAGAAATTCTGTCATAGCCTCCAGCTCCCACTTCCAACATCTCGCACGTGCAAGAGCAGGAACATCTGTGGTGGGCCCCGCAATATGTTTTAGCAATGCTTTTGGGACCAAAATTAACATCAACAGGAAGACAGGTTTGTGTTTCTCTGTGTTTTCACTTATTAACACAACAAGCTAAGGTGATTAGCAATTCCGAGCTCTGTCAGGCTGTGGGCTTCCATGTGCAGTGTTTAGACAGGGCAGAAACCTCCTCACCCGCAGCTTCGCATTCAGGCTGGGGAGCTCTCAGGGAACCACACAGCACTGAGCCTCGATGTTTTCTCTCCCGGTTTAGATGTGGGGAAGTGTGCCCCAGAGGACACAGAAATGCCAGAGTGCCACTGTGCTGGCTCCTGTCCAGGACTGCTTAGTGCCTGTGGTGCGCAGGCTCTGCAGAGAGCAGGTGCAAGGCCTGGCCTTACTCGGTGTGACCCGCTGCCACAGAGCCTGCCTAGTCACTCAGTCACTTCTTCACTCCCTCGTTCGTCGTCATTGGTTAATCAGTTCCTGAGTGGCAGGTCCTCTCTACTGGACAAGCCAAGCCTGGTTACAAGTGACAATCAGATGTCAGACTTACCTAGAGGAGTTCCTAGAGAGGTAAGGAAGACAAGCAAATGCACACAGAATTACAAGTCACTAGAACGAGGTGCTTTGCCAAACTGTTGGGGAGTGGTCCAAGAGAGCCAACTCTGTCTGTTGATGCACTTGTAGATCTCTCAGGTTTGAAGAACCTCTACTGTCCTATCTTATTGGGCTGATGTGAAGATTGAAAGCCCTTAGAAGAGTGAATGGTTATGTAGGAGCTTAATAATTGCATCCATTTTCACCATCGTTACCACCCTTATCACAGTCACTACCACCATCACCATCATTATCACCATCATCACCATCACCACTATCATCACCATCATTACCATCACTACCATCACCATCACCTCCACCATCTTCATCTCCACCTCCACCAACTTCTCCACCATCACTACCACCACCACCACCACCACCGTCAGGAGTACCACCATGTCATTGCCACCATCATCACCGTCACCATCCCTACCACCACCTCCCTACCACTACCATCCCTACCACCACCATTATCACCACCATCACTACTAGCATCACCACCACCACCATCATCACCATCACCTCCACCACCATCATCACCATCACCTCCACCACCATCATCATCATCATCTTCATCAGGTGGATCCTCTGTTGGCGCCTCCAGATCTAGCCCTACCCTTCTCCACCCTAAGCAGCTGTCTCCTCTGGATTCCATCCCCAGGCTCCCTTGCCCTCGGACTTCTAGTTGGGAATGGCCAATGGAGAGCTGCATAGGGGAAGGAAGTCAGCATTTATTGTGCTGGCTTCCCCCCATCTGGGCTACGGTAGAGTGGCTGGAACCCTCTGCTGCAGGCCATGGTGTCTGTCAGATGGCCTCCTCCCTGAGTCTGGTCCTGGCTCCTTCCCCGGCCTTCAGGCTTTAGGTGGTCTTGCAGATGGCTCTCTTGCTGCTTGCCTTGGGGTGCTGTGTCGTTCCTTGGTGGTCTCTCCAGTGTGAGACGTCCTGTCACTTAACTCTCTCTAGCCACCCTAGGGCATGCTCGGGATTTCCCACCAAGACTCTTATCCCCATCAATGTTGTTTTCAGGGTCTCCCCAGCAGGATCTTTGGCTGTTTTCTCAACCCTGTTTCCTGGTTCCTATCTTCCCCAGAGACAAAAGGTGCACATTTCCTTACCAAACTTTCAGCTATTGCCACCTAAGGCTCAAGCATCTGATGTTTGCGTCCTTTGTGACTCAGCTCAAGCATCAGCTCTTATAGGAGGTATCACCCACTTCTCCTTCCTCCCAGCCCCATCCTCCGAAGTCCAGGCAACAGCTCTATAGCGCAGCTCAGCTGGAGTGCAGTTCTTCCTGTGCCCTTCCCCATGCGTGCCTGCAGAGGGCAGGCTGTGTCCCCTTCCCTCCAGCACATCACATGGAATGTCCTTGCTGTCCTGTGGGGTGCAGGCATGGAGGAGGGGCTGGAGGAGCAAGTGGCCCCGGCCTTCAAGTCCCTCTCCCTGCTACTGTGCCCACAGCTTGCCCTGCACACTGAGCAGACAGCACGGGCAATGAGGCACCTGTCCAGTTTAACAAAAAGAACAACCATCTCTGCCTGTGATCAGGGCTACTCTCTTCTTTGCCCTGAGCTCAGCATCTTCAGGTGTCATTTCCTTTCAGACTCAGAATCACTGCTGTGAAGCTGAGATATGAGGAAACTGAGGCAGGAAGAGGCTCTGTTAGACTCTAAGAGTCTCTTCTTCTCCCACCAAGGCCTGTCCAGTCCACAGCGTCCGATTATAGGAGGTGGGTGAGGGAGCTGGGAGGTGGAGCGCGGGAGCCTCTGAACCTCCTGGCTGGAGGTGGAGCTGGGGCTGTGGGGGCTGTTGCCTCAGCTTCCACGGGGAGAAGCCCGGCAGGGCGGCCTAACAGCTCCTGTAATTGAGTCAGCCGGTGCCCGTCAGGCACTGAAACTTCAAATGTGATCTGGTCAGCTTGGCCAGGTGCTGCCAAGAGGTTTGAAGCTGGATTTGGACTGCCATGGAGCTGTCTCCATCAATGAAGCAAACAGTCTCCGAGGCTAGTGGACGGTGACAGCCGCCAGCACTATGCTCAGACAGGAGGAAGGGGAGGAGACGGGCTCCTGGCAGGAGCCACACACGTGGCTGTGCCTATGCCTCAGGCGCCTGCCTGCTGCCTCATTTCACTCCAGAGCCTGAGGTTCCAGGAGGCCCAAGTCTGCCCCAGGACAGGCACTGGGACAATTCCACCCATGAACGCAGGCTCCCAGGAGCAAGGCTGTGCCTCCATCTTCATGATTCTCAGAGCAGAACCTCCAAGGGTGGGGCAGAGGTGGGGTCAGGACAGATGGATGCCAGGCCTGCAGCGCTCAGGGCCGGAGGAAGGATGCAGGGCACCGACTGGAGCACCTGCCCCAGGAGGGACACCCTGCTTGCCCTCCGAGGCCCACGGTGTCAGGGCCTGAGCTGGAGCTGCTCTCCTTTCAGGCAGGGCTGTCCCAGTGGCCCCCCTGCAGAGGGACTTGTCCTGCCAGTCAGTCCCGTGCTGTCTGATCACACAACTTGGCCCCGCTCAGCAGAGCCTGTCCCTGAGGAAGGAGGTCCAAACAACGCCTCCTAACCAGCCATTCCATCTACATTTGTTAAAAATCTCAGGGCAACTTGGCAGAGATGGCCTTAGCCTAAGTCATACATGGGGCATTTTTCTTTGCAGCTTTGGTAACATTTATGCCCACAGCGTTTAACACTTGAAGACATCTTTTCCTTTTTTCATTAAAATTGATCAGCAAAACCCAAACCCATGTGCCAGTGGGGATGCCGGTGAAAGTGTTCAGGCTAGTGTGTGTACCGAAGCTGCTTAGTGTCTTTCTCTCTCTGGGCCACAGGGGGTGGCCTTGTCATCTGAAGAACTGGGCCCTTTGGCCAGTCTCTTGGTCCTGCAGACACATGGACACCCAGGCCTGGGAGAAGGCAGGGCTGGTCCCCCTCCCACTGCCCTCCACTCACCCAGGGACCTGCCTGCATTGGGCTATGATTTGTTGTTTGGCTCAGAATCAGTGAGGTAGGGTCAGGAGATGTTTCACTTCAGATTAAAAATAAAAGCCAGAATGCACACACAGGGGTGAGGCTGTCAGAGATGGATCTCTACTTCTCCCCGTGAGGTTTCAGTTCAGCCTGCCTACTTCCTCCTCAGTCCCTTGCCCAGCCCATCCCATCTTCCTCAGGCCTCTCTGCTGCTCATCAAGAGCCATCTCCTCTCTGCCAATGTCACCTGGCCTCAGGGAGTTCTGAGCCTCTCCCCCAAATCTCAGATCACACATGGAACTGTTTCCCTTCATTTACTCACTAGTTCATTTGTTCAACAAACATCTGGTAGAAATTATATTCTCATAGGGAAGACAGACATGCAGATACATAGGAAGATAAACAAATAACTAAGATAAACTCATAAAATCACAAACATAGTGGGGGCAGAATTTTGTGTCTACTTAATGGACCATGGGGCCCAGACATTTTATCAAGCATTATTCTGAGTATATCTGTGAGGGTGTTTTTAGATGAGATCAATATGTGAATCAGTGGACTCAGTAAAGCAGATTGCTCTCCCCAATGTGGGTGGGCCTCATCTAATCAGTTGAAGGCCTGAATAGAACCAAAAGGCTGGCCCTCTCTGGAGTGAGAGGGAATGCCTGCTGTCTGACTCACCAGCTGGGGCACCAGTTGCTATGTTCCTGACTTCACATTGGAAATGGAACATCTGCTCCTCTGGGGTCTCAAGCCTGGTAGTATTCTGACTGAAATTCCACCATCTTTCCTGCTTTTCTATTTGCAGACTGGGGATCGTGGGACTTCTCATCCTTTGTCATCACATGAGCCAATTGTTCACAATAAACCTCTTTCTCTTTCTATGTGTGCATCTTCTTGGTTCTGTTTCTCTAGAGATCTATCGACTAATAATAGAACAGACACTACAATAGAGGGTGGCCCAAGTGGAGAGGAGATTTGAACTAATGGGGGCAAAGGGCCAGCTGAGAAAAGGCCTGGGCAAGAGGTGTTCTAGGACAGGGAATGGCACATGCAAAGGTCCTGGGGTGGGAACCAGTTTGGTGAGTAGTGCCTTGTATGTGCCCCTGGTGCCTGGAACTCCCTCAAATGAGAATAGTCCTCAAAGATGTCTTGGGTCACTTGTTTGCAAACTGCTTTTCATTAGTTGAATGAAATCTGGAAGCGTCTCTGCTCCTCTCTGTCTCTCAGATCTGCACCTGATCTGTTGGTGAGCATGCTGACTGTGCCTTAGAATACCCCTACATTCACATTCACTGCTCCAGCCTGGGTAGTGCAGCAGCCTCCTCACAGGGCCCTCCATCCAGTGGACTCACAATGCTGCTCTTCCTGCTAGGACAAGAGCCCAGTAATTAATATCACTCCTGTGCTCAACACCCACTGAAGGCTGCTGATTTCATCCCAGTGTAAGCCTGCAGGACCCTGTGTTGTCCAACCTCCAGCGCTTCCTGATCCCGGTCCTGTTTTCTCAGTCCCCCTGTGGTCCCATGAACCTGTTTCTGTGCCTGGAACACTGCAGGCCCGCCTCTGCCCCAGGGCCTTTGCACCTTAGCTTGGGACACTGTGTCTGCCCCTAGATATCTGTGCATCCCTCCTTCACCTTCTTGACATCTTTGATCTCAGTGAAACCTACCTGCTCACTCCACTGCAGGTCCCTGAACCTGCCCTGGTGGCTCTGTCCTTTCATTTCATGGAGATACTTCTGAAAAGCTGTGTCATTTGTATGTTTATTACGTTTTCTGTTTATCGTTCGTCTACCCACTAGAAAGTGAAAGAACAGGGATTTTTTTCTGCGTACTCGCTGCCGGTGTAGGTTGGTGCTGGAGACCTTGAGGCTCGTGGGGGGAACGCTTGCCTGTGCCTTTCTTGAGGATTGTGAATCTGACGTTTTGCGTCTCAGTTGTGTGTGGGGTTAAATGACAGGTGTCAGAGTGCACCCAGGAGACTGCACCATTGCTTCTGCTGACAGCTGACTTTACTCCAGCCTTGCTGGGTGTCAGGTATGATACTAGGTGGTTGTCTGGTTTTTCTCCTTAAATTTCAAGACCATCCTATGACATAGTGTCATCTCCCACTTTATAGATTAGGAGCCTGAGGATAAGCATCTGACATGCAGTTGCTAACTTGACGTTCCACGTAGCCGAGACCCAACCCCTTCCGTGGGCCAGTACCTCCTCTCTCTGAGCTATAGAGGAGGAAGGCAGATGGGCAGCCCAACCGGATGGCGGGGCGCTGGGCACCCGGGTCCTGCCCGGCTCCAAGCAGCTCCCCATCCTTTAATGCAAGACTGTCCTGCCAAGTGTAAGTTCTCTCATTTTGATCTGTTCCCTTCTAAAGGATTACCTTCTAAAGGATTCCTGTTCTGAGAAGCATGTTGGTTTCTCTGTTGAAGGCGCCCTGCAATTAAACTGATTGCTGAAAAGACCTTGCTCTTCTTTTACTGAGTCATCGCAAGCTTGGTAACTCACATCTCCCTTGCAGAGAGACAGTTTGAAAGTTTGTGTATTCCTCTCACTCAGCAGTTCTTGGATTGACTTTCCTCCTTCCCAGCAGTATGGTGATAACTGCAGGAGAAAACAAGGGAACATTCCTTCTAATAGAAAAATCATGTTTTTGCAGGAGACCCAGGTCTGGGCCTGAGAGGATGTGGGGCCACGCTCGCTGGGGCTCAGCGGCACCCAGGCGCACCTTTGGCGCAAGTGGGCTGGACCCTCGAGTGGAGCTAGGAAACACACAGACCTATGTTTTTAATAGTGGTAAAATATGCATAACATAAAATTTACCATTTTTACTATTTTTCTATTTTTTTATTATGGTAAAATACACATAACAAAATTTACCATCTTAATCATGTGTAAGTGTCCAGGTCAGTGGCGGTAACTACACTCACCCTGTTGTGCAGCCACCACCGCCATCGTCTCCAGAACCTCTTCAGCCAAACAAAAGCTCTGTCCCCACTAAACACTCACTCCCCATTGCCCCTCCCCCAGCCCCTGCCACCCACCACCCTACTTTCTGTCTCTGTCCATCTGAGTGCACTAGGGACCTCAGACAAGTGGACTCAGACAGGATTTGTCCTCTTGTGACTGGCTTATTTCACTGAGCATGACCTCAAGGCTTGTCCATGTTGTAATGTGTGCCAGAATTCCTTCTTTTTCAAGGCTGAGTAATACTCCATTGTGTATGTGGACCACATGTGTTTGTCCACCATCTGCCAATGGACACTGGACTGCTTCCACCTTTGGGCTGTTGTGACTGGCAGTGCTGTGGACACAGGTGTGCACATATCTCTCTGTGACCCTGTTCTCAGTTCTTTGGGGTCATTCCTAGCATTAGAGTTGCTGGGTCATGTGGTAATTCTGTTTACTATTTTGGGGGACTGCTGACTGTTTTCCACAGTGGCTGCACCACCGTTTTACATCCCACTGGCCTTCAGTTTTGAAGAGAGTCAGTTCTTTGCTTGAACAGCCTGGATCCTTCTTTTCCAATGACTGCTTAAGATACTCTCAAGACCTCTGGGTAGAGTGACTCTTCCCCCAGCATACCCGTTCTCAGCAATTTAAGTCAGGTTTGACATTGTGACGTCCCCTCCACGTGCTCAGATATGGGATTCAGTTTATAGAACAGGTGGAGACGAGGGCAGAGCCCAGGCCTCACCACAGGGGACCATTTCACCCACTGAGGTTCCTGCAGGGATTGTCACTGCTGCTCACACACATATCAGCAGACAACCCTCTGTGGGGGGTCAGGTTAGCTGGCTGAGGGCCAGGCCAGGACAGAGTCCACAGCACCCGGAGGCGGGAGCACTGAGCAGCACAGATGGGAACAAGAGGCCGGGTGTTCCTTGTTGAGTCCTCAAAGTCTGGTAACTCCACCCCTCCTGCCTGGGCAGGAGAAATCTGCCAAGCTGGCTGACAGGCCATGTCTCCTGTACCTCGAGGCGCCCACGATAATCAGCCCAGGTCAGGAGCTGGCCGTGTCTGTGGCTTCCTGTGGGCAGCAAGGTCAGGCACCTCTTTTCCAGCTCCAGCTGGGTGTTTGCCAGTGGCCCCGAGAGGGTGGTTTGGACAGTCAGCCTGGCAGTTTCAAGCACATGCAGCAACTAAGTCTTGTTGGCTCAGCTGCAGCTCGAATCTGATGAAAGTGACAGATAACGCAGCGCTCGGTGTGCCTGCCAAAAAGCGGTATTTCCCAGGGGAGAGCACCTGGTGATGCAGAAATAGGCACCGTGGGCCTGCGATTGGCTGCTGCGTTCACGCTCCTGTCTGGTCGGGATTATCAGCCTCACGAGGTCGCATCCGGATAATCACAGCAACAATGGTGTGAATAAAAATTGCTGCAGCAAAAGGAAAAAATACTAGATCAGTTATGTCAATTAGGTGCAGCACTGTTCCCGTTTTTGCTGAGGGGGGCGGCGTCCTCTCCCATCTAATTATTCACACAGTGTCCGTGGGCCCCCCCACCCCTTGCAGTTGTGCGCAGACATAAAGGGCTTTCTTAGAAGCTCCCGGTGGACTCTAACCTGCCTCCGTCCACGTGTGACTGACACATCAGCCCTTGAAAGTAGAGGAGACGCCCTGTGTTGGCTCGTCCTGGGGGACACGGTGGAGGGGACACACGGCAATGCTCTTACCTTAGGGCACAAATCCATTGGCCCCGAAGTGCCATCAATTAAGTGGCTATTTAATTCCTGATTCTAGTTAAAGGGCCCAAATTTCCAAGGTGCCTTTAAGGACTCTGCACTCAGTGACAATGACGTATTTCCTCGCAGACGGCCACCAAGCAAATAATCACGCACAGTGCTGGACATGACGCTCTTCCTCCCTCCTCTCCCTCCTCCTCTCATCGCCCTCTCGTTCCTGTAGAGACAGCTGAGCAGCAGCGGGGCCCACCGGGGACCACAGGCCCGTCACCTTCCTGAGTCTTGCCTGCCTGGCTGAGTGACCTCCTGCCAACTCCAGGGCCCCACCCACGCCTCTGTCACCTGTATTTTAAAGTGAGGGTGCTTGGGCTAGTCATCAACCAAGCCCTTCCTGCCCTTGGATTTGAAAGGATGGTAATTTCCCCTCAGGCTAAGGCGGAGGTGATTTTGAAAGAGAAATACAAAAGCATTAAGTAGATCAGGAAATTGATAGTGAATTGTTTCAATTAGATTCAGGTGCCAGCAGGTGTTAAATTACATCAGCATAACCAGGCTCGGGTGTGGGGTACTTATCTCATTTGAATACACAGACACCAGGATAGTTGCCACTCAGTCCAGCTCGTCCAAGGCCCCTACTGCACGGGCCCTCATAAGCGTAACTTCTGTTGGTCCTGAAGTTGGAGTGGGCTTCTGTCCCAGCCCCACCTGCTAGCGTTTCTGGGTGCCCTCAGGACTCAGCCTGCCCCTCTCTGGGTCCCAGGCCTGCCATCTGGAAACAGGAATAGACTCATCTCCAGCCCTAACCTGTGTTGTGCTTTCTCAAATCACCACTTACCTTTGCAAGGCCAGATGTATGTCTCAAGTGCGCCCGTGTGGGGCACACCAGGTACTTAAGAGTACGGCCTGCTCAGCGGCTAGACTGAGAGGTCCTGTGGGTCAGGACCCCTGGTGCGCCGGGCACTCCACCTCTGGCGTGGGGTAGGGCACCCACTCTTCTGAGAAGCCCCTGACAGTGGTGGTGGTGGTTGCAGGGGCAGGAAGGGGTGATGGGAGATGGGCATTTCATCCGGAGAATAAACCTGCTCAAACATCTCAGGCAGCTGACCTGGAAACACCCTGCTTGGCAGGATACCCAAAGGGTCAAGCCCATTGGCCTGGTTGCCCCCAGGCTGCAGGGAGGAGGGAGAAAAGGCAGGTGAGTCCCAGGAGGCATCTCCCTTCAGCTTCCTTCTGCAAATGGCCCTAGGGCCTGGCTCCCAAGCACGGGACTCGGGTGGGAACAGTGCAGGGAGAGCCGCTCCATCACGCAGGCCCCATCCCTCCAGGCTCCCTGCTGTGCAGCGCCGAGCTGAACCCCACCAGGGCTCTGAGCGCCTGAGAAGACTGCCTCTTTAAGAAATTATCTCATATTTTCAGAAATGGGCTGTGAAAATTCTAAGTAATGGTGTGACATGATCACACTCACTTTCTGCAGTTAATCCCTCACTAGGGTCAAGGCCCTCTCTCCTCAGTGGCTCTGTGATTGTCACCTACCTTGCACAGCCCTGCAGCCCCGAGCACTGTCTGCGGGATGACAGGCAGGCGAGCTGAGCGCGGTGCAGGAATAACTGAGTTAGGGAAAGGCTGCTGGCACTGTAATAAAGCGTTTAATGGACAGACAGCCTCTCTTGCCTTCCTTGGGGTAACACTAACTCCCTTTTTATTGTGGTTTGCACAGATGTTAGTGAGTTATCCCCTTCTCTAATCACACGAGAAGTGGGCACATCCATCTTAAGTAAGAGGACCAGCCACTTGCTCTCACCGAGTCCTTTTTCTAATAAACTTGTGTCAGATTCGGGTCAGTTTTACCAATACAAATAAAATTCAAACAAAAAGTATATTGTCTCATGATGAGATCTATGTGATTATGTCCCTTACGTCACTTTAGATTTACACAGGGAGCTGTACCCTGCAGAGCCCTTGTTGGAGCTGGATTGTCCTGCAGTCAACTCCGGGACACACACATACCCACCCCCACTCCCCCCACACCTGCACACACCCATTCATGCACATACTCATGCACACACACGCACACACACTCACGCTCACACACACATACACTGGCACGTTGCTCAGTAGTGGGTCCCCCAGTTACGGCAGAGCCTAAAGTGCCGGGTGGCCCCAGCTGAGGTCCTAGGGCAGCTGGCCTGCGGGTGAGCTGCTCAGGTCCTCCCTGAAGCAGCCCCAGGATGTCACAGATTTTTGCTGTTGTGGTTTTGTTTTTATGACTTTTTTACATAAAATATGCTGTCTCTTTAGGCCAACGTGCACCCTGTTGTGGGTTATGGACCACCCAGAGATCTTTCTGCAAAAGAAAATTTTTCAAAAGAGGACCATGGAGAAAAAAAAAAAAAGTGTTTGTTAGGAGAAGGGAGTAAAAAAACCCTCACAGGCCAAGGTGCTCCCAACTGCAACTTGTGTGGATCTGGGAAAGGTCACCTGAAGTTCAGGCCAGGATAAATAGCCGCCGTGTGAACGGCTCCTTCTCCCTGACCGTGGGCTTGGGGCTCACGGCAGCAGCTGAATCGTGATGGATTGGCAGGCATGGGAAGGCGGAGGTGGGGACGGGCAGGCTGCACTTCTGTTCCCAGGGCCCAGGGTGCAGGCTGAGGTTCCCGGGCTGGGAGGACCTCGGAAACCAGGTGACAAAGCCGCCTCTGTTCCATGTCCCGGAGGCCCATGTCTCCCACGGGGCCCAGGCCCAGGCTGCCTGGTCTTTGTGCACAGAATTCCTACTCTCTGCCCCCCCAAGCAAGCGAGAAGGGCTCTCCGTGCTGTGCTTCCCAGTCCAGCCGTCCACTTCATAAATCAAAGACGACGGGCGGCGCCTTAACCATTTGGTGTCCTGTGTTAGTTGGGAGGGAAACCTCACTGCGGCCGCATGGGGAGGAGGGGGCTTGGGGACACGGGCCACCCCGAGCCTGTGAGCCAGCTGCTGAGACCACAGCTGAAAGGAGACACAGGCGGCCCCGAGGGTCTCTGAACTCACTCGCTCGTCCCCCCATTACCGCAGAAACTGTCTCTTTGTCTGTCCCTGTCTCTGTCCTTCTCGCTCTACCTCTATCTATTTGAGAGAGAGGTTGCTCGGCTGACTGTGAGGAAATGGCCCGCGTGATTATGGAGCCCTGGGGTGTCCTTCAGCCTAGAGCTGGAGCCGATGGCACAAACCCAGCCAGAGGGCAGGAGCAGACGGGATGGTGTGAGGCAGGAATAAGGGCAGCTTCCTCCCTCTGCCTCGCATGTACTCAGCCCCCCAGTGGCTGGACAAGGCCCCCCGCACCGGGCAGGGCCTCTGCTTTACTGTGCACCAGGTCAGACGCCAATCTCTCTTCCAGAAACTTCCTCGAAGACACACCCAAAACAAGCCTTAATCTGGGCTCCTCCAGGCCAGTCAGGTTGACACGTAAAATGAACACATCAACCCTCGGCATTCTCAGGACCCTCTGAGCCACCTTCCCAGGCTTCGTGGCTCCGTGTCCCCACACCTGGGCATCACTCTCAGCCACCGGGCTGTTGGGAACCTCGGAGTCCTCATGTAGACATGGAAGAGGCCTGCTCCTGGCTGCTGGGAGGTTTACAGGGGCCTGGCCCCCCATAATTCCTCAAAGGAGAGGGAACTGTTGCTTCACTTTCAGGAATCCCAGGTCTCCGGGCTCTCTGAGCACAAGGACTGACTCTCACGTGGCCGCTGTGCTTCTTGCCTCGCTGCCTCGCTGCTCTGGGTTGATGTCACCTAACCTCACCTATTGAGCACATGGCAAGTGCTCAGCACACATGCAATTTAGGGATAACAAAGAGATTTTATAGCACAGGTCGACTGTGAGCAGCTGCAAGCGGCTGCTAGGATAGGGGGAGTGAAAGGCTCCCAGGTTCCTCTACTTCAGGGGCCAAGAAATTCCATCATCAGAAAGCGCTGTGTGCCAGGGGCTGAGGGAGGCAGCGCAGGACCCAGTTCTCAGGACCCAGGAAAAGAAGTTTGAGAAGAGCTATCGTCATTTATCCATTAACCTGTTCAAGTGCTAGAAACCGATTTTGGTGGGCCAAGAGGTGATGACCTAAGCTACCATTCCTCGGACAGTCAGATCACAGTGGAACTTAATTGCCCTTTAAGAATGTCGTCATCACTTTCTTAAAAGTCTTGAATGCAGATTGCACTCGAGGTTGAATCTATTTGTAACTGGGTCTCTCCAGCACAGCCTGCTCTCCATGATGCTGACCGAGCCCCTCACGGGTGCCCGGCGCCGTGCAGGGCTGGCGGCGGAGGAAGGGTCCGTGCTGCCGCCAGGCACCCCGGGTAGGGGCAGTGTGAGGTCAGCTCGCGGTGTCACATCACTGCTCTCAGTACCTAATGATGCTTGAGCACGGCCACCAACTGTCCCTTTCTTTCAGGCTCCAGGACACTAAGCAGCATCTTCGACTAGACACACATGAAAATGACCCACAGATTCTGGAAATAAAACCCAGGCTGGTGTGCAGCAGGGTTGGCCAAGTATGGCCAGTGTGTCAAACCCAGACTCACTGGGCTTGAAAGTTTTGCTGAGACTCAGGACATCCATTTGTTTACACACGTCTCTGGCTCAGGCCTCCATGGCAGGGTTGAGCTGGGACAGTGACCGGCAGCCTGCAAAGCCTAAAATATTTACTATCTGTTCCTTTACAGAGAGTGTTTGCTGAACTCCGGCTGAAGCACAGGCACAGAAAAGCCACTGCAGACTTGAGAGGGTCCCACATGCCGACGGGGAGGCCAGGAGGCTGCCTGGCGCCGAGGCTGCAGATGGGGCTCTGGAAAGTGTCCTTCGTGGTGCAGAAGTTGTGCTGGCCATGTGGAGGCCAAGTGGATGGCACATTAGGAAGAGCAGGTGAAGAAATAACACGCCGGCCAGGAGTTCGTGCCACCTAGTGTGTGTGCTTCGGGTTAAATATGCTGTGAAAGTCACCTCTGTGCCATGCCAGCGGTCCACTGTCCATGCTCGGCTGACCCTGGAGCCTCTGCAGCCTGTGGGTCAGAGTGTGAGTATATTGCCATTGTCCGGTGAGGGGGTCTTACCCACTCACCACTCCATTGCCAGAAAGTGCCTGCTTTCCCTTCAGCGTCGTAACCACGACACACAGGAACCTTGGCCCAGTCACTCCAGATAGCAGGGGTCCTGCCAGCCCCGCGCCCTCGGCCCAGCCACCCTCTGCTTCTTGCTCACGACTGGGGAAGGGGCCAAGGCTGGCTGCGAGAGCTAACCCAGGACACTGGAGAGGGTGCACTTTGTCTGTCGTGCCATGCTGGGGTTAACTCAGAAAGTGCTGCACTTCATCTTGTTGGGGAAAAGAGGCCCGTGGGCCAGTTGGCTTCGGCACTGATGACCCGGGAATGACTCTGCAGCACGAAAATCAGTCTCCAGGGGTGACCGCTAGGAGAGCCGGGCTCCCGTAAGGACCTTGAATGTGCAGGCGGATGATTACCCAGGGGAGAGCCTTGTCCCTTTGGATACAGGCAGGGCGGCTGTCTGACACCTGCCCATGCTCCTGACCGAGCAGGAAGGTGAGATGGGCTCCGCCCCACGGGTACCCTGGTTTCTATAGAGGACAGCAGTCTTTAGGAGAAGAAGCCCTCAGGGAGATGCAGTGCTTGGAGACGGGGTCGTTGTTCCTTCAGCTCTGCAAAACCTCACCCTCTCTGCTCCCAGCCTCTCTCTTAGTTAGCAAAATTTATTAAGCACCTGCTGTGTGCTAGACACGGTTCCAGGCACTCATAACACACTGAGTGCAACTGAGAAAGCATCCTGTCTTCTTGGGGTGCACAACCTGGTAGGAGGTAGAAGAAAAGAGCAGAGTATGTATGTGAAGCATCTGTTTGTGTTTACTGCATATCCACTGGGTGCCTAGGAGCTGAGGTTTCTACAGTGGGGTCCCCGACGCAGGAGGCGCCGCTCCAGCAGGTGGGCAGATGGATCAGAAGAGGAGGAGCGATGTGGTGGGTAAGTTGTGATTTTTGATGTGTCCTAGTGTGTCAGGGACAGCAGGACCTAGGCCCTCCACAGTGGTGTCGTTCGGGCTGGCTGGGCTCTGCTCTGGGAAGTTGGAGGAGGCCCCTGGGCTCTGAGGCTGGATCAGGCAGGGTGCTCCAGAGACTCGGACCCCATGGGAGGTAGATATGCCATATTATATGCACTGTCATAGGAGATTTGTTGTCAGAGACAGGACTCCATGCGCCTCGGTGCTGCTCTTGCCATCTGTGATCCGCTCCCCAGTGTCAGCACACCTACTGAGTCAAGTGGCGAAAGATCGCGTGACAGTCAACAAACTGAACACGTGCATATCCATTGCATCTACTCAAGGGTTCAACAAAGACTGATTGAAGACCCAGTGAGCTGGGAGCTGGAACAGGAGCGCTACTAGGACGGCACGGCGGACAGCACTTTGCTCTCACAGAGCTTGCATCCAGGGGGAAGACAGACAACAGACAGCAGGCAACAGACGTCAAACTCAAGCAAAAGTCAGCTGGTAATACAGTCGTCTCGTCCCTCTGCCTTTTCTGTGGGGGAATGTCCCAAGTCCCTGACACCGTGGACAGCACCAGCCCTGTGTGTCCCATCCTTTCCCTGTTCACTCATACCTGTGATCAAGTTTGGTTTATAAGTTAGGCACAGTAAGAGATTAACAACAGTATCTAATAATAAAATAGAGCATTATAACAGTAGACTGTGACAAGAGTTACGTTGATGTGGCCTTTCTCTCTCTCTCAAGGTACCTGGTTGCGCTGTATGTACAGTATGGAGGCCCTGGACAAGGGGTGACTCACATCCCAGGCGGACGGCTGGACCGTGCGACACTCCATCACTGCAGACAGAATGGTGCACAATTTAAGCTTATGAATGGTTTGTTTCTGGAATGTTCCATTTAATATTTTCAGACTGCTGGTAACTGAAACCCTGGAGGTAAAACCGAGGACAAGGGGGATGACCGTCATATAGAACAAAAAGTGAGAGTGCGGAGTGGCTGAGAGGGCCCAGTGTGTGAAGCCATTTCAGGGAGGGAGCAAGATCTGGTCAGTTCTGGTCTTCACTGGGCAGCAAGTGGACATCACAGCCTTTAATATGTCCCAAAGACCTCAGTGGCATTTCATTCTCAGCTCAACTGGGTGTCCTTCCAGCCCTTCCTCCACTCATCCCCCACCCCCACGCCATCTCTAACTCTGACTGTCAGGTCGGAGGAAGATAATAGGTCTCCCAGCTGGGCTGGCAAAGGAAGGCGCACTCACCACACATGCACATGCACACACCACACACATGCACACACCGCACATGCACACAGACAGGCACACGTGCACACCACACCCATGCACACACCACACATGCACACAGATAGGCACACGTGCACACACCACACATGCACACACCACACATGCACACCACCACATGCACACACCACATATACACACCACACACATGCACACACCACACATGCACACCACACACATGCACACACCACATATGCACACAGACAGGCACACGTGCACACACCACACATGCACACACCACATACGCACACCACACACATGCACACACCACACATGCACACACCACACACATGAACACACCACACATGTGCACACACATTCACATGTGCACACATGTTATTGTTTGGGGGAATTTGGTTCGTATTTGAATGAAAAGACCAAGCTAAGGAACCAGGCACCCCGTTCCTGAGTCATCAGGAGGTTAGTGCCACTCAAAGCCCAATGGTGAGACTTTTCTCCCTCTTTCCTTTCTTTCTTTTTATTTTCGAAAGACAGAATTCTCAATCTGTAGAAATGTCTAGAGAGAAATTTACAGGCAGAATTGACTCTTTGTCTCTGTGAAGCCATGGAGGAAACAGTCAAAGTGATAATTGTATGCACAGTTCAAAATATTTTAAATGAACTTGTTCTTACAAAGAAATAAGTTATGAAGTTAACTTCTGTCGGTGTGCAAATAATTAAAGTATTGTCACCACTTTAAATTACCATCCATTGTTAAGTTACATCATTAAATCTTACCTCTTTGCTGCAGAATAATGAAAAAATGCACTTAATTAACAGTCACGGCGAGCTCCGGGCCGTTGATAACCGGCCGCCGTCTGCTCTTCGCCGGTGCGCCTGCTTCCCTCCCGCTGTCACACCCGTGGAGCCTGGCGGCGTGGGCCTGAACCCAGTCCCGCATCAGGGCACGCTCTCCGGCCACGGCCACGGCTGTCCTCCGAGCCCTCTGTCCCGGGGACTCAGCTTCTTTGCAGAGGGGCGCTGACCAGCCAGGCCCCGTGCTCCTCGTGGGATTTATAAACCAGCTTCAGCCAGGGGATTGTTCCCAGGGTCCTCGGTGTGCGGCGCCCAAGCCCCTCGAGTGGGTCCAATAAGGGGGTGCCTCAGTGGGTCCCCAGGAAGAAGGTGGTCCTGCTCACGTCCTCGGTGTTTGCATTTTCTGGATACTGTTGAGCAGCGTGCCAGGCTGTAAGGGATGTGTGGCATTCTTCAGATGAAGTATGGCCAATCAGTGGAATAATGAGGGAAGTAACATCTCCCCAGAGAGGCTGGTGGGGTTCTCAGAACATCAGCTGACCTTTTTCCCATCATTCGTGGCCACCGCCTCGCCTTCCTCCCTTTGTCAGGCCTCCCGAGGTTACGCTGATAACCAAGTTCTCAGGGACCCGGTATCCATGGGCTCAGCGTGCCTCCTCTTCATGAAAAGTAATGTTTAACTCTTCTTTCCTTTTCTTTATGGATCAACTGCCCCTCAAATCCTGGAGAGGCTTCAGAACCAGAGGAGAATGGGGCAGGAGAGGGAGGGGCTGCTCCCGGGTGTCCTCCGTGTCCTGGAACGGGAGCTGGAGGTGGGCAGGCCCATCAGAATCAAGCCTGGGCAGGGACGGGAGGGTGCCCTGCAGAGGGACAGACGCAGCAGGGCTGTAGACCACTCTGGTCGTGTGGGTTTGCCCTCAGCCCTCTTCCCTGATCAGCCCTGCAAACAGTGGTGCCTAGAAGCCAGGTGGCTAAATAGGCCCTGCCGTGGTGTCTTCAGAACAGCAGGCATGGGCACGGAGGGTCAGCCACGTCAGCATGGAGCAGGTGCTGTGACACCTGGCTGTCGGCGGTGGCTGCAGGCGTCCAGTCTGTGGCTGGGTAGCCTCTGCATTGCTCTGTGAGCTAGTTTAGGTCCTTGAAGCTCCCGCCCAGTGGGGAGAGCAGATGCACGCCATAGGGGAACAGGAATATATGCATGTGGGCACCACGGTGTGGCTTTGCCACAGTGTCCTCTCCGCACCAGTGGCCTGTTGACTGTGAACCTTGTGGGGGACTCTGCAGGACATTGCCAGCAGACAGTGGGACACAGAGGTGTCTGTGCCCGGAGGCCCTCAGCGTCGCCTTGTCCACTGAACTCCTGGAGAAGCAAGGCTGACAGCCTCCCTGACAGGCTCCCCAAACCTGGGTTGTCTGCAGGCCCCAGGCCATGGAGCAGCTTCTGAATCTGCTCCAGCATCCGGGGGGCCATGGACTTCCTCTGCCGGGCCAGGCCGAGTCACAGGAGAAGGGAAGAAATCACGCTTAGCGCGAGGAAGTTTTCCAAATCAAGCGGCTCATTCACGAGTCCTCCCACCCTGCTCGGCAATGATTCAAAGTCTCCACGTGATTTCATCGTACGGCTCTAACCCACTTACTTAATGAAATACATAATTAACATATTATAATTGCAGTAGAGATGGTTTTGACAGAAATCATTTCCCGTATCTAATACCGTGGTAATTTAATCTGTTCCCCACTCCCTGACACGACCCTCTATGATTAAGTTTCATAAGAATGTTTTGATTGATTGACTCATCTGACGGCCGGGCCTCGCTAAAGGAGTGTCTGTCAGTTCCGAGTGGCGGCAGATGGCTGCGGGCTCCCCGCACTGTCTCCCTGTGTGGTCCCTCTCACCAGTTCCCTTCCCTTCCCCTCCTCCTGCCCGGCGACCCACCCTCTACTCTGAACTGCCAAAGCTGGCTTGTTGTTATCAGTGACTCCTCTGCTGGGAGGTTATTACAGGCAAGGAGGCAGGACAGCTGGGCGGGTGCAGCCCAGAAGCCAGCCTCCCCTCACCCTGGCTGTGCCCCTCCCTTCCCCAGCCCAGCCCAGCTTGGCTGCCCAGGGATGCTGTCCCTGGGTAATCTTACCCTACCCCCACCTCCCGCCCTGCCAGAGTCCTGCTCTGCTCCTGGGCACTGCAGACCCCTCCCCTGGCTCCCAGGCCCTGCACAGCAAGTGTGCACACCTGGGGCAAGGAGCGTGCCTGCAAGGTGTGAAGTCAGGTGGGCGGGGGGGCGGGGGGGGTTGGGGGTGGAGAGTTAGAGCAGTAGTGGGGGAAGGGGTCTGCGAAGAGAGTTAGAAGGTGGCCTGGTGTGAAGGTCTACACCTGCTGGCTTCTCAGTGCCCCTCAGAGCTGTGACTGAGTATTAATCGCCCACTGTATACCAGGGGTTTGGGACTGTGAGTTCCATTTAGCGGATGAGAGCTTCAGTGGGGTTAACGGTGTTCAAAGTCGCTCAGAATCTGCTGGGTTGATCCTGCCTGGGGTGCTGGGTGCCAGGTGCTCTGTCCTCTGAGGAAGGGAGAGGTCAGAACAGAGACACGCAGGGGAGACACAGGTCACGTCTGCTGGGGAAGAGGGCGGGTTGGGAGTCAGGGACACCCAGGTGTGCGAGGTGCTCTGGTCTCGCCCCAGGATCAGTGGTCAGATGGTCTCTCACAGGCCTCCACAGGAACGGCCTTCCCTGCAGCTCATCTCCAGGCCCCTCCCAGGAAGCACCCATCACCCCAGCAGCGTTGCTCCAGCCCCGCGCCATACCCCGTCGTCCCACAGCCCCAGTTCTTTGTAGACTCATTATATCTCCTCAATGGACTCAGGAGTCGGAGGCAGGCCAGGACCTCCCCACAGAGGAGGGTCTGGAATACAGGCCCCCAGCCCTCCACCTTCCAGCTGGGCCACGTGAGTGAGGGACGTGAGCCCAGGCTGCCCACCCTTTCTCCTGCCCAGCTCACAAGCCAGAGTGGCCTGGACTCTGAGAGCAGGCTTGGTGGCGTTGCTGTCCAGAGCCTCTGCAGCCACCTCCAGGCTTTGGAGACCCTTCTCCCACCCAGCAGTGTGGCCCTGTCCCAGAGCCCTAGGCACTCTGGTCCCTGGGGGCCTCTTGCTCCATAAGAAATACTCAGAATTCTGTCTCACACCTGCACTGATGCAGGGACAAATGGAATCATAGACCTAAAAGTTCGTATTTGTTTCCGATTTTGACTGGAATTAGAACTTTAAAAATAAAGCAATGCCTTGAGCGCACCGTGGGCCTGAAATGCCTCACTGGGAGAGGTCTGAGTAAGGCTGTGCCCCGCCCCCCGACTGTCTGGGCAGGATGCCCTGCCTCTGCCATGCCGTGCAGCCCAAAGGCCGCCAGAGCCGGGCCCTGGTCTGGACATGCACCTGCCACGGGGAATCTACCTCTCTCTCACCCCACACCCCCCACCACTGGAGGCAGCTGGGCCAGAGAGGCTGTGCCCACAAGGGCTGGGGGCAGGCACGGGGCCCTGCATCCTTATTTCCCCGAAGCGTAACACAGACCACGGGGATGAAGGGAGAGCCCACTGCCTTGTGCCGAAGGCTCCTCCCTCCCTGCAGCAAAGCCTACATCTCCAAAGGGCGCTGATGCCTCCTGGGACTGGGGCTGCAGGGAGAAGCCAGGTCTGAGCAGGGGCAGCCTGGGCACCAGATAGGGCCTGGGGCTGGGGGGGAGCCATGCCAGAGGAAGAGCGGGGGCAGGGGGCGTCCACTCCTAGCCTGACAGCCCCCGTGCCCGCGGCCAGGGGAGGGCCGTGAGTGGCAAGTGAACACGAGCCGCAAGGCGTCAGCTGCCAATATGTTATGAGGCCTGGGTAGCAATCCGAGTCCCGGGGGAGCGTGCGGCAGTTCAAGTGCGCACCAGACAGAGAGAAAACAATTTCTGGTGCCAATAACGGAGCGCAGATGAAGAATGTTTTAATATTTGAAGCTGCTTTATGGCAGAAGCGATGACAGTGATGGACTCAATGTCAGCTTTTTTCCCCGAAATGTCATCTTTCCTCTATGAGTTCTCCCTGCTCGGGAGGCATGCAAACCTAATGCCGGCGCGTCGCAGCCATTGATCATTGATTTTCCCCTAAATAGAAAGCTTGCCAGAAGACTAGAAATCCTGGAATTTATTAGGGTTTCTTTAAGAGCCACTTTAGCTCAACAGTTCTCATTACTGTCGTCACAATGTTACTTATTTTTCTCTTGATGTCGTGTGATTGGTACAGGGTGCTGCTCAGGGAACAATGCGCGATTAGAGCGCGGGTGGGAGCGGGGCTGGGCCTGCGGCGGGCGCGGGGCGGGGGAGTGCGCGCCCGAGGAGGAGACAGCACACGGGGTCTGTCTTCTGAAATTTGCTGATGGGGTTTGTGCTAAATGGCGTTTCTGTGGAAGTTTCGGTTAAACAGGGCCCTTCCACTATACCCCTGAACTGCGTGCAGGAGCGCTAGCCCGACGCTGGGTCGACCCACGCCCTGGGCGGGCGCCACTGCCTGCAGCAGGACGGGGACTCGCCCTGCTCGGCCCTGTTCCGGCTCGGGGGCCAGGCGGGGTCTAAAACCTCACCACTGTATTTATCCACGGCGACATTACTTCAGGCACGACACAGAGGGGTGGGTCGGCTGGCTCTCTGTCACGTGTAACATTTAACGCACTCGTGAGCCGTGTGTGGACGATCTTTCTTCATTTGGCTGAAAAGAACCCATTTGCATTAGACAGTTGGCGAAGTGTTTTCTTTCCCGACGTGTTTCGGCTGGCACAGGTACGCTAGCTCTTGGAGGGGCTGTCTGACCTCCAGGTTGCTGACAGAGCCGGGCGCCTTGGGACGTGAGTCAGTCGTATCGCCCTCGGCCTCCTGCACGTCGCTCAGCCTTGTGGCCTGTGGACTTGGCTCAGGAGCGGTCCTCAAGGTCCCTCTCTGAGTGGAGTTGCCTGCTTGCCCAGGGCCAGCAACTCCAGGAGCTCCAGCGGCCAGACAGAGAGTGAGCAGAGCGGCGGCGGAGGCTGGGGCGCAGCGGGCAGAGGCAGGCCCGGCCGCCCGGCCTCGCGGGCCAGGTGCGGCTGCTGTGCCCGGGCAGCACACTCCCTCGGCCCTCTGCTCCAGAAGACGGCGTGGCCGCCCCAGCGGCAACAAAGATCCAACCCACAGGGCTGGGCGCAGGTGCCCTCCCAGGGCCTGGAGATGGGGCCAGCGATGTGGGGAGGCCTGGGGAGCTGCACGCAGCCCCGTGCTGGGGAGGGACACACCCCACCCTCCACCCCAACCACTGCGAGGGCAGCTACTACTCTCATCGCTCTATAACTACCTGGTTACAATGACAACTAGTGCCTCCCAACAGGTAACTCTACTCACCTCCGCCCGGACCACCTGCATTGTCTCCTAAGCTATTTCCTGTGTCCCCTACTCCCCCAACTCACTATCCACAGGACAGACCAAGGGGCTTCCAGCTCAGAACCCAAGGGGCTTCTCACAGCACTCGGGGTGAAAGCCCATCAGTCTGTGACTGAGACCGACGATGGGCCTCTGTCCTGCTGACCTCAGGGCCTACCCTTCTGCCCTCAGCCACTGCATTGTGGCCACGCTGCCCTCCTGGTCAAGCCCTTCCTTCCCCAGGGCCTCTACTAGTGGGCATCCCTGGGGCCCAGCCTCCCACTCGGGCCCCCATTGCTCTGGCCCCGCCTTCATTTTGGGCTGTGCTCCAGGGTCACCTACGCGGAGACTTTCCCTTACCCTACCCCAAATGACATGCACTCTGTTCATCTTTCTAATTCTGCCCAACCTAGTTCATGACATTTCGGAGATGGTTTCCTCAGGAACATGCACAGTGAAAAGATGGAACAAAAATGCAAGGCGAAGAACTCTTTCCGTGGCTGAGCTTGGAACTGGCTCTGAGCTTCCCGGTGGCCAGGACATCGAGGAGCATGTGACTGCCCTCATTCTCGGAAAGGAGGCGGGAGCTTGTTTGTGGAGAAATCAAGTCCATGTGTAGAGGCTGGGGGTCAGTGACGCAGACCACACACTCCCAGAGATGGCTTGCAAACTGGCTGTTGGCAACACACATCCTGTCTGAAGGTCCACTCTCCTGGGCATGCACAGTGTTTTATCAATTAGAATTAATTTACATTAAAAATGGGCTAGTTTCCTCTAAAACCTGGTCTCTACCATCATTTTAGAGGTCGGGTCTGGCAATACCAGGTGGACCTTCCTACATGGTGACCAGAAGCCGATGTGAACAGCGTTCGCTCCCCACAGGGCCCATGCCTCTGCTCCCACAGCCCCTCGAGTCCCTGCAGGTCTGCTTTCCTCACGGCCATGCCCATATCCTTTGAAAGTGCTGCCAAACTCCGGCCTGGGAGACGGGACAGGAAGAGGTCAGCAAGAATCCCATGCCTTGCCAGTGGGGATCGAATCTGACCATGGAAGGGACTGGTTAGGGGAGAGGGAGTGTTGGGAAGAGCTCTGGCTGAGGTGACAAAAACGGCAGGGCCTGGCCTTGGGGAGCCTGCTGGGCGAGCCAGAGTGACGTGGTTGGAACGTTGCCTGCCTAGTGTCAGGGCTCGGCCTCAGGACCGTCAGGCCGGGGGAGGGTGCTGTGGCCTCTGGTCAGTGGAAGTTGACCTCAGGGAGCCCTAGGCTCCACCTGGGGAAGGTGCGTGGCTGGGAGCCTGGGGAGGTCTGCGGGAAACAGTGGTCTGCAAACCTCTAGCACTGAGACACAGCTGTGCCTCTAGCAGGTCCCGTAACCTCTCAGGGCCCCATGTCCTGGTCTGGGAACTAGGAAGGGCAGCGGGATCATTAAGTACATTCCTTGGGGCAGCGCTCGGTCACCACTGGTGAGGACGAAGAGGCAGTTGGTCTCGGACTCAGTCTTGGGACTTCCAGAAGGTGGGATTCCTGGAGAGAAGGCTGAGCTCACGGGGAAGTCTCCCCAGTGGAGGGACGGTGGCCTCCCTCGGCCCAGAGCCTGGTTTTCCTGGCCCACCCCTGGGCAGACCGGCTGTGTGCCATCGGCCCTCCATCACCCTTTTGTCATGCAGACTGGCCACGAGTCAGAGCCCAGCCCTTCCAGAGGAGGCCCCTGATCTCAGGCATGTCCTGTCTGGGTCCCGAGAGGAGCAGGCTTTAGCCAGCATGGGCTCTGGGCCCGGAGGCTGCAGGGTGAGTGGGGGACAGGCGAGCAGCATCCACTCATTTATCTTCTTCAGCCACACCTCCCACTCACCGATCTGTGGGCCAGGCCCCAGGAGATGGCAGGAACATGCCCTCTACGCCCTGAGGCACCCGCGGGATCCTTGTTCCCCTCAGATATAATGTACAGGGCCTTCCCGAGGCCTCCCACACAAAACGCCCCTCTTTCCAGACTAACGTGCTCAGAGCGATGCATGTTTAACACATTATTTTAGATTTCACCTGAAAGTGAGACTTTATTAACACTTCAATCACAGTGTTTTATATTCTTCTAATTAAAATTTGTATTAAATGCACCCAGGCTGTATTTTTATGATATCTCCCTGTATTGGCCTCTCAGCTCTGGGCCAGACTCTGCTTGGATTAGACACTGGAAATAGCAAGGAGACTTGGCTAGGCTTCCGACTGGCAATGACAATGCTCCAATCACTGTCCCTCTGCCTCAGTTTCCTAAAATGAACAAGGCCACAGGGGCTCTAAGATTTCTTCTCATTCTGACATCTTGGAGTCTGTGGGGAGAGGAGGATTCCTGGTCTGAGCCAGTGGGTGAAGACCAGGTTCCCAGGGCTCTGAAGACAGGGAGCGAAACAAAGAAAGTGTGCTGGGCAGGACAAGCACAGGATGCTGGGTGACTGGCCTTGGGAGAAAGTCATTTATGTGCAGTTATACATAAAGGCAGACACAGCCATGTGGGTGGTGGGTCATAGGCAGAAGTAGGAGCCTCTTATTTTGCACTTTAACATGCATCCCAGGCCCCAGGTGCCTGTGTTTGGGAACCTTCCTGAACAGTCAGGAGCAAACCCCCAAATGAGCCGGTGCATCTGCTTTCAGGGACATAGGGCGGGGGGTGGGGGGCAGAGGCCTGGCTGGATCTCCCAGAGCTGATGGAGGGTGGACCACCCAGGACAGCTCAGCTCTGCTGCCTGGGAACCAGTGCTGGTAGTGGGACCAAAAGTCCCACCTAGACTGAGGGAGGTGACATAGACATGTGAGGGTCCTGATCACATCCCTTCAAGATGAATCAAAGATCTGCTGACAGATGAGACCCAACAAAGATAAACATTTCTCAGAGATGCACTGATGAGGGGGAACATGAGCAAAGAAGTGCTGGGTGCAGGCCCCAAAGGACAGCCATGGCCCCCAGGCTCTCCTGACTCTCCCAAGTCAGCCACGTGGTGGGGCAGAGCTTCCCTGCAAATATCGCCCATCCCGCTTGCTGACCAGTCCTGCTTGTTGACCAGTCCCATTTGCTGACCAGTCCCACTTGCTGACTGGATTGCTTGTGAAGGCCTCTTGCTTTGATTAGCGAGTCTTGAATGCAGAGTGAATGGCACCCTAACAAACTATTACGGCATAAAGTTGATTTTTCGGTCTCTTGACTGCTGTGCCATGGATGCGGTGAATTTAAAATTAAATGCCTCTCAGAGGCTTTAATGATCTCAGTCAAGGACATTTTGATTAATTAAAGCTATTGAAAATGTGTTTCTTTAAAAGAGTGTGAACAAAATATCCAGGAGAGAGTCAGGCCCCAGGCCTCAGCCTCCTCAGTCCCAGAGCCAGGCTCTGCAACAGGAACAGAGTGATGGCCTGTGGGGGGAGCACACTGTCACGGCAGGGACCATTAGCACCGCCCATGGAAACACTCAGAGCTGGGGTCCGAGCCATGGTCCTGAGAAGCAGAGCATCTAGGGCCCTCGGGCAAACACCTTATGGAAAGGGAGCTCTCAGTAGGGCGCGAGGTAGTGTGCGACCCAAGAGGGCTGGGGAGAAGTCGGGCACCGCCCAGGGGTCCAGCCTCAGCCAGGTCCCACAGGGAGCTCTGGAGCCTGGGTGGCACCATACGGTTGTCCTGCCTCAGTTAGCTGCTGGACGGAGGCCCCTCCCTGCCCGAGGAGGACACCCCCCAGGTGTTTCTGAGTAAGGGGGAGGGCGATTCTCCAGAGAGGTGCCAGGTGAGAGGTTAACACCCGCCTCAGGCAGCTGGGAGCCTGGTGGTCCTCAGACTTTTGAATTTGACAGACCAGCCCAACATCAAAGAAAACCTGGGACCCCTCGGTGGCCAGTGGCTCCTGTTGCCAAGGAAAGGACAGGGAAAAGAACACACACGCTCGTCTGGTGGGGCCACTGTCTCAGAGCAGAAAAACTTTCTACACAGCAGCCGGCACGTGCTCTCGGAATAAAGACAGTCTGTCAAGGAAGGACATTGGTGGCTGTCACCTGTTGGGTCCCTGAGAAGCAGGCTCAGAAAGATTTTTTGAGCGAGATCTGTTGGGACCAAAGCCTGTGGGGAAGGGAAGAGGCAGGCCGGGCTGCAGTGCCATCTCCACAGGGCCTCAGCCAACCTGTGGGGCGCTCTGGAGCTGGCGTGACCTCCAGCATTGTCCAAGGTGGGGCCAAGGGTGGGTCTGTACCGTCCTGTCAGCTGGTCCTTGCATGGGAGCCAGCAGGTGCTCCCTGAGCCTGAACCTGGGGGTTCCTAGCGGGTGGGGACTGGGGGGAAAGTGCCGTGGTACATACTGAAGAGGATGGGCAGTGGAGAGTGCGTGCGCAGGGGTGGCGGGGCTGGGGCTGCAGGAGCCGCCCCGGGCGGCAGAGCCCAGCTGAATGACCGGTGGCCTGGGCCGTGTGTCTTCGTGCCGCGGTCCACAGGAGGTCCCTTTGGAGCACGCCGATTGAGGCGCTGCCCCATCAAACAGTCACCAGGAGGTGTCTGTGGGCTGGCCTTGCAGAGTGAGTGACGGAGACACCACCGAGTCTGGGAGGGCGACGGGGAGGCAGGCGGGACCTGCACAGGGACAGAGCTGGGGACACAACTCCTGGAGGCACAGTGGCCGGAGAGGACGTTCATGGAGGAGCTGCCTCCGCACAGCCAGCAGCCCGACCCCCTAGCCCTGCACAGAGCGCCCTGGGCCCTCTGATGGGCAGGCCGGCTGTACGCACCACAGAAATGCTACAGAGGAGCTCTGGGAGTATTTAAATTGTCCTCCGTCCTGCTGGAGCTCAGGCAGAGTGCAGGGACCTGGTCCTGTAATGAGCAACATCCCCGGTGTCATAGGCAGAGCCAGGACGCTCCTCTTGGGTGCAGGTCACCCCAGCTGTGAGCAGGTTCACTTTCGTTGGAAGATGCTCAATCCTGGAGAATTCCAACATGACACAACTGGACATCGAAGGGGAAACCCTCTTCCCTTGGGAGAGTGAGTCAGGTAAAGGTTCTGATTCTGATGTGTAACAGACATGGAGCCAGTGACAGTGGCCCTGCCACAGCCAGGAAAGCCTCTGGGTGGGACCGAGGCCAGCCTGTCACGGGCCTGCTGGTGGCTCTGCTCCTCTCTGAGCCTCGGCCGCAGCTTCCCCGCACTAACCGATCATCAGGCTCCTGTCTGTCCTCAGACAGCAGGGATGTCCCGGCCACCTTGTCTGGAGCTGAGGTGTGCTCCTCTCACTGACACTGGGGCACTGTCGGAGCCAGAGGAAGGGATGACGCAGTCACTGGACAGCCATCTTCAGCACACAGGACGTCTCGCTCTTGCTCCCACGTGAGGGGAGGGCCTCAGATGAGCTCCTGCTTCCTAGGCCCAACTTAGCACCGTCCCACCTGCCCAAGGAGCCAGAGGGAGGGCCCGAGGGCGGCCCTGAGGGGCCGCAGCACCATAAAGCCTCATTAGGACGCGGCTGTCACCAGGAAACACAGACATGCTTTCATGCAGTTCTGAAGTATCAACTTTGACTGCTCGACAACCTAAAAGAGGACAGTGAGGCCGAGAATGTGCCCTCCTGTGTCTTCTACGCCACCCTCAAGGCTCCGGGACACGGGGGTGTGACTCCCAAATGCCCACTGTCCTCACTGTCCCTCACTGTCCTCACTGTCCCTCACTGTCCTTCACTGTCCTCACTGTCCCTCACTGTCCTCACTGCCTCTAACTGTCCCTCACTGTCCTCACTGTCCCTCACTGTCCTCACTGTCCCTTACAGTCTCCTTCCCTTGCAGGCCATTGTCCCGAGGACTTGCTTCTCTCCAGGTGCCAACTAAGAGAAAACAGAGCCTCTTGGGAGCCTATGAACCCTCTTTCCTCGGGAGCTGTCTCTCTCTCTCTCTCTGTGAGGCCTGGTGGCCGTCCTGACTGCCCTGCTGGACAACTGTCAGGCTGCTTGAAGGGTGTTAGCAGGACGTTGATCGTGTGTCAACACTCCTCAGACCCATCACATCGGGGCAGTGGTTCAGCTGTCACTGTGGAGATGGGGCAGCTGGCAGGACTGGCCGCGTTCACCAGCCCACCTGTCCAGCTGACGCAGCGCCAGCCCTCAGGGGAGCGTGAGGCAGGGCGGGGCTGAGGGGGCACTCGTGTGTTCTGTGGCTCCGGGCCTGCTGCCGCCAGATCCATCAGGGAGGCCAGCCTCTCCCGTCAGCTCTTCACCTGCTGCCCCTCTGTCCCTGGGACCTGGAGCACCGTGTGAGGTCGCAGGAGAGGACCTGGGGTTCCCTGGTGAGAGCAGGAAATCTGCAGGTTTAATTAGACACAAGGAAAAGCCAGACTATATGGTAAAGAGCTCTTCATTGCTTTGCTTTAAATGCTTTTAGAAAAGCTGAGGTGGTGTTTGATTAAATAATGTTGGCTTAGAAGCAGTGCTCAGAGTATGCTGATACCAGAGGCTGTTGTTGAACGGGGGGCTCTCAGGGTTGGGACGTGGTTTCCTTCTCAAGAAACAGTAAGGGCCAAGTCTTCCCTGCGTGAGGAGCGGCAGCAGGCCGTGGAAATCACAGCACTGTGTAGACCCAGAGGCCACGGGGGCTAGGGTGCACAGCCTTCACCCTCGGGGCTCTGCAGAGGTCCTATCGCGAGGGGTCAAAGGCCCCAGGGGACCCTCCCTTCTCTTTGCTCAGAGCACTCTTGACTAGATATAGGGGACTCCTTCTTGTGTCAGGCTCTGAGTTTGCTGAAGACTCTCAGACTCTGACCTCAGTTGACTCCTTCTAGCCCCGTAGGGCAGTGTCCTCTCCTCTGGTTTCACAGGAAACAGAAGCGGTCCCCACAGCACGGTGCCTCCCCACCAGCTGGGGCAGGAAGGGCGGAGCACACGTGACTGCAGCTCCAAGTTCACGGGTTCTGATCCCTAAAACTTACAGGTATTGAGCAGACATTGACCACGAGCTCTTGCTCTCACCCTTCTTGTGTCACCCTGAGCAGCTGTGCGAGTGAAGCCCCCACAGTCAGTCCTCAGGACGCCCAGCCTGAGACTGGTCCCTGTGGCCTGGGGCTGGCGGGGAAGTTTTCCTCAACTATTGCACACAGATGCTCACTGTGAGATCTTGGTCTAGGTTTTCTGGACAGGGAACCTATCCCAGTGTTTGGGAAACTCTAACCCTAACCCTGGACCATGGGGGACGCTCCTCAAGTTCCAAGGTCATTGTCCAGAGTGTGCGTGAACTGCCCTGGGCTGCCCTGCAGGGCGCAGTCCTGCATGCACACCGGGCACCTGTTGTCTGGCTGATTTCCAGTCTGGGAATTAGGATCCGGCCTCAGGGTGACTGTACCCACCCATCTGCAGCCAGGGAGGGTCTTCCGTGCTCACCTGGCTCCCTTCTCACCTCAGGGACTTTGCTGGGAGGCATTTTCCCTCTGGAAGGACGGCCCCTCTCCCTTAGCTATTACCCTGGACATCCCCTCCACCTCCTTCGGTCCCCCCGAAACCACCTCTTTTCTCTGCGCTCCCATATCACTCAATTTATACTCCTCTCGGGCGTGTCTACTTTGGTCCAAGGAAGACAAGTCTCGTCTTTGGGTGAATCACGCTGACTTTCAGATTTACCTTTACTGGGGCTACTTGCTAGTAACCCCTCAGGAGGGTTGGTGAGGGTTAATGTAGTCAAGAAGCCCCAGGAAGGCAAGAACAGGCTAGAGTTTGTGGAGGACTCCTCTGCCCTCCTGGCCTGCAGCACCAAGTCCCTGGGCACCTGCCCCGGGCACAGCTCTGGCATTTCTGTGACGCCCCAGACCCCTCTGACTGGTCTCATGAGTGATTTATACTATTCAAAGGCTGCTTGATCCCACCTTTTCAATTTATAAATTATATCAAACTTTGCCTCGTTGTGAGTTTGCTCTGCCCTGTGGTGTATGGAGGAGCACACTTCCACTCACCTGGCCTCTATAGAGCAGTGCTTGTTTAAGTAGAGGCGTGTTTGCACTGTGGTTTGAATTATCCTTGGCTAATGCGGACGCCAGTTGATACCTCCTCCAGCTCCCGTGCTATGTAGTCTCACCTTGTGGGTGTGGGCACCGGTCCACCGGAATTTGTTCTGTTTACATGGCTTGTGGCCCATTATCGAGGTAATGTAATAAAGTTGTTGGGTTAGTGTTTAGTTTATGAGGCCTTGTTTCATAAAGTAGAACCAAGTGCATTGCACATGTCTACCGTGGGGAGGGACAGGGCAGGGGGTGTGCTGCAGGAGCCTGCTTGTGTGTCACTCCCTGCTGTTGGATACCTTGCTACCCCCAGGTCTTTCTCCACAGAAGTGGGAGTGGCCGAGCAGCCTGTGGCTGAGCCCAGATAGGTGACCGAACACAAGGAAGGAGCCTTCGTGTGTGTTTGCTGTGGCCTTGTCCCACAGAGAGGTGCCTGGAGGGGCAGTCTCCCCGCCGGCTACCACCAGGAGCTCATGTCTGTTTGCAGATCTCAAGCTCACAGTCAACAAGGCGGAGTGGATGGGCCACGTGCTCAGAGATGACCCACGCTCTGGGCAGCGAAACCATAAACATAATGGGGAATTCAGCCGCATTTATCAGAGCTGGTTCCAGTTCTTTTATCTCACGTGACCTCAGTAACTTCCAGCTGGGGGATTCATGTGTAGTCTCCCTCGTGGTGGGGTCCGTACCTGTAAACACCCTGCCCCAGCCCCCACCCCACCTGGAACCCGGCCCAGCCTGGGACACCCATCAGACAGTCCCCAGTGAGAGAGAAACAGGTGAGAAAATCAAGGGACAATGCAAAAAAGAAGAGAAGAGACGACATTCTGTCTTGCAAGCAGGATCCCTTAGAAGAAAGAGAAAGCAGATTCCTGGGCGTCAAGAATGCAGGTTGGCTCAGGGACTTGCTCTAAAACTCGCTTACTCCAGCCTGACATCTCTCTCCGTGACCCGCCGGGACCCTGCCCCAGACGCCGCGCACAGATGGGCTGCATTTTAAAGCGATGGCTTAAAAAGTTAACTGTTCTGCTTTCACCCATTCAAGTCCTGCGTGGAAACCCCACCCCATCAGCCGTGGATTTACTCCAGACAACAACAAGGACTTCACTCTTGTTGCCCCGAAGGTGGGTGTGGATGCCGGGCCTCCGCCTCCCTTGGGGTTCCTGCTGCCCCTGGGCCACATCCTTTGGGTGCTCAGTCCTAGACCAGGGGTTAGCTGTGGGACCTGTCGCTGTCTCCCCTCCTCCCTGAGCCACAGCAGGTGCATGTTCCCCGGAGCTGCACCGCGCACAGGCCTGCAGGTAGCTGGAAGGTGCTCAGGGCGGTGGGGGCGCCTCGAGTGCACCGGCCTTGGTGGGATCGGTGGCTGGTCAGACAGGAGATTTGGCGGCTGCAGAAGTCCCTGTGTCTACTCTCTGGTTCCTGAGCTCCGGTGCTCTGGGCTCTGCTGGGGTCAAGGTTACTGCTCTGACTTAGGGACAAGGGAGACCAAGTGAGGCTGACCCTCAGCCTGGGCGGGTCCGGGGAGGCCGGGCGGAGGTCTGGGGGCCCGCTCTCGTCAGTCCCCGCTCTCCATGCACCGCTCCCGGCTCTCACTGCACCCGGGCTGGGGTCCGGGGACCTCAGCTGTGAGACGCGCTTGCCTGTCCACCCCCTTGTCCCCCAGGCGTCCCCCACATACTGTGCCCCCGAAGACTGCTTGTCCCAGGGAATGAGACAGGCATCTCCGCGCGGACAGTGCAAATGGGCAGACACCGGGAAACCCCTTTCTCTGGGAGGCTCCCCTCTGCCCTCCCCACGCGCCCCTCCATCTGCCGGAGGAGACGGCCCCTGTTTGTTCTGGGCGTGTGGGGGTGAGGCCGCACGGCCTGTGTGACAGAGAGCGTATGTGGGGAGCTGCTGCACTGTCTGCGCTGCAGGCAGCTGTGGGGAGCATGACTGCCGGCGTGGACGTGTGTCTGTTTCCCGTGGCCTGACAGTTGAGGGGTGCAGCACCCGGAGAGTGTGGGCTTCCACCATCTTTACGGTGAAAATGATGGGCTAATGCTGAGCGAGGCAGCACCAGGGTGAGGGAGGAGGCGCCAGGGAGCAGGACTGAGAGGCTGTCACCCCTGTGACCCTGTGCTGGCCTGACCCCGACAGTGGGGTCCCCAGCTCTGCCCTGACGCCTGGCGCGACTCTCCTGGTAAACCCTGAACCTCAGAGAGGGGCCTGTGCTCCCTGAGAGCTCAGCTTCTGCCCTCACTCCACCCCATGGACCCCACTCCAGGTGGACATGTGGATTCTTTGTGCCCTTACTGCGGAATTCTTGGTCTTCCCACTGGCCGTGGCCCCGCGAAGCCTGAGTCAGCCCATCCTGTTCCGAACATGGCCCTGCCCTGCACGGGGCACCCACGGTGGCCCAGAGTGAGCAGGGAGGTGGGGAAGACCAGCTGGGCCATGGGGCCTGGGGACACAGGCAGCTGACCGGGGCCCCAACTAGGTTTGTCAGCTCCAGACACGAGGGGAGAGGTTGCTTCTGGGGGCGCTTGTGTCACTTTACCCAACAAGGTGACACTGTGGTGGCAAAGTGAAGATGATGAGAGGACAACTGAGGGTGTCGGGAGGGGATGGGGAAGCTGAGTCACCCCACAGGCTGCAGCCGGGTCAGGGATGCAGACACCCCCAGCAGGAGCCACTAACAGACATGACCGCGCTAGCTCCGGTCAGCCCCACCTCCTCCCCTAGTCCACACGAGCCCCCTCAGGTGCCCACGAGCCACCAGCCCTTCAGGGACACGCACTGGGCCTCTCAGCCCAGCCTGCATGGCTCCTCCAACTGTCTGCGTTTTGTCCATTTGCTGGGTGGCCATAAATATCAGAACAAAATAAACCAAATAGGGCTGGTGAGGGCTCTGGGTGCTGTCTCCCGGTTTCCAGGGCGGCTGAGTGACAGCCTGGCCTGGGAGCCAGCAGCCCCCTTTCACCAAGTAAAGTCAGCCTTGGGAGACAGGAGCCTCCGCCTGCTCCTGCGCTGTGATGGTCGGTGCCAGTCAGTGAATCAGTCAGGTTTTAATTACTGGATGGGTGACAGGGAGCGGTGACAGGCTGCCATGCGGGAGAGGATTCCTTCAAATCTGCTTTAAGCCAGCTAGCAGGGGGAGCTTGCTGAGGGGAGGGCCTGCCCTCCCACACCCTCTCCCACCTCCGCCTGGGGGTGAGCGCCTTCCTCCTCTCTCCTTTAAATCTCCCTCCCCTCTTTCCCTTCAGGCCTGTGTGATTTTTAATAGGTTCCTACAGCTCTTTGCCTAAGCAGCTGTTTTGTGCCGAGAAAGCCAGGCAGATGTGTAAAGTGTCAAACCTGCTGATTAATGCCATGAAGCCTCCTTGCCTTCCAGTGGCCCTGGCACTGAAGACGACACACCTTGAAGTGACGGCAAAGGAAAGCCTCTCCAGCAGTTCTTGGGAGTTGTCCGTCCTGGTTACTGACTCCCTGGTAACCCCCTTCCCAGGACCCCGCCCAGAGCTGTTTGCTCCTTGCTTGACTCCCAGCAGGAAGTTTCCCGACTGCTCCCAAGTGCCCAGGAGACCATGACCTTCCCTGGGGATGCTGTGACCCGGCTCCAGGCAAGTGGCAGTAAGGATGCATGTCACCTGGTATGAGACAGGGGAAACCTGCTGTGGCTCCAGGGACCCCAGGGACCTGCCACCTCTGCCTGGCTTTGGCCCTGCCTGCACACTGTCAGCGGCAGGACAGTCCCAGTGAATGTGGGGGCCACCCCTCCCACAGGCTAGACAACATTCTGTCTCCTCTTCTGTTTCTTCACCCCCTCTGAGAGACTCCGAGGCCCTGGGACCATCTACTACAATGCCCCCACCTGGCCAATGAGAAAATGGGGCCCAGAAAGGGGCAAGGACTCACCCAAGGTCACCCCCCAAGGTGAGGCAGAGCAACGGGTCCCTCACTCCCTTGTCACGCTCCTCTCTGTCACAACTACTCTTCATAGCAAACAGCCTCCCACCCCAGCGGCTGGCGTTTCTTACTCTGGGCTGTGGGCTGGATGTGGAGACTGGCTCCAGGCTGGGTTTGGGTCTGCTTTCTGCATCCCTCACTCCAGGGCTCAGGCTGAAGGGACGGTGGCTACCTGGCCTGTTTCAGTCACAGTGGATGAGGGAGAGGATGGGGGCAGTCAAATCCTGCCAACACAGACAAGCCCTGTGGTCACATCACATCCATCATCATTCACTGGCCAAAGGGACCACTGGGTCAGGTCCACAGACCACAGGCCACCTACATTGCTGAGGCACACATGCACCTGGACAGTGAGTTTGCTCCCTCCCTCCAGCTGTGGTCCCTGCCACCTCTGCTTAGGGGCCACCTGTGCCCACCCAGAAGGCTGGGCTGGGAAGCAGGGCTAGGCCTCGGGAAGCCTTGCCGGGCATCCTCGCAGCCCCTCCTGAAAACTGAGGAGTGGTAAACACATCTCTCATGTTTTTCAGGAGCCACCCCATGTTTGCAAATGAATTCTCACTGGTGTGGGGGGGAGCTGCAAGGCATGTGAACACTGGTTTGTTTTTAGCGATTTACACTCAACTTCAACAATAATTTCAATATCTAGACTTCTGTTGGGAGAATGTTGTAATGGAAATACAGTATTTTCCAAGGAGTAAACCAAATACCCTACAGTGGGTGGAGGGTTCTCTCTGGTCCCCTCACAATTGTAAATACAATTTTTAACGAAATAAGTTCTAGTGCAAATGATTATTTATGCCTCTTTCCCCTATTTCAAGGAGAGAAGAACCTACTCAGCATTCCTGCTTTCCTCATTTCCTAATTCCTAAAGTAATTTGACAAAAACAAACAAATAAACCAAATGGAGATAATTGGTGACTCTGGGAAGAGAAGAGCCGCCACTCAGCTTTTAGGTGAATCAGTTTTGCTCAGTGCAGACCTGTTGAGTCTTCACATCCACACATTTGAGATGAGTTATTTCACTACATTGTTGTGCTGTGTAAAATGAGTTATTTTAGTGAATTAAATGCTGGGTTGTAATTTTCGAAGGAAACTGAGATTTGTAAATGCAGCGCAGTTTATGTCAGTGTTTCAACGGGATTATTAAATATTGCAGGAAATACATCTCATAATCTTTACCTTTTTCCTTTTGTATTTTTTATGGGTGCAAGTTGCTGTGCAAATGATGTTGCAACCCCAAAAATGTGAGAGAAAACACAGCTCCTGCCGTTTGCAGTCATGTCTCCCTCCAAGGACACAAGTATCCTCTCTGCTGGTCACCGTGAGTAACTCAGACAGCAGAGTGCTGGATCCTGGCCTCTTGGAGCCTTTACAGATGACAGGGAGACTCGGTGAGGAGGGGCAGCCAAGTCCCGTGGAGAAAATAATTTGCAGTCCCCAGTCTGCCCAAAGGGTGGCTTGGAGGAAGTGGACTCAGCTGATTAGTATCTTTGGCAGGGATTTTTTGAGTGTTTCTTGACTTCTGAAATACTTGGCCTGCAATTGAAATGAGCTCGGAGGTTCCCTGCCCAGGACAGAAAGGCGTAAAAACCTTGCCTTCTCCACCGAGGCCTCAGCCAACACTACTGTCCCGGGGCAGCCATTCCCACACAGCCACACATGGCCAAAGATCCTCTGAGTCCAGCTGTCCAGGCCACTGTCACCAATCCACCTCAGTTGCCATGCGAGTCCTCACTTTCCAGTGCGCACCCTTCGGCCTCCAGGCCCGCTCTCCTGCGCCTCCTGCCTCTGCCCAGAACCTGTGAGCTCCCTGCAGGGCCAGTTGCGTGGGTGGGGACAGCACCCCACCTTGCTCTATGTCACCGAGGTCGCCCGAAAGAAAAACCACAAATGGAGAGACATGAGAGAGTGGGGTCCAGAAGTCTCACAGGACAGGGAGGTGGGGTGTGGGTAGTGCCCCACCCTCAAGGGACATGAGGCCTTTGTGATGAGCCCCCGTGCAGGTGCTGCGGAAACGTCTTCTCAAATCCAGGTCAGAAAAACTACACAAAAACGTTCTATTGAAAACAATTAAAACAAAGTCCTCACTTTCCCCACTTTCCCTGCATTGGGCAGCAGACTGGAAACAGAGAGAAACCTAAGGCTGGTGAGTGACAAGCACGGGAGAAGAGGGGGCAAGGGGAGCGGACACAGGACGGCGCCCCTTCCAGGGGAAACCTCCTCCCAACGTCCTTGCGCAAGACAAGAACTGAACAAAGGAAACCAGAGATTTGGACTAGAGAGGTTTTTTACCCCCAATATGAGCATCTCCCTGGCAGAAAAAAGGCACCTGAGACCCAAACACACTGTTTCTGCACCGGGCCCTGCCCTCTGCTCTAAGTTCATTCTCGGCCAGGCCCCCGGGTGTTGCCTCTTCTTTCCACATTTAGGCCAGAGCTGGAGCTACCTGGCAGCTGGATCTGGGCACCGCCTGCCAAACCCCACCTGCTGCAGGGACTCAGTGCAGCTGTTTCCAAGAGCTGCTCTCTGCAGAGGTGCGTCAGGAAGGGAGTGGTAAACGTGATGAATCAGGGAGCTGCGAGCATCACGACGGGTCTGCTCCTAGTCTCCAGGAGACCCCCTACCCCTGCGGCACTGTCGGGCTCCCTTGGACCTGAGCCCCAGGAGGCTCAGACACAGCAGGGCTGGACTTAGGCTGCTTGAGCTGAACTGACATGAGCCTCTATTGCTGCCCAGCAAGTGGGTGCCCAGGTTGCAAGAGAGGTGCATTTAGACACCAGAATTGACAGTGCAGGTGATCTGGCTACTCACGTTGGCCTGGGAGAGCATGAGACTAGTGACAAGACTTAGTGGTATCCTCAGTGATTCTCTGAGTCCCCTCCTCATGATGTGAGCACCCCTCCAGCCTACTGAAGCCAGTGGCCCAGGCCCTTCTTACCATGAGTGTGATCTCACAAGTGTATTTCATGCAGCATGGCTCCTAGGCTCCGAAAGGGGAGCTATCTCCCTCATTGAATCCCTCTCCCCCAGGAGGCCACAGCCATCCTAACACTGGAAAGAACACGGTGCTCAGCTAACTGGGAGGCTGCTGTGGCCTCCAGTGGGGTGTCCTAAGGCCCTGTCCAGAAGTCCAGATTGACTGACACAGACACCTCTCGCCTTACCTGCTGCCTCCAAGCAGCGCTAGCTGCTTGGGGCTTGGGCTCAGCATCAGGACACTCTCCCTCTAGGTCTGTTTTAACACAGGAAAGGTCTTTAGTGTGCTAGGCCCTAAGACCACTCCCTGATTCATTTGCAATATTTCCTGGGCATCTGCTATGAGCCAGGGCTGTGGTAATGGCAAGAGTGTGAAAAGACAGGGCTGCCCCAGACACCCAGATTCTGCAATTGGCTGCTGGCACAGAAAAGCATGAAGGGAGGGTAATTAATACTTTCTGTCTTGTTGTTACCAAGTCTGCGTCTTTCTAGGAGTTAGTAACCGTATCCCTGGCTTTCTGCACACATCTGACACCCCCACCACTTTGGCTAACTGTTAATCCTGGGACCAGACGTTGGGGGCCCCGCCCTGAGTCCTGATATTCTAGAGCTGGGGGATAGGGTCTCTACCGTGTGCACTGCCCATCCCAGGTGCCCTTTGGAAAACAGGCAGGAGCTCCCACAGCACCAATAGGTATCCACCTTCCTGGTGAGGCCCTGCCAACCTCCTGCAACATAACTGTGAATCCCGCTCTGTAAAAAATTAGTTGCCTTGCCCAGCCAGGCGTGGCTCAGCAGTTGAGCATCCACCTAAGATCCAGGAGATCAGGGTTCAATTCCTGGTCAGGGCCCCTTCCCGGGGTTGCGGGGTTGATCCCCAGTCAGGGGCGTGCAGGAGGCAGCCGATCAATGACGACTCTCTCATCATTGATGTTTCTATCTCTCTCTCTTCCTCTCCCTTCCTCTCTCTGAAATCAATCAAGATATGTTTAAAAAAAAAAAAGCAAATCATCACTTAAAAAAAAAAATTAGCAGCCTCACTCAGCCAGCCTCTGCAGGTCCCCTTACCCCAGCATCCTGGTCGCCCTGCAATCAAAGAATTTGGCCCGGAGATCTGAGACATTCAATGAGAATGTTGCAGCCCTGAGTGAAACACCAGGGACTTGGAAGGTGGATTTTCCCTACCCACCCCACCCCCACACACAAATGGGAGATTTGCAGTAATTAATGCCGTTTAGTTTAATCTATAAATGTTTGAGGAAGTGGGGCTGTTTGTTTTAAGTGAGACTCTCAGCTAGAAAATGCAGCGTCCCCTCCAATTTCTGACTTTATCTCAGAGCTAATGAACTGAGTTCTTGCTAAACGTTAGCAAAAGAGGCAAACACACAGACAAAACCTCGAGGTGCAGAGGGACCCACGGGAGGAGCTAATTTTACACAAGGGGCTCAGCCGCCTGTCTGGGTCAGTGGAGGGGGACAGTTCCTCAGCCATGGCTAGCGTTACTGAAGCTTTGGCTGCCTGCGTTGTGGGCGGGCTCCCCTGTTTTCCTTCCCCTTCTTTTCTTCTTTCTGACGTCCCCGCTATTTTGTCTCCTGGGGTTAGCAGTTTCTAATACATTTAACCACCAGTCTGTCATCTTGGACGGGTCAGAGCCAGTCTTTATAGACATTTAAAATTAATTCTCGACAGTTCTCCTGCGACATGCCCTTGCCGGGGCCGCCGCGCGCTGTTTAATTGTAGAGGTGGCCTCTCGTGGCCGCGCGCTCCCAGTGTTTAGCGAGGGCTGGAAATACGGATGTTAGGAGAAAAACTGGCAGATGGCTGACCAGGCATTTTTACTCATAACACACCAGTAAAACTTTAAGTCAGAAGATTTAGTGTGGAGCGTTTCAGCCAGCAAGCTGCAGCCATATGCAGATTTTTTTCAAACTTCTAAACTGATGGTTTTGCAAAGTGTGCATAAGCAGCCTTTATTGATTATGATGTTAAAAATTGAAAGCGTCAGTATCATTTAGCCCAAGACAGTTTTAAAGGAAAAATGAACATTCATTTTCATTATGAACTATGAAAAGGCCAGGGGCTGCTGAGGTCCACATCCATTATTTCTTAAATTCCAGGGAGGAATCTCTCAACCAGGTGTCTCTTAAAAAAACTGTGTGCACTTGAAGGATATGAATCTAAATGCACGCACCTGCTCCAGGTGAGTCTGGAGGCAGCCCCCAGGAGCTGCTCCATGGCAGGGTGGGCACAGCCTGGGCTGCTTCTCGGCACTTCGGGGATGTATTTATACTGTGCTCCACGCATACTGACCTCACCCAAAACCGTGCTAAACAACTCAGGATGCGACAGGAACCCACTAAACTAGGGTGGCCAGCTCAAAGGCTCCGGCACCCACCCTGAATCGCTGGCCCTCAGGACAACTCACCTGCAGCTGGTCAGCGTGTGCACCCTGCCTGGGAGGAGGCTGTTTGGGGCTGGGCACAAATCCTTCTGAGGACAGCGTGACCTTCCATCCTGACTTCATGTTAAAACTGCCCAAAGGCACTTATTTCTAGTACAGCTTAGTGGCTTAATACTTTTTTCTTAAAAAGGGAAAACACTGCTCTGTTAGAGAAAACCATAATAACAAGGGAAGAAGGCAGGAGGGAGTCTCTGTCCTTCGTGCCCAGCGCTGCAGAGAAAGGCAGGCGGTCCCTGTGCAGACACTGGGGACTCCAAGCCCAGGTGGGGACTCTGAGGCTGGAGAAGCTCCAGCTTCAGAGAAGGTTTGGGGGCTCAGCAAAGCTGATGAGCATCAACGCAGCGATGCTCCCGATGGCCTGGGCCTGACGCAGCCCCACGGATTCTCAGGTCCGCTCAGAATGTGTTCTGAGCTGTGCTGAGAGGCTCCTGCGTTACGTGCTCTTTGCAACCATCTACTGTCTCCACTTTGCCGACGGGAGAGCTCATTTTAGAAGCAGGGGCTCTCTGATGGCCCGTGGGTCAGCACCTGTCCTCAGACCCCCAGTGAGACAGGTGGCACCTTCCCGAGCTGCCCCTTTCTAGGAGGGCCCCGCATGGTCCTGTTCTGAGTCCTAGTCTCCCACAAATCCCTTAAAGGCACAAAACGCCTGCTTCTTTGTTCCCTCAGCTTGGGCCTGGATTAGAGGGCCTGTCTTTGTGACAGACATGGGCAATGGAAGGTGTGTGGGTGCATGTCTTGTGGCTCCAGTGGGGGCGGAAGCTCTCCAGGTACCATGAGATTAAACAGGCCCTTCTGAATGACCCCGGGTCGCACCTGCTCGGCAGATGCGTGATACAGAACCACCGGGTGAATACACACTCGTGGGGCACTGAAGCAGAAAGAGCTGTGGTCATGGCTGGAATGATCCTCCTGTCCCAGGACAAATCCCCTTGGGCGCGGTCTCAGGAAAATCCATGGCTCTGAGCCAGAGCACCACTGGGACCTTCCCTGGACAAGTTTAATTACCAGGGAGTGTGACAGAGTCCTTGCCCAGCACCTGACAAGTGACAGAGTAACTGGGCTGTTTGTCACGAGGGAGACAGAAAGCACTCCCTGCCTGGCTGGGGGTGGGGCAGGGAACCTTTGCCAGGTCACTAGGTGGAGCCCTGACGTTGTAGGACGTTACCGTAGGGCATGGGCAGGCATCGGTGCTCCGGCAGGAGCAGGCTCTTTTCCACCTTGGCTGGGGCCCTCTGCGCACTCTCTCAGGACCAGGACAAAGGAGCATGGTTCTAACATTGGCCTCGGCGAGGGCTGAGCATCCAGGGACGAAGATGTGACTCCTTTCCTGGACTCCACACTCAGCTGAGACACTTCTCACTTATGTCTAGTGTGGGATCCAGAAGGGTCTCTAGGTTGAGGGCTGACATGGGTACTAGGAGGTACCAAACTGTCCCTTAGCGCTCAGCTCCTGGCAGCCCCAGGGCAGGGACAGCACTGTTTCCTGGGCCAAGCGATGCTTATGGGTTGGATTATAACAGGACCTGCTATGTGTGGGAGCCACGTGAGTACTGAGCGCAGTCATTGTGGCCGGTGCTGTCGCCATGAACACGGAGGTGCTCCGGGGAGATGGCTTTATTTCTGTGGCAGATCCTCCAGGTGGAAGCCCTCCAGTGCTGCTGATCTAAGGTACATTTGCATTTGAATGTTAGCCTGGCCAGTAACTAGTATTCAGGAACTCGGTCACAGCACCAGGGCAGGGGCTCCCCTTGGCTTTCTGGTCTCTGGGTAGAGCCCCCCTCGGTTTCCAGGCTGCCTGTGGAGTTTGATGACTGCTTTAAGAGGATCACATCTCCCTTTGAGTGTCAATCATTACAAATCCACTCAGTGTGCGATGTCACAGCCCTAATGTGACAGGACAGGGTGAGGGGGATGCATCCTGCATCCACACGACTGGGATACGCACTTCCAAGGAGCTCCACTCGGACGCAGCCCGAGTTGAGGACGAGTTGAAATAAAGCATCGCTGCAGACGAAGGCTGTTTCTCTTGATGGACATTTGGAATTTCGTAGAGTCACGGAGTCCAGAGAGGTTTTCCAGCTCAGCCTAAAGCCAGTCAGCGCAGGGCACCAACACTCCAGTGGGCCCAGGCTCGGGGGAGACGCCGTGATCGGAAGCGTGCTGGCAGCGAGTGCGAGCTGACACCCGCAGGGCAGCGCCCTGAGCCCCTGCTGGGCGCCTCACAGTGAGCACCATGAGCCAGGGTGCCCGGGCCTTGCACAGCCTGACTTAGTCGAGGAGGTGGAGGTGTCGAGAAGTGTGCTCACTGTTAGTGCCCTGCAGGTAGCACCGGGCAGAGCCAGGGGTCCAACCTGGCGTCACATCCGCTCTCCAGAGCTGCTTCTTGTAACTGTGGCTCTCCTCCCAGAGCCCAGCCAAGGTCAGGCTCTCAGAAAACACTTGAATGAATGCACGTGGAAAGGTTTGTCGTGGCCCAGCACTGGGAGGCTCTGCAGGGAGTTAAGCAGTATTTTGGGATGAGGTTGGACTTCCGTGCTTCTGCACCAGTGCTGCCTGGCATAGTGTGGGGTCCAGAGAGTACCTAGCTTGTATCTCTTTGCACCCACCTACATCCCGTCCCCTGTGCCACCTGCTCACTTTCATCCACGGGGAGAGAACACTGGTGCCCCAAAGCTGAGCCTGAGGACCCTGCCCGCCCTCCACCTCCCTCCCCACTAGGTGGTGGCACAGAAAAGGACCCCGGTCCCTTCTATCCTCTGGTCCTGGGAAGACACACCCGAGTCCCTCCTGAGGAACTGAGCACCTTCTCAGTAACGTCCTCATTGAAATGCACTTTGCTCCCCTCTGATAAAAACAAGCATGCAGGTCCAGTCACCCCCTCGGGGCACTCTGAGCGGGTACACATGTGCACATGCTCACACCCCCTTAGCCTGAACCACGACCTGGCCGATTCCCAGGCCTACAGTTAGTTCCCCATCAAGAATTAATGCAATATCATGCACACACCATTACTGAAAAATTCTACGCTGTTTTTTGCCAAGTGTTCCTATATAACAGTTTTATCACAAGTCTGACAGCCTCCATAAAAATTCCAGGCATTCTATATCAACAGCCCTCTTTGTACTAAGTTATTAAACATTAAATTTTTATTCGTCATTTGTATTCTGTTATGCAAAATAAGCTCCTTGATAAGATGTGTCTTCTTAATTGGGCCCTTGATGCTTCTTGGATTGGAGTTGTCAGATTAGCTGGAAGAAGAGGCGGTGTGTGGAGCCAGCCCGCTACCAGGAGACCAATAGCTCTGTAACAACGATATTAAGTTAGAGAGGCCAACTGGAGGGCAGCGCCCGGCTCAGGTGAGGCTGTGCATCTGTGCATGTCTTCTGCTCAGGCGCTTTCTCCTGGCATCAGCAGGGCTGATGGAAATAGATGTGTTAGTTGTTTACAGCGTGCAGCTGTGGGCAGGCTGCATGGGAGTTGTAGAAGATTGAGGCAAATTTGTACTGAGACTAAAATATTGAGCTTTGCTCCCGTCAGCAGTCTCCGGAATCTTATTGTCGAAAACTTTATCTAGTTGTAACCTTCCCCAGGGTGATTTTCATTTGCAGCTGCCCTGTTCTGCCTCTCATCGCCGGTCCCCCCGCCGCCGCGGCGTTAGTGCCGGGCGGGAGCCGGGCTGCGGGCCGAGGCGGCTCCTCCCGCGGCTGCTCCGAGGGCCTGGCGACAGGGCGGCCCCGCTCCTCCATCCCCGCCGCTCCCTGCCACTGCCGCCGGCGCTGGGGCCCAGGCACACTGGCTCCCGCCTGTGTGGATGGCCCAGGACCCGCCACATACGTGATGGGGGAGAGCAGAAACGATTTGTTCTGTGTCTGGGGCATTTGCGTGCCTTTCCTGAGCCAGTTCTGATCTGCGTGTGAGGCCCGTTTAGGTCACTGCAAGCTCCTCTTTGTCCTCGACACTGTGGAGAGGAAACGAAGGGCGGGGACCACTTTCCAGGGAGCCAGGGAAGTCAGTTCCTCAGTGGGGGACACATTCGTCCACTGTGAAGTCCTCTGACCTGGTCGTCAACTCCCGAGAATTTTCCCTGGTGGACACTTTTGTGTCTTTAAAAAGTAGTGTGCATATCTGTGTGTGTCTGTGTGTATATGTGTGTGTGTCTGTGTTTAGCTGTGTGTATGTGTGTGTCTGTATCTCTGTGTCTGTGTATATGTGTGTCTGAATGTACATGTGTGTATGTGTGTTTATAGCTGTGTGTCTATGTGTGTCTGTGTGTATATGTGTGTATATGTGTGTGTCTGTGTTTAGCTATGTGTATGTGTGTCTGTATCTGTGTGTCTGTGTACATGTGTGTATGTGTGTCAGTGTGTCTGTATGTACATGTGTATATGTGTGTATGTGTGTTTATAAGTATGTGTCTGTGTGTGTGTGTTTAGCTATGTGTGTCTGTATCTGTGTGTCTGTGTCTGTGTGTCTGTGTGTCTGTGTGTGTCTGTATGTGCATGTGTATATGTGTGTCTGTGTGTTTATAGGTGTGTGTGTCTGTGTGCATATGTGTGTCTGTGTGTGTATATGTGTTTTGTGTGTGTGTCCGTGTGTGTCTATGTATGTGTGTCTGTGTGTATATGTGTCTGTGTGTCCATGCCTGTGTATTTGTGTGTATGTGTGTTTATATGTGTGTGTGTCTGTGTGTCTGTGTGTCCGTGCCTGTGTCTGTGTGTGTATTTGCGTGTATGTGTGTTTATATGTGTGTGTGTCTATGTATATGCACCTGTGTGTCTCTGCCTCTGTGTGTGTGTGTGTGTGTGTGTGTGTGTGTGTGTGTGTGTGCGCGCGCCGGGGGGAGGGAAAGTGGTTCTGGTGCACAGGGTACAATCCTCACCCTCATGCAGCTCGTTGGTTGTATTTAGGATGCCGCTGGCTCTGGGCTGGGGGTGCAGGGTGGACTCTGGATCTCCCTCCTGACAGGGGAGCGCCCTGGCTGCATGTGCCTCCTGAGCTGAGGAGAGGCCGCCATCCAGGCCCACAGGGGAGGACGGGCCCTCTGCTGCCCCCCCCCACCAGCAGGAGGGCCCTGCCCCCCCGGAGACAGAGCCTCCAAGAGGAGGAGGAAGAGGCTCCCCGCTCCGACCCCCGCACACCTCGGGCTTCTCTAGGGAGGCCCAGCTCCTGGGTCTTCCCACGCTGATGGGTGTGGGCGGCTGGAGCGCTGGCGGGCCTGTGAGCCTCTCAGCAAAGCTGCCCTCAGTCACGGGTTCCACCTGGGGCGGGGGATCCCAGTGGCCTGGCTGGGAGCCATTGGCTCTGGTCCCCTAGGAGGCTTTTCTACAGGCCGGTGGCAGATCCACACGGCCCATCCCTGATGCCATTTATGGTGGCTTGTCTCTAAATGCCCTTCTGCCTGCACCCTGGTCAGCCCTGTCCTTGTGACCACAGTGTAACTCTTAGCCAGTGTCTTTCTCCTGGGGTGTCTGAGTCACCCATACAAGGAACACCCAGCACCATGATCGCACCGACTGGTCGCTCGGGAGTGGAGGGGGGAATTTACAACTGTCCTTCACAAGGGCCCATAGCCCAAGTGGCAGGAACACAGAAGAAAGGGGACTTGTAGGAGATTGAATTCCCAACCTTAAGATCAAGGGCCCTTCGCTTTTAGCCTCTCTGATAGCATAACAACATCTAAATGATTATAATGTCTACAAAATTAGGGCCCCAAATTGCCACTGAAGACAGAGGTCTGATGGCCTGACTCAGCCCCACACGGATGCAGGTTCACCAGGGAAATGCCGAGGCCTCCACATCTCGGGTCTCTCCACACTCGGGCCATGCGGGTGATAAAAGACAGACATTATCTACATTCTAAATACGTGCAGGTCAATGAAAAGATCGCTGTTTTCTGGTAACCCATAATCTCCCAGATAAAGGGCTCTTCCACACACTCCAGCGCCAACAGTCACTTGGATGGAGCGGCCTGGTCACCCCTCCTGGCTGTGCTCTGACATCTCAGATTTGTAGAGGTCATGCGTGTACCAGGCAGGGCCTGCTACAACACTGGGATAATATTCCTGGCAGGCTCTGGCCCTGGAAATTCCCGCTTCAAGATATCTGGTTATCTGCAAGTGCCATAATGGGGAGCTGGGTGCAGAGCTGTCAGTCACAGACCAACATTCGAAAACCGGCTGCCGCGTGAAGCCTCCAGCCTCACCCCTCTGCTCAGTGCGGAGGGAGCTCAAGGAAACTGTCCTGCCAGCAGTTCAGCCACATCGATGGGGACCCTGTGGCCTCGGCCCTGTGGGTATATGGCACCCTCTAGCAGGAGGCCGTGGGGAGAGCATCGGGGCCTCAGCTCTTCTCCAGAAACAACTCCCCCCCCGGGGAAAGCCTCCCCTCTAGCTGGGGTTTCACCAAGAAGACCTTGCTGTTTCAGTTCCCTGAAAACCAGCCCAGGTGGGTCCTGACCGAGTTCCGCAGGAAGGTCAAGGGAAGAGGCATGTGGACAGCCCAGGATGGTGTCACTTCCTCCTGCAGAAGGTCCCCAGGGCAGGGCTGCAGGGACCAGGAAGATGGGGAGCCAGCGCTCTCATTGCTGTTGGGGTTTGACTCCACACTAGGTGAGTCTTGAGAAAGTCTCCACCATGCGCAAAACAAAACTAAATTTGATGGACCATGATTTATTTAAAAATAAAACCTCCTGCCTAAAAGATGAACCTTCAAGAATGGACCAGATAAGCAGATGCACATGACACCACTCAACGAGGGGTTACTAACTTCCGTGTCCCTGCCTCTGCCGGGGATGCCCAGCACCCAAAAGACAAGATGCGGACTGGAGGCAGTCAGGGCTGGAGCCTCCTCACGGGACCCAGGGGACAAAACGGATGGACGCCTTCCATGTTTGCTTGGTGTGAAACGCTGCACGTGGGCTGCAGAGGAGACCTCCGGGGACATGGGAACCATGCAGAACGCTGCGGGGCGTCCTTTGAAGCAGTGACTGCTTCCAACTCCAGCAGGTTTTGCTAGGAAGAAAGCTTAGCCAGATTTTCTAGCTTATGCTCTTGCCAGGTGGTCCTGAGGTTCGAGTCCTGAGGCCAGTCTTTGGTGGCAGCTGGGGCGGCAGGCCTGCAGAAGGTGCCACAGCGATGGGGCTTGAACACTGCCAGGTCAGAGTGTCAGGAAAGTCCTCAATGGCACTCGAAATGTTTGGGTTTATCCTATGGCCGTGGACAGTTATCAAGCTTTTCAAGGAGATCTTGGCACATGCTAGCCGTGGTTACAAAATCATGTCAGATGGTGGTGTGGGGACAGACTGGAGAAGGAGAGAGCGGAAGGTCCACTGACTGTCACTAGCGGCCTGTGACTCAGACCCTCCTGGTGTGGGGACAGTGAGGGAAGGGGGAGGGTCTCTAGTTTCTACCCCCACCCACCTCGCCACAGGCAAGGAGTTTGGTCCTGACCACGAAGGCTGAAAGGTTGATGGAGCGCCGGGACATTCCAGAGGAGTCTGAGTTTGGCATTTGGGGGTATGGTCAGGACTGAAACGTTCAGATTCCATCAGCGTTTAGAGGGGAGTCTACACAGGCCTGGCTGAGCCTGTTATTCAAAACCAGCCAGGCTAATTTCCATCCAGCCCTCCGGTTCAGGCTCCAGTGTCTGGGTTCACGGCTTGCTCCACGCCAGCCCACCTTCCACTGTCCTGCTGAGGGGACTCTGCATGAAGGGGACTCTCCAGGCGGTGTCCTACCTGGCTCCCGAGAGCCCGGCACACACAGTGCAGGGACTAAGGCCTGTTCCAGCCCCGGGTGGGCAGGCAGCCTGCCCAGCCTCTGCCACAGGCCCGTGGGCTCCCTGTGGAAGGACCTGCCTCCTGCCCCATACTTCGGGTGACATTTTGTTTAACCAGATGTAGTGAGACCATCCCTGTGTTGGTTTTTAATTGTGGCACTTAGTTATGTGTTTCATTTGTAGCTACTAAGAAGGAAGTACACATGCTCTGCCTTAGGTAAGCTTGGTAGGCTGGATTGGTGTTAGAAATAAACAATAACAGGAGCTGGCAAGCATGCCCTGGGTGGCCCTCCAGCACCTCAAAGCCTTTATGGAGTCAGCCCTGCTCAGCCCTGGCACATCCCGGTGTCTCCGTCCTGCTCCAGGGAGGTTCCTGCCACCTTCTCAGGGTTTAAAACATGAAGGACAAATAGCATCCCCTCCACCCAGGGATTTCACCCAGAAGTGGAGGCATGAAAGCAGGGCGGTGACAGAGACCCTTTCACTTTCCCAGGAGAAGTCTGCCCCTGTGGGAAAGCGGCCTTGAGAGACCCCAAAGAAAACTGCCAAGATCAGAGGTGGGTCAGAGCCTGTCTCCCAGGCGATGCTTCAGAGAGTGACAAGACAGGGCCGGTAAATTACAGATTCTCCAGGAATGGTGCCAGAGAATGTGACATTTCACATCCACTCTCACATTGGCAGCTGTCACCGTGGGGAACAAGACGCAGGCACTACCTACGGCTTAATAGGGAGCCCGTCCCCAGGATTCAGAAACACCCATCTCAGTCCCTGACAGCCCCGTGGCCAGGGATGTGCTCCCGACGCAATTCTGACGATGCATCGCCGCAGGCCGGCCACAGGACAGGGCTCTGTGCCCATGGGAGGTGGCTGAGCACCGACACTGAGCAGCAGATGCCTTTGGGTCACGTAGGTTTGGTTTCAGACTTCTTCAAATTCTTCTGTGTGAGTATCTTTATTAGTAAAATAAGGCGTTGTCACTGAGGATAAATTCAGATGAAAGATACAAGGAAATATCTGAAAGCATCTTTAACTCCCTACATATAATTATCACTGTGTGTGTAGTAAGAGGTAATATAACTTACTTACTTAACAAACATATAACCTATACTATTTTATACCCACATGCACATACCTTCTCTCCTAAATCAGTGACACCCTTGGTCACAGAGACACCATGGCTCCTTTATTTGGAGTGAGGGGCACAGTATAACACGAACACAACATACTCAGCAACATTTCATTTGCCCATTCAATCTCTCTCTGGTTTACTCCTCTGCGTCCCAGTGAGGATGCCATCAGAGGTTGCATCTGAGCTGTCTCCGTGTTCAGTTACTCTTGGCCATGATGGTAGTGCCCACCTCTGCGGGAAGCTCCTTGTCAAACCTGCAGTGGTCATCTTGATCTTGGTCCCTTCAAACGCTGTTATGATTGACAGCCTGTCTTTGAAGTACATCAAAGAATAGTAGGGCTTGCTCTGCATTTCCTGTTTGATTAAACTTCTAAATAAACCTTTTTTCTGGTTAATTCAGACATGTATTCTTTGAAGATAAGGGCCTTCCCCTGGAAGCTAGTTGGAAGCTTGGGGCCAAGAGAAAGTCCTCTCTGAGCTGGACACCTGGGCCTCTGCTGACCATGAAATTCCTTTGTTTATCCCCAAGGACCTGGAGGTTTCTTCCACCTTTAACAACATTGTCAGGGGTGTGATGGTCAGTCTTCTTCATCATTATAATAATGTTTTCATCCTGTATAACAGTAGCCTCTTTCTAAGGACATGCCAGTTGACAACCACTTGTCCAACTTGAAGGTAACATGCTCTCTTCAGTGTCCAAGCTGGCTCAAGGTTAATGGTGCTCAGCAGAGGTGAGGTTCTGACAAGCAGGTGCACTCCCACCTAGAGCTAAGCTTGCCAGCATAGAGATAAATATGACAAGTCCCAAGGGTCTCCTCAAGGGCCACGCAGTTGCTCTTAGCACTGACTGCAGGAGTCAGAAGGCATATGTTGAAACCTGGCTCACCCTTGCCAGCCGGACTTTGGCAACTCTTGACAGGTTTGTGGAGAGTCTGTGGACAGTCACAGGGTTTAGCTTTGACCTGGCACTTCTCCTAGGCTCAGTAAGTACTTTATCCAACTCCTCCACCTCCACCAACACCAATACCAACATATCACCACCACCAGCATCTCTACCACCTCCATCACCATCATCAACACCACCACCACCTCCACCACCTCCATCACCCCACCACCATAACCACCACCTCCACCACCACAACTACCACCTCCATCACTATCATCGCCACCTCCATCACCATCATCACCACCATCATCACCACCTCCACCACCACCTCCTCCACCACCTCCACCACCACCTCCACCAATACCAATACCAACATATCACCACCACCAGCATCTCCACCACCACCTCAATCACCACCATCAACACCGCCACCATCTCCACCACCACAACCACCAACTCTTCCACCACCTCCACCACCACAACCACCACCTCCACCATCTCTTCCACCTTTGCCACCTCCACCACCACCTCCACCTCCACCACCTCCACCACCACCTCCACCTCCACCACCTCCACCACTACCACCATCACCACCAATGATTATTTCATTACATGCCTACCCTGTGCCAGTCTTTGTTTCAAGTTCTTTACCTGTATTAACTCATTAAGTCCCCACTCCTGTCTGGCTAGGCAGGTGCTATCATCTATCTACCTTGAGGGGGTGAGGAAACTAAGGTAGGTAGAGTTAAGTAATTTGCCCCCATCACTAAGCTAGTAAATGGTGAAGCTACTTGTGCAGAATGTGTACATTTACATACAGCTGCCTCCTGTGTGCTTGTATGTTACACCCCGCCTTGCGCACGTCTCCCCACCTCCCCGTGTGCCCTCCGCACAGCCTTCTGGATGCAGACACGACCGTTCCCGGCTCCTTCCTTGTTGCTGGGTGGTCGACGCATTTGTAATGTTTCAGCAGAAGCGTGGCCGCTAAATCCTGACACACATCTTTGATTACTGTCTGAGAGCAAACTGCTGGAGTGGTGTTGCCACGTGCGGGGGACATTTATCCTGGCTTGGTTAGGACTAAGGAGTATCCTGAGAAATGGGACATCCAGGGCTAAGCTGGACAGTCGTGGGCGAGACCAGGATGGTTGGGTCACGAGGCATCTTTGCATCTGTGTTATTTGCTAAAATGTTCTGATGGTTGTAGCCCCCACTATAAAAATAAGGACGGAGGGGAAGGGGTATGTTCATATGGCCTTTGGAGAGTGGTCCTGGCCATGCCATAGGTTACCTTGGGGACTACCTTAGGCTCAGAGGACATTGACTGGGGCCTGAGTAGGGTGACATGGCCGTCCCAGGGACAGTAATGCAGTGGGTGTGCAGTGTGAGAAGAAGCAGAGCCAAGGGAGGGCAGGACAACATCGTGGCCGCTTCATGAAGCCGGAGCCAATGTGGCCAGGGGTAGGGGGCAGCCCGTGCTGATCTCCAGATCTGTGTCAGTTTTGGAGTCAGCAAAGGACTTAGCCACGCTCGACTCTCCTTTTCGTCTGTTCCATTCAGCAAAGATTCCCAATGCCTCCTCTGTCCCTCACTCAGAGTGTCTCTGAGGAACGCTCCTCGGAGTCGGAGGTGCACCCTGAGGACCCCTCACATTATCTTGGTTGTTCATTCATTCAGCAAATGATTCCTGGCACCTGGCAGACACAGCCTTTCTGGGCTCCATGGCCTCCTCTTCCTGCTAAAAACACTCTTTGGAGGAAATACGCTCTCAGTTTGGTGGAAAACCCCTTTTAAAACCCAATATCATTTTAAGTATCTTACCTTAAAACACACCTTTCCTTGTTAAAGGGGCTTCAAAAGCAGGCAGGGGAGATTTGGGGGATGCGGGACTCTGCTGTCCAGGCCAGTGGCCACAGGCAGGCCAGCCCGCCGTAGAAACAGCCCCATGTGAGGAGAGCAGAGCTGCTCCTTCCCAGGCTTGAGCAGGGAGGACGGTGCCAGCCGCGGGGCGGGCTCCTCCAGGCCAGGCCCCGCGCCCGAGCCTCCAGTGCTGCAGCTGGTCCTTCCTGAAGCACGCTTCCAGGGCACAGGCCCCAGGCCCAGGCCCAGGCCCAGGCCCCGCGGTGGCAGGGAAGAACTTTTCTCCTGCTGGAGGCTGGTGTTACTGAGTCCCGGCCCTGTGCAGGAAGCTGGTTGATTTTTTCCAGAAAGCAGTTGTGGAAACACCGATTTCATTAATCTAGGCAAGTGAGTATTAATCTGTCAATCTATAGAGTCCGGATGAAGACCCCTCAGGCCCCACCATAAGGTAATGGCTGTCCAGCCTCAAGGGGCCGGTTCAATTTAGCAAACAACTTGGGATGCCCCTCCCCAGGTCTGGTCTGGTCTTGACCTGAGGCCAGGTTCCCTGGCTGCCATCACGTTTTGGTCTGGCCTCCAGCGGCCAGTGCAATGTCTCATCTCATCCTGGCCCAAACCAAGCACAGAGGTCCTTTCCTTGTAACGACTCGTCCACTGTGAGAAAATCTGAGGGTTGGATTCCCGCCCTGTGCCCACAGCACCCATTTCTCTCAGCAGACTCTGTGTTTTGAGAACACTGGGTACTGCCCTGCTGAGCCCTTGCTGGACTTTGAGAACCCACCACATTCTGCCTGTGGTCGCAAACCAACCTTGAGAGATGGAAGGCTTCATTCCCTCTTAAGGCTAATAGAGGTGAAGACACTCAGTCAAGGTCTCGTGGCTAATTGGGGACAGATCTGATGCCAAACCCAGGTGTGTGACCACTGCACTACCCTGCCTCTCCTGCGCCCTGTGGGAGGCCCCCGCACCTGGCTAATGGTGGAGATCTCGAATCACTTAATTCCATGTGTGCGTTTTAGAATAAGCTATAAATGGCTGGCATTTGAAAATCAAGATGGACATCACCGGAAGTATAAAAATAATGAGGTGGGTGGCAGGTGGCGCCTCGGCATGTGAGCAATTGGACAGCGGAGGAAGGGTTCTATTTGGAGCCAGCAAAGAAGTGGCTCCTCTGTGGTCACAGACAGAATCGGCTTCGGAGCTGGGGAGGCGGCTCTGCAGCAGCCACACATATTGTTAACTTGCTAATCAGGCAGCCTCTACCGGAGGCTTTCTTACAACAGGGAGGAAGGGGAACGAGGGGGCTGTGGCATCTGCCGCACTGATCTGCTCAGGAGGCCTGTGCACAGCCCCCGGGGTTCAGGGGGCCCCTCCAGAGCTGCTCTCTGAGGCCGACCATGCAGGCACCTTATTATCTCCCAGAAACACGTAATGCGTGGAACCAAGCGACTGCATTACAGCAAGCCCCTAAATTGTGTTTGGACAAAGAATAATTGAACACTGGACAGAATAACAAATGCCCTGGTCAAGTTTGCTTCACGGGTTTATCGTGTTGTATTAACATGATAGAAATATGAATACTTAAATCTTATCTCAGGTATAGTTTATAACTGCATTAATCATTTACTGTATTATATATTTTTCATGTCAGTGAGGTGGTGAGGAGAAGATTCAATTTCGCAGCAAGTCGGAGAGTGTGTCTCAGATAAGTCGGGGCCGGGCTTGCACCCCTCTCAGCCGCAGACCCTCGAGAGGAAGGGCTGATGGATCCACCAATATTCCGCAGGACCCTTTAGGCTCTGAAAAGATAAATCACCCCGCCATTCGATGCCATCACCGCGTTTGCCTCAATCAGATACACACTCACAGGCTGTTTACTGCCGTGTGATCTGCGCAGACTGGGCTGGCGGACCTGGTGTCCACCAGCCCAGGCCCTGCCCCCGCTGTGTGTGTGGATGGCTGGCCTCTGTGTCCATGCAGGCGGGTGTGGGACACGGGTGGCAGTGGCTGTGCCCGCCTGTCTGACTTGCCATAGGAAGGGCTCCTTCCTCCTGAGCCACGTCCTCCATGTCGCCCCAGAAACGCAGCGCGGCCACGCGTCGCTGGGGCACTGGCTAGAACAGCTGGGGGCATCTTCTCCCCTCCATAGGTGACAGATAAGACAAGACGCTGTTTCCCACCTGGCTGGGTCCCGGAGCATCCTGTCAGCGTCGCAGTAAATCACAGCAGACACTCTTGCTGGAGGACACACATTTCCCCAAACCGCCAGCTTCAGTCCGTCTGCTGAGGGTTAGGATGGGGGCCAGTGTTTTGATATAAACACCCTGAAATCCCAGCTCGCCCAGCTCCCTGCGATGTGCTTCTACCGGCCCATCAGAGGTTTGTCACGCTTGGTTGTGTGCCTTAAACTTCTGCGTTTGCCCAGCCGAGTGAAGCGGAGGTCATGACACGGGGTGACTTATTTCTCAAAGTTTAGGAAAAAATCAAAACAGCAGGCCACAGAGTAGAAAGGTGAGCTGCAGAGACACAAATCACCTCCCAGTCGCAAAAATTGCCAAAAAATAGCAGCTTGCAGCTGTGCGCAGCGGGGACAGAAAGCATTCAGCACATGTTAAATAACAAACAGGAGACTCGACGCAGCTAAAACGGACCTTGTTCTGAATAAATCATGCACGCTGCATCCTAACCGCCCTGAGAAATGGGATGGATCATGTGAAATCTGCCAAATTTGTATTTTAAAAAAACCAATAGCGTGTGCGTGTGCTTCTCAGATGGCGGGGGTTCTGTCAGGGAGGACTCTGCGCTCCCGCCCCACCCCCGCCCGGAGACGACAGCTGGATTCAAGAAACTTCACTTTAGTTAAAAACAAGCAAGCCGTGCATTTGAATAAGCCTTATTTTTTGGTGGCTGGAACTGTTTAACATTCACTGTGCGCAGCTTGAGCTCCTCACAGAGTTGGTGCTTCTCCCTCCGAGTGCGCACAGGGCGATTCCGAACCTGATTTTGAAACCACAGAAGTTCATTTCTCTGCTATTCTCACCCTTTTTTAGCCCCAACTAAGACACAGCCACCGCCACGTGGAGCGGGGCCTGCTCCCACCTCCTCGCTGTGGGGCAGGTGGGAGGTTTTTTAGGAGGAAGAGGCAGGATACATCCCCAGGCGAATATTCAGGGCGGCCCTGCTGGCAAGTGTCCGCCTTCGGATTGCTCTCCAACCCCTCGGCGCCCTGCCCTCCCAGGGCCACGTTCTGGTTTGTCCACGTGTGTCTCTTGGAGATGAGTGTCCCTTAGACAACAGGTGAGTGGGCTGTGATAAGACCTCTGCACCTGGCCTTCATTTGTCACAGTAGCAATTTTTTTTTCTTTAACCCTCACCTGAGGATGTTTTTTCCACTGCTTTTCAGAGAGAGTGGACGGGAGAGAGAGAGACAGAAACATTGATGTGAGAGGCACACTGACCGCTGCCTTCCGCACACGCGCCGACCAGGGCTGTGGGGGCCGGGAACGAGCCTGCCATCGAGGTGCGCGCCCTTGGCTGGAATCAAACCCGGGACCCTTCAGTCTCAGGCTGACTCTAGCCACTGAGCCAAGTGGCTACGGCACAGAAACACATTTTTCTCCAGTGCGACACGCACACAATTCCCACGCACACATGTGCGCACACGCGCGCAGGCCCGGCCCGCAGCGTGACCGCGCTCTGCGGGAAGCTGGCCCGTGCCGGCGCCCCCGGCGGCCGTGGGGTGCACTGCGGCTTGTGCTCTTGGTCATCAATAGTCAGCTCCCTGGGAGCTTAGCTATGGGGCTGAGCTCCGGCCCCGCCTTAGGCCAGTGTCCTATCTCCACGCAGAATATTCATAAGACTCTCTGGGCGCCAAAAGCAAGTATGTGCTCTGAGGGCAAAACATATGCACGTGTGTAAAGAAGAGCAGAGGGGAAATGTTAAAAAAAAACCGAGGAGCCAGAAGCATCCTAACGGGGCCTTAGAGAGGCACGATTAGCTCACTCCAGAGGCTCCCCAGCCCCACGTGGCTCCCCAGCCGCCCCACCCCGCCCCCTGGCCACTCCATGCGGTACCTGCTGTCCAGGGAGCGTCTGCCCCCCCGTGCTCAGACAGGGGCTCTCCAAAGTCAGTAGGTGCCCCATGCGCAGAGAAGTGATGAACAGGGCACGCCGGCTGCTTCCTCTCCCTGCATGTCAGGGGTCTGGGTGAGGGCACAGAGGATAGCACCAGAGATGATGTTAAAAGGGAGGGAAAGATGTGAAAGGGAGGGGAGAAAAGGGCCCTAGCGCACACACAGACGCACACGCGCACATGCACACGCACACACACTCACACACACGCACGCACACACACACAATAGAGCTAAGGCAGGAGGGAAGGGAAAGGGGAGAATTTGATGTCAGCTTAGAATTCTTTCGGGGTCCAGCCGCCCAGAAGCATCACTCAGGGGCGGGAACTGAGGACCAGCACCGAGGAGGGTGAGGGTCTGCCTGGGCCGATACCACCCACAGGGGAAGCTCTGCGGCTCTGCCTCCCTGGCTGTGGGAGATCAGTGGAGCTGCCCTTCAGCCTCCCAAGCCCAGAGAAAATTCCCAGGCTGCCAGTCACCCCTCCCAAATTGTTCTTGATTTTCCAGAGCGGGATTAGCTCGAGAGGCAGCCCCAGACAATGGTGATTTGCAGGGGTGGGGCCAGCTCAGCACAGCCCTGTTTGAGGGCATTTTAAAAAGTGGAGAAAGCAGTGCGCCTGCTGCAGAAAACCCCAGACAGAGCTGGACAGCTGGATAAAACAGCATCTCTTTAAATGAAATAACATGTTTTTAAATGAAATAACCTCTGAAATGCAAAAGTCTGTTTCCCACTCCCCTCCCCCGGGTTTGGCTCCCCCTCAGGCAGTTTTTGCTTTTATGCTTTGATTTGGCCTTAACTGCCCCAGGGATTCGGGGTCCTCTGGGTGCGCTCTGTGCTCCTCTGATCTGTTCCGTTCCCTTATAATATTCCTCCTCTAACTCGCTCAGTGCCATTCCCTTCTTTAAGATCTTGTTTTATTTTTAAGTCATCAATTACTCAAACTTTGTGGGCCTGTCTGTCCTCAGCCATCTGGACCCCATACCTTATTTTAAAGCATGTTCGAATAATGACAACCTCCTGCTCTCAATTAATTTATGGGCTGTGGGGACCATTTTTCATTGGTTATCACGCACGCCCATTTGATCTCTCCTATCTTCCCTCTGCATCTGCAGCCCCGGGAATAAATCTTCCTCCCGCCTGTCCCACTGCCCACGATAGAGAGGTATGACTCCCTATTAGTTCCACAAAACTGACCTTAATTTCTAAAACTGGTATCAGATGTGAATAAAGTTGGGTGAGAGGATTTGTTTTGATTTACTTTGTACCACTTATCTTTGAGTTTTCTTCCACTTTTCTTTTATCTAATTTAGACAGTGGAGCCCTGCAACAGCGGGTGACAGTGTATCCAGGCCTGCTGCGGAGGCAGCTCCCCGAGGCGGCCTGGGAGACGTGGGGCGTGGACAGGCTCGAGGAGGGTTTGTGTTGGCTGCCGTTTCATGCAGGCTGACCTCCAAGCTGCAGCCCCTTGTCTGCTTTGGAGACGCAAATATTCTCGAGCAGTATGGCGGCGTGCGGTTGTTAGACAGTGGGCCTGAGCTGACCCGATGCAGTTAAGCCCGCACACCCAGGCACCTTTCTCCTCCGCAGCTCAGGGGCGAGCAGGAGTCAGGGAGGGTGCTTTGGACTGTCTGAGGGGCTGTGGCTTCGTCAATGCGTTTTGTTTTACATAAACAGACTTCCGTCCAAACCAAGGAGTGCTAATTAAGCAAAAAGCACGGCCAGATGTTTATAACACTTCTTGGGTTCATGGGATTTGGGGAGTTTGCAGTTTCATGAACTAATTTAAAAAGGGAAACACCTTTGTTGGAAAAATGGCCAATTATAATTGCGGACGTTGCCGCTTCTCTTCTGTGCTTGCAGGGCTGGGGGAGGGCCCCTCAGAGTTGAGGGGTGAGCTCCTGGCCGCATCCCCCTCGCTAGCTGTCTCTGGCCCTCACCCGGCTTTGGCTGCGGCTGGCCCACGTGCCACGTGGAGCCGTGAAACGCAGCCTCGCAGACACACACAGTGAAGCCCAGGAAGTCAGCAGTGCAGAGGCAGTTTCTGGTTTTTTTAATCGAGTGATGAGTGTACCTGGGCTTTCCCGAGTGGGCACCGAGCGGAATGTAGATGTCAGAGGGAAGCCCGGGCCGGCACTGCAGCTCTCCAGGCCCAGCAAGCAGGGAGGCAGACAGGGCGGTCGGCTGCAGCAGGCTGACTTCACTCTGGGCCCCGGATTCAAACTGTGCAGCCATAAAGCCGAACAGCACCCTATAAAACTCCGCACTTCCTAAGACAAATATTGCTCTGTGCACTCGCGCCCCTTGCTCTCTGTTAACTGCAGGGAGAAATGGAAACAGTCATAGTGACCCCCTGGGACCTATATAGGCTATTTCTGAGTCTGAATCTTGCTGTTTAATTTAATCATTTATTATATTAATATTCAAATGGGCTGCATCTTATTAGCTACTGCAAAGATGTTAGTACGTCTGAAATAAATACCTAATTATGCTTTTGAAGAGAGGGCCGCTGAAGACTTCAGTATGTGCGCTAACAGAACAGTTCATTTACAGATTTTTCTGCACAAATCAGCACTTTGAGGCTGCTTGCCCTTCTTTTAAGAAAATAAAATCAAGGAGTGAATACACATCGAGAGGTTCCACCGGCTCGCAGGCAGTTTTGAACGAGGGGTTTTGTCTGGGCCCGAGCAGGTGTCGCCTGGCCTGACCAGCACCCTGGGCTTAGTAACACGTTCATACAATTAACTCTTTTAATTCACTGACCATGAAATTAAATATATTCCTGTTAAAAAACACACACACAGATATCCTCTTAAAAATATTTTTTTGAGTGCAGCCTGCTGATATTTTTTCACATGACTGTTTTTGTTATTTTCTGTCCACATCCTGGCCCCTCTTTCTCTCTCTCAATTCCCAGTGCAAAATAAAAACCATTGATTTTTACATCCACACACAATGGACACAAGCAACTTGCAGAAATCAGATGGTGCCATTTGGAGACACTGCATGCCAAATAAGGCCCTGTGCATGGGGGACGGGGAGGTGGGGGGGCTCTCAACCCAAGGCCTACACCGCTGGGTAGGCCAGAGGCTGCTGATCCTCACAGAGGCCATTTCCCAGCACCAAGCGGGAGCTTCATGAGGATGGATTGTGCCGCTGGTGTAATATATACAAATGGTGAAGATAAATTCTGAACTAAATGTATACACTGCATTCGGAGCAGTGGAGAAATTAGTGGTAAATGCAGAAGTTACAGTCTGAGAAACTGGGGGTTACACGCTCCTATCTTTTTAAAGTAACTGCCTTGGGTTCACGATCACTCTTTTTTTATTTTCTGAGATTACTGAAATGGTGTCTACTAATACCCAATTATCTGTTCCACCATTTTCCCCCCCAGATGAATGTTAGAGCCAAAGGTTAAAGTCCTGAGCCAGTGGCTAGGAGACTGTCCCCTCGTCAGGATGGGCTCATTCCCCCTCACTGACCTCCACTAAACTCTTAAATTGACCTCGAACGAGCTTATTTTCCTGCTCCTCCTGCCATCCCAGGAGAGGGATACCCTCTTTTCCTGGGTGATAATTACATTGTGGCTGAAATTTGCTTTCAGCGGCATGGCCCTCAGAGTCCCTCCTTGTTGTGTTGACAAGCCTGCGTTCCCTCACGCATGGCCTTTGTGTAGCTGCCCCAGAGCCTTGTAGTCTCCTGTTCCTCACACCCTGTGCACCCAAGGGCATCCCTGCTTTGCACCTGGTCCTGGTGGCTGGCGGGCGCTGTGCACGCGCCCACGGGGATCCTGGCAGTGTGAGGCTGTCCTGGGGAGCTTTCCTCCCGCATGACCTTCGCCAACTATTGAATTTTGTTCTGGTGTGTGTGTCAGCAGTCTGCCATTGGAACCCTCATTAGACCACGGCTGGGCACCCATTCAGCACTGTGCACACTTGTCACCTAGGGTCCTTATGCACCCCATCTCCCTGCAAGGAGGCTGGGCTGCATCTGAACAATGGCAGGACCCTGAACAGGGCATTGAGCTGCCAATCTCAGGGCAAAGGCTGGGCAGCGGGCACCACCCTCTCCAGAAACCTACCGGAAACACCAGCCCCAGGGTAAAAGAATTTATACTAAAGTCATGGGGTCACTGAGTGACCACAGGCTCCGGGCTGGGGGCACAGGTCAGCGAGGGAGTGCACACATCTGCTCGGCGTTTCCCTAAACCTCGGGCTCAGGGAATCACATCACCACATCAAAAAGCCCAAGAACATCCCTAGGAGCTGAGATGCCTCATGGTAGCCAGTCCAGAAAGTTCTATGTGGTACCCCCTGCATTTTCCACGGAGCCTTCCTTAGCAAATAATGACAGACCTAGTCAGGTGAACAGGAAACAAGACCACGGGGGTGGGGCCTGATGGTCCAGGCTTCAGGGTGGAGGAGGAAGGTGAGATTAGGGAGTCGCTCCTGCTCCCAGCAAGGCTGAGGTGCTGGTGGCTGGGGGAGGAGGGGACAGCAGCCCTCTCCTGATCTCCCTGTGGGGTCAGAGAGGGACAAAGTCCTCACCAGCTCTCACATTCGGATCAGAACAGAAGGCAAGCCCTTACTGTGCCCTCCGTGGGGCTAACGCATTGGAGGGATGAGGCACCTGGTTTAGTGCATCTGCGGAGGTCGGCCCTCCCGCCAGTCCATCCACATGACCCCTCGCACAGTGTCCCTTGATGTGCCCATCTGCAGTAGCCCTTCTCCAACTCTCCACCTCATCACTAATAACTCACCCACATTTCTTGTTAATTTGTTTGTTGACTTGCCCACTTCCTCTCCCCTGCAGGGAACACAAGCCCCTGCAAGAACGCCCGGGCTGCCAGTGGCTCACCTGGTGAAAGTGCAGGGCCCTTGTTAAAAGTGATTAAGAACCTCAGGATGGTGACTTCAGAGCATCAAACTAGGGAGGGTCCCTTCTGAGCAGAGTCTTGTGGGACAACTCAAGTCAGGTCCCTGAAGCCACCTGGAAGGGGCCTGTCCGGCCCTGATCATCCACTGCTCACAGGGCACTTCCTGGCACACAGCAGAGGCTCAAGCATCCCAGCGCCACCTTATCCAGTGGCACCTTGCTTTCCTCATTACAGAGAAGCCTGGTCGAGGGGATAAGCCTACAGGATCGGGGCTTCATGGGAGTGGAGTACAGGTTGTCAGCACCAACGTGTTTCCAAGGGGAGGCAGAGAGCTTTCTACTGCATACTAGTAGAATGAATGAATGAATGAATGAGTAAATGAGTGAATGGATGAGGGAGTGAGTGAATGAATGAATGATGGAGGGAGTGATTGAATGAGTGAGTGAGTGAAAGCGTGAGTGAGTGAATGAGGGAGTGAATGAGGGAGTGAATGAGTGAAGGTGTGAGTGAGTGAGTGAGTGAGTGAGTGAGTGAGTGAGTGAAGGAGTGAGTGAATGAGGGAGGGAGGGAGGGAGGGAAGGAGGGAGGGAGGGAGGGAGGGAGGGAGGGAGGGAGGGAGGGAGGGAGGGAGGGAGGGAGGGAATGAGAAAATGAGTGGGCGAATGAGTGAGTGAATGAATGCTGGCAGGAATACCTGAAGCACTATGGGCTTCAGGGAGGGAAGAGGTTACTTTCACTGTGGGGGCTCATACAGGGCTTCCGGGGTTCCTCAGAACCAGCTGTGAGTTGGGCATCCGCATGGAGTCTGGGGGCGCTGGGTGCCTTGGCCTCTCTAGGAAGCTGGGCATGAGAAATGAAGTTGGTGTAGGTGGGAGTGGAATAAGCCAGGAGCCGAGGAGCACAGCAACGAGTCTGAGTGTCTCTGAAGTTTCCAGAGGCACTTTTGTGGTGGAAGGGACGGAGGTGGGCTCTCACCCACCAGGAGGTGTTTCTAGAAAGCTTCCCTGTCCTCATTACGTCTTAGCCACCCCAGGGTGAGGGCAAGAGTAGTTTGATTTATTCTTGGATTTATACTTTAATAAAATTTCCGAAGATAGCATGCAATGGGGATGCGTTGCCCTCAGCACACAGCACTGGCTCCTAAGGCCCCTCCCTGCCCCCTCCCTGGACACGGTCTACTACTCCCTGAGCTCAGCTCCCTTGAGCCAGCCCTGGGTGCTCTCAGTTGAGCCTGTACTGGGCTGTGGGTGCCAGAGGGAGCAGGGCTGGGCTCTGGCAAAGGAAGCCGTCCTCCTTGGCCCCAGGACTGCGCTGTACTGGCCGTGGGTCTCATATTGCCGTGAGCTGGCTGAGTTCGGATCGACAGCCCATGGCCTCTGTGACCTCATCACTCGTTCTTTCACTTCGAATGGGGCCATGGGTGTGGTGGCGCCTGGCCTAAGTGTAAGATATTTAGACAGTTACGATGGTGCCTGTCCTATGTGTAAGATACGTAGATGGTTCCAGAAAAGTAAACAGTGACCTTGCACCCCAGGAGGCCCCAATGCACTGGTTGGGTGAGGATCACAGGACAGCACAGAACAAATAGCTTGGGAGGGAAGTGTTGATGGCAGGTGGCAGGGTGGCCACTCCCCAGCTTCCCGCATACCTGTGCAGGGACGGCTCTGTCTGAACCGGGAGTTGTCCCTGGTCCTCCTGGCTCACCGCTGCAGCCTGGGGTCCAGCAGCCCAGTTCCAAGGGGTCCTTCCAACCTCAGTAGTGCTTCTCTCCCCAGGGACGGTCCCAACCACTGAAGAGCCATATTCGAGGGGGATCGTTAGATGCTGATAAGGGGAGCTGGGAGATGGAGGTCACTGGAAGATCTGTCCCCGGAACAAACGAGTCTTTGATCCAACAGGAATTAGTTCCACTTTCTCTGGGATTCTGGGGCCAGGTTCTTCACATCTAGGCTCATGACCACAGCCTGTCTTGCCCCCACTTCGACTCCTCCAGACGTGATGGCGGTCTCATCGAAAGTGGGAGTGGGGCCAAGTGTCCAGGCAGAGGGGTCTGCCTTAGGGCATCCGGGGTTAACCCGCTAGTACACACAGCCATTACCCCCGGAACACAGCCCGCGGAGGACCAGTGGGAGGGTCTGACTACGTGGGAGGAAGAAGCCCAGACCCCACAGCCTGGGAGCCGGAGGCTGTGTGTCTCCCCGTATTTGGACCTGTGTCTGAGTGTTGTGATCAGGGATTCTGGGCACATGATTCATCAGGAAGACATTTGCTCGGCAGACATGTGAGGAGCTGTCTGCCTCTTCAATCTCACTGACAGGGCAAAAATGCTGATTTATAGCAAATCATTAAAATCTGCTTATTATGGCGCAGAGCGCTCCTCTCCCCACTCCAGGCCCGCAACTTGATCTGCATCACGTCTCCTACAATTTTATACTAAATTTTATACTACAGCAGGCAGCTATTCAAACAGGGAGGAGACACCCTCGGCCTTTATTAGTGCATATGAAGGGCGTTTTGTTTAAAGAAGATTAATTAAGAATGCAGACTATTTTCTTGCTCAGTGTGGGGGGAAGAACACCCAAAGATTTAAAATGTCTAAGGGGAACAAAGAATTACTGTACTAAGACAATACTTAAAAATGATGATCCAGTATGTATTTTAAATCATCGTAAAATACCCGTTCTTGTGTTGCCAAAATTATTGAGGAGGCGGAGGCTGGGGCTGGTGGCCCCCGAGTGTGACCTGGAGGGTGCCACGTGGGTCTCTCTGTATATGAACAGCAAGAAGGGAACAGTGGTGTCACTGTGTTCAACTCCGATATTGTGACAATGGCTACATTGCTTTAAAAATCATTCTGAAAGTTTTGTCCTTTAAAAGGAGAGATTTAAGATTGGGTGGAAACATGATATGAGAATGTGTTGCTTGCTAGGTAAACAAAGAAATTACACAAAAGAGGCCTCTATTGAGTATGTGTTACTTACAGTAAAATAAAAAAATTAATTTGATGCCTGGGGACAAAAATTCTCGCCACTGAATTACAAAGAAGTGAGTAAAGGGACTCGAATTAATCCATGCAGATCCGTCCTCTCAGTGAGACTAAGTCCAGAGAAGGAGAATATAATGCATTTTAATTAAGTTGGAAAATGCATAATTTATATTTGTTTTATTTCTTCACATTTTGCACAGGTGCGGTCCAGAATGCTGAGAACACTTCTGTCCGTTTTGTACTTTTAAAAACTGAGCTAATATTTCTCCTCTTGTTTAGGAGAGGAGAGCAGAGCCTGACAGAAAGAGGGGCCCAGTGAGAACTGAGAAAGTGTCTGGTTAAATTCAATTCTAAGAACACCTCTAATTCCTAATATAACATTCAGAAACAGGAAAAACGTTGCATTGATTCGGATGAAAATCGTGTCTTCTCTTGTCTCCAGTGGTGGTTTTAGAAGAAGCTGGGGAGGGTGGGAACTCAGCTCGGTGGGGTGGGTCGGTGGTCCTGCGGGAAGCTGGGGGCAGGTTCCCACGGGGGCAGGTTCCCAGCAACACTGAGCTGGGCTGAGGGGCAGCTTTCTACCCGTTTTTTTCCAGCCAGGCCCCTTGCGCCCTCTTCTCTATTCCACTCTCATCCCAACTTATCTCAACATGGGTCCTTCCCATCATTTTCACAGCATATAAAATTTATCAAGTCAGTTGCTGTAAGCTTGGTTTAGATCATAAACTCTTTTTAGCCGAACTCTTAAAATTGCGTACTTTTTGTTGTTTTAATTTTAAATCATAAACTAGATACAGACTACAAATGACTCCTAAAACCAAATTAAATGCCTTAAAGTTATTTTTTAAAATAAATAGCTCTTAAGAGAGACCTTTGCTCATGATTAAGTTGTCGGAAGCCACAACTGCTTGGCTGTTGAGCACCTATGATGTGACGGGCTGGGCCAAGGGCTCTCACACGCTTTCTCGTCTGTTTATCACCAGGTCCCTCCAGGTGACCAGGTGACTGGGCAGGTTACTTAATGTGTCTGAGCCCAGGGTCAACACTGGACATAGGCCTGCCTGAGCCCGCATTTGTGACTGTCATGCACTATGAGCTCCAAAATCTGATCGAAATCAAGTCCACTCAGGAGTTCACATGGGCACCGGCGGCCTGAGCCACAGACATGGCTTATTCTCGGGGCTTTGTAAAGCAGAACCGACGTGGTCCCAGGACGCGGGCCACTGGCCGAGGGGGACCCTCAGGCGGCTCCCAGCCACCCGGCTTGCGCTCCTCTCCCATCTCTTCCTCCTGGGGTGACTCAGCGGTTGGTCACTCACTGCCACAGAGGCAACTGTTGAGGGTGCGATGCTGACCCGCGGAGGCTACCTGCCTGTCTGAAAGGTTGAGTGGGATGCTCCCTGGAACAGGCTCCTCCTGCAGGTCAGTTAAGGGCTCCGGCACAGGAGGGCGAATGATAAACTGGACGCGTCTTTATTCACGTCGAGCATTGGTATTTGGTAGATTTGAAGTCTGATTTTCTCTCTTAAATGCTATGACCCTCGTTGGATTTTTGCTGAATGGAGGTGACTGGTGCTTCCCGGGCTTGTGCAGACTGGTCTGTGGCCACAGGCTCCACCCTACCTTCCAATTCCTTTCTCAAAAGACCTTCACGGTGCAATTTTACATCTTAATTCTTGTTTCAGTTCATTTCAAAGTTTTTATTTCTCATTCTTAATTCAGAAAAATAACTGTTGTTGATGATGATTGGTTGCTATTTTTAAGTAAGTCTGGCATTTCCATGGGCTGTGTCAGTTTCTCATGAAGGTCATCCCATGATCATGGAACATGTGATTCAGGAGAGCCTTAGACTCACTAATGACACTATCCCTTCTTTTCAAGGTGGCCATGAAGTCTGGCTTCATTATGTCTTTCAGAGCAGACAAAGGAATGGGCCCAGACACCACATGGTGACGTCCATGACCAGTGGCAAAGCCTGTAGGCTTCCTGCCATTCTAAAAAGAAACAGCCCTACCAAGATGTGTTTAATTTATACAGGGAACCCCAGCAAGTTTCCACACTTTCAGTAGGTGGTTAGAGTCTGCATCTGAATTAGTCAAAACAATCTATAAAATACTCTTTTGTGTCTAAGTTAAAGGTAATGAGGGTTTCAAGTTTCAGCTTCAATCATGAAAAGAGCTTAGTAGTCAGTGTTCCTGTCCTAACAACAACAAAAATGGGAGAGACTGAAAATCAGCCACTTTTCCTGGGCCCATCAGAGAAATGAGGGGCAGGGCAGAGCCGCTCTGTCACCTGGAAAGACAGGTGCATCCAGAGAGGCACAGCCACAGAAGCCTGCTCTCTGCAGCTGAGCCCCTGGAGCCATGGTCTCGTCAGAACCCTGAAGCGGCAACTGTGATGAATGGCTGAGGCTGACTGCAGACTAGTGTGAGAGGGAGAAACTTCTGGGCTGGAGCCGAGGGGCCCCCCAGCTTCAGGAGTTGTACCTCCAGGACCCACACAGCAAAAGATTCCTTTATGGCTCTGGCAGGAGGAGGGAGCGCACCATCACTGTGAGCTGTTCCCAAAGCGCCCGCAGCAGAGGTCGCCTGCAGGGTGCCCTTTGGGAACTTGATCACCACTGGAGGAAGCCCTCCCTCCACTCATTGTCCCTCCAGACTTCCTGTTGTGCCTTAAGGGGGTGGTAGTGATGGGGACATAGTCCATAAGAATCAGGACTTCAAGGGAATTGTCTGGGATTGCTGCAGCCAGAGAGGGGAGCAGGGGCAGAGGGAAAGCACTCCGCCACCAAGAAGCCGTGTAGAGGTCACCACCCTGAGGAGTGTGAAATACTGAGTTTCAATCAGTTTACAGAGTGGGCCCGTCCCCACACGCTTGGGGCAGGTTCAGTAACAGTAGCCCACAGCTTCATGACTGCACCGTGCAGACCCCGTCGGGCAGGTGGGCGTGAAAGCCGTGCCAGGAGGGGGGTGAAAGCAAGGACACTGGAGGGATTTAAAGCTTCCGGTCAGAGATTTACCCACCCACGTCCGGCCGGAGCAACCAAGTCCTTCCACGCAGGCCTGCTTGCCCCCTTCTGTGGCCTATTCCTCGCCTGATGTTCAATAGGACATTACGAGGCCCACTGCAGAGCAGGCCGGAGCACAGCCCAAGGGACGGGGTGGGCGTCAGGGGCAGGCTGACGGCACGCGGACTGCAGCCGCCGGCGCAGGGCTTACAGCAAGTATGAAGCAAGGCCTAGTGGCACTTTCAAGTATTGAACACCGTGCTTAGATCTGTTTCTCTAACTTCCGAAAGCTACTCCTGGAATTAATGACTTCAAGTATAAATTTAAAGGAATAAAGGAAGAGTGTGGAAATACAGAATCCAGAGAGCATCGAGCATAAAACACAGGAACCGGTGAGGCAGACGCACGTTGCCGAACGAGTGGGCTGAATTCGGGTCCATCCCTTCAGCAACCAAAGAAAATGACAAATTAATCTTCCCGATTAGAGACAATATTCTTTTTCTTTGCTCAAAACCTTTAGCTGCTTAAAAAATAAAAGATTAAAACATGATAAGGAAAATCTAAAATTATAAGGATGGTGAAGAAAAGTATTTATTAGAATTCCACACTAATTGCTGACTTTAAAGGGAAAAAACTAAAACAGAAAGTAAGAGAATATCCTAATCAGGCAAAGATTATCCATCTTCAATGGCCATTTAACAGTCTTCCCAGAGGTAAAATCCCAGCGAAGGGCTGGCTCCCCATCAGGCTCCGTGGACTCCGGTGCTGCTCGGGAGCCCCGGGGGCTGGAAGAGCTCGGAGCTCAGGCACCCGATGGAGTGTGGGTGCGGACTTGCTTGTACCTCAGGGACAGAGTGCATATCTCTCAGCAGATTTTCCAAGGGACACAGCCTTTCCCACACAGAAGGAAAATTAAGTAATTAAAAACCACTGCACTAGAGGCATTCTCATTAAAATCAAGAACACTATCACCAGTAGTAGCCAATAAAATAACACGTAAGAGAGAACAGGAGAAATTAGGGGAACAAGTGATACTATTATTATATTCCAATAATATGATTGTGCTGCTTAGAAAACCCAAGCTCCTTCATTCTGAGATGAGGGATTTTAAATACCAGAACGCACTTTTGCAAACAATGTGTTCATTTACCACGGCAGCCTTTCTCTGGTCCTCCTAAAGGACTTGTGTTTAAAATCTTGGTCAATCTGAAAGTTGACGGTATGTTGAAATAGTGAAAATATAGTTTGAGAAAGATGAAGAAAGTTCAGAAAGGTGACTAGTTAGAAAATCAAAATCCAGAAAGCAGCTGTTCTGTGTGTCAAAATAACCAAATAGAAAATTAGTGAAAAAAGAAATTCCTTCTCAGTAACACTAAAATATATGACTAGGAAAATGTCATTAACCAGAAATATGAAAAATCTCAGATGAATAAAATTTTAATGATACAAAAATATAAAAGTCTTTTATATGATGAAATATATCGAGCTTTGATTAGAAAATACATTGGTTTTTGGGTATTGTAAAGGTATCAATTCAATTCTCCCCATAGTTATTCGTAGGGTTAATAAGAGCCAATCAGGATCCCAGCAGAGCTTTTCAAAAAATTATTCACTTACTGGTATTGATGATGTAGGAGAACGTGCAACATTAATTCCAAGGTTAACATGGAATGAGACAAACATCCAAGAACATTTTAGAAAGAAAGAGTCATGAAGAAGAAATTGTCTTACCAGATATTAAAACAAAAGAAAACAAAACAACAATTTCAAAGCCGCCTCGTATGGTGCAGTTATGAGGAGGCAGAGAAGTGACACGGGCCAGATAAGCCAGAGGCTGACCCGAGATCCTCTGCAAAGCTACACGACACAGCTTGTGTCCCTGACTCTGAGATGCATTGTTGTCTGTAGGACATGCCTATTCCACCCCCAACAACAGAAGAAATCCCCCAGGACAAAGTCGAGCAGAGGAGGTCCTGTGGCACCAAGGGTGCACCCTCCACGTAAATGCCCACCGGAAAGAAAGCCATCATACAGAACTGGCGACAAAGAAACATGCGTCTTCACCTGGGGGGGGCACTTCTCCCTGGAGGTGGAATTGGAGCTGACACTATCTGGTGCTGCCGTCTGGCGTGAAGTCCAGAGACCTTCAGGCTGTAACCTAAGGTGGCCCCAAGTGATGGTGGGAACAGACACAAACCAAAAGAACTAGTTTTCAAGTCAAGCCAGGGAGACCTTCAGACATTAGCGACTGTCAGGCCCTCCGGATTGCGGAGGTGCTGACAGAGGACAGCTTGCATTTTAGGAGCAGTCTGATATCAAACATCCACCGCCCAAGATAAGGACCACGCAACAGATGGTGGTGCAAACCCCACGCAGCAGTGTCTGGTTTCCTGGGCAGTTAAACACTGGCTGGACCGAAGGCCACATGAAAACAGCTCTCAGAAGAGCTAGAAGAAGACACAGGCCTGAGAGTGGGGCTGCCCATCCAGCCGCGGGAGAGAAGAGGTGCTGAAGGCTGGCCCATGGGCTAAGACAAGATGTGAGATCGCCATACATCAGAAATGACTGTGAATAAATTAAAACCAACAAAACCGGGGTAAAATAGTCACAACTTTTTTAAAATATATATATATCTTTATTGATTTCAGAGAGAGGAAAGGAGAGGGAGAGAGAGAGAAACATCAATGATGAGAAAGTCATTGATCGGCTGCCTAGCCCGCAATCCGGGCCTGTGCCCTGCCCGGGAATCGAACCCCGATCACCTGGATCCTAGGTTGATGCTCAACCGCTGAGCCACGCCCGGCTGGGCAATAGTCACAACTTTTATAGCAAAAAAGGGAGAATAACCTTCTAACATCCTAACACTAGGATGTGTGAGAATTTTCTCGTTGGCAATTTTTATGCTGGTGAAAATATTAGAAACTATTAAAAAGAGGGGAAGTGAATACATTATGAATCATTATACTCAATAACATGTTTTTGAAAAAAATGTATTGGTGCAGTAAGATTCTTTTAAAATGTTAAATGAAATAAAACAGGATATAAATGATAGCCAATGTAAACTAATGTATTTATATTTCTCTCTCTTACTCACTGAATACACACGGAAAAATTGGGGGGAAATCTGTACCTCTCTGCTCCTGGTGGGCACTCCGAGGACTGGCATTGTGGGTGGTATTTTAGACTCTGTTTTCCACATTTTCTCTGGGAGTTGGCGTGTTAGTTTTCTACTCTGCAAAGCTGCACAAACTTAGTGGCCTAAGTAACATGACAACTCTAGGTCTTACAGGGCCAAAGTGAGGGCCTGGGCAGCAGTGCACAGTGTGGAGACCCGGCCTCAGGCAGGATGGGGTGGGACGCTGTGAGATTTCATCCTGCTGCTTAAAATGGCATGCAGTTTAAAACATGATTTGTTTCTGGACTTTTCCATTTAATGTTTCTGGACCACAGCTGACCATGGGTAACTGAAACAGTGGAAAGTGAAACCACGGGTAAGGGGGCGTTACTGTATTTCACCTTTAAGGGCTGGTGGGGTCTCCAGGGTCATCTGCCCGTTCCACTTTTCACAGGGAAGCTCTGAGACCCGGAGAGGGGAAGGGGTTCTCAGGGGCTCCTCCCAGGCCATAAACAGCCTGCAGAAAGGCCCGTCTTTGACTGAGCTCCCTGAGTCTCACCACCTCTGGAGTTTTTAAATAGGCAAATAGAAACTACAAATTTTTTACAAACGTGGTATTTATTGTGATGGTTAATTTTATGGATCAACTTGGCTGGGCCACAGGGTTTCCAGATATTTGGTCCAACATTACTCTGGGTATTTCTGTGAGGGCGTTTTTGGATGAGATTGACATTTAATTTGGTAGACTGAGCAAAGCAGATTGCCCTCCCTAATATGGGTGAGCCTCATCCAGTCAGTCGAACGCCCAAATAGAACTAAAAGACTGACCTCCCCCAACTAAGGGGGAATTCTTTCCTGACTGCTTTTGGACTTGAAGTGATACATCGGCTCATTCTGGATCTCGAGCCTCAGGCTGAAATTACACCATCAGATCATCTGGGCGTCCAGCCTGTTGACTCACTGGGCAGATCTAGAGACTTGGCTGCTTCCACAATCATGTCAGCCAGCTCCGTATAATGCCCCTCTATTGCTTCTGAGTCTCTAGAGGACTCTGACTAATGCACTTACGGCTGCATGAAGCTCCCTGTGAATGGCCCTGGTGCAGGGCTGGGCGTCCCTGTGCACCTGAGACGCCAGGAGGGGCCACGCAGGGCGAGCACACAGGCTCTGACGGCCAGGTGTACAAGCCCCACTTCTCCCACCAGGCTGTGAGCTCCAGCTGGGCGAGGCCCTGGGTGTGCAGGTCATCACCGTGCACGGGGCCACCTGAGAAGGACCTCAGTCATCATGGCCCTCGTGCTGGTCACTTCATCAGTGTCCTCTTCCGAACTGGGGCCCGAGTCCCAGGGGCTATTGTTAAACACGTGACAAAGGTGATGAACGTTATTAAGTAGAATTTAAAAACACATTGACAAATGAAAAAACAGAAAGAAAAGAAAGATTTTATTTTAGAAGTTACAACTGGGAAGACTGGGTGTACACATATTCACATACTAAGCACGTTGCATCATGGCGGAGGCGCCTCGTTCAGCTGACCCCCTCCTGGGAGAGGTCTGGGCGCTGCCCTCCCCACCAGTCTCCCCACCATGAGTCCATGGGGTGGAGTTTTCAGTTCAAGAAGGATGCCCCCGACAAGGAGCGGGGAGGGCAGTGTCCCCGTGCAGGGTCCCCAGAACCCGAGTGGCTCCGGCCATGTCGGCTGGGCACTAGGGCACTGGTGCAGCACAATTTCATTTTAGCTTCATGGGGATTCTGGAAAACTGACAAGACTTTTTATAAAGTGAGGAAACTGAGTAATTTTCCCAAAGTCCTTCAACTAGAGAACAGGAGTCTGGGCCCTGAAACATGCACAAAGGCGGAGTCAGGAGGGGTCACTTAAAGGCCTCGCTGTCCCCGGTGCCCCCCAGGCATATTAAAATGCACACAGCCCCACATAATTTATTCATAATGTATGTAAGCGTTCATTTGCGGTTGCTTGGCAGAAATAAAAACGTGACATCGCAGATATATTTAAATATTCATTGATTTCAATTTTGTCAGTGTGCAGGGTATTGGCCTGTTTGTCCTCAGACCTTTCCACACCTCCCTGGCTGTGGTGCCCATGGCCACTGTTCCAGGTTCTTCATCAGTGGTTCCCGCCATGTTGGGCCAGTGGGAGACCCGGGAGTCAGAGAAGGAAAAGATGCCGAGGGTGCTGTCCCCTCGCTAGGGCACCACCTCCCCTGGTCCAGCTGCCACTGAATGACCTGCCCCTGGATCTGAAAGGACCTGGGAGTGGTGCTGGGTACCTGCTGTCACCAACTTTTAGTGGCTTCTCTCACCTCTGGTGGCTTCTCGAAATCTCTAAGATCTGTGAAACAAATTCTCCTCTTTCTGGTTTACAAATTAGACCCTTGCAGACAGTTTCCGCTTGTTCTGTTTGGGTCTGACAGAGCCAATGGTCCCAAATGGTTACATAACTGTGATAAATGTGGGTCCTTTGTAGGATCCTGGCCCAGCTGCGCAAACAGTGTTAAATGGTGAGTTCTCTGCGAGATCTTCCTGAGAAAGGTGACGAATGGACTCAGAAACACTGCACCCCTTCCCTCTGGTCAGCCACCTGCCTGCGTGTCCACCCACTGACACACGCAGGCAATCCACTCAGCCACTCCGGGCCCTGGCTCTGAACATGGGGCGCTGGTCTGGGCAGGCCCACCTTGAGCAGAGGTGACCAAGGGCTCAGCACCCCACAGTGCTGCCTGTCCGTGGATCTGAGCAGAGAATGTGAGGAAGTGGGTTTAGGGCAAAGCTCAGGGAATCCCAGGAGCACAGCCAAGAAAGCACCAGGACCTTGTCATACTGGAGTTGGCTTAGGCCGGGTGTCTCCCAAGCTCAGAAGGTTGATGGGAGATTCCCAGTCAGGATGTTTACAAAAGTTATTCCCCAGGTGGGCCACCACTTCCCCCCGACAGGCCCCTGAGTCTCCATTCAGAACCAGGCTTCGGGGCCACAGCAACTTGAAGCAGAGACATTTCTGACCTCACTGAGGAGCCTGGTGAGAAGACCAACCCATAGTTGTCCAACCCGTGATTGGGTGACTCCTATGACAATGGCATTCTCACCCAGCTTCGCCTATGAAACGGTTTCCCCACAGCTCCAAAGGCTGGCCAAGAGCACCGACTCTCTGCAGCGGACACGACAGCCCTAGGTCAGCTTGGGTGGCCAGGTAAAGTCAGAGAGGCTCTAAGCAACACTACCGCTGACCTAAGGACCAGGACAAAGTCAGGCCAAGAAGAAATGTGGGTGCATCAGTTCTTCAAACACACCTCCGCCTTTCTTGGAGAGGAGGCAGGTCACCTTGGCGAAGGGTGACCTGGAACCTCTCCAGGAGAGTGGAGCTTTTTATGGGCCTGTTTCTTTGGCTATTCCGATTTGCATATTTGAAAACAACCAAAAAAGCAATTAATTCAAATCTAATAACTTCCATGCTCAGAATTATGTTTATGGTCTTGCAGTAGACAAATTTATGGGGATGTCGGGGGACCAGGCCTCTGACACAGAATGAGCATCAATCTCTCGTGGAGACTGGCTGTGGGTGTATTTCTCGAACTTGTGGGAAGGGAGGGAGGAGTCTGGAGCATTGGAGACCTAACGATAGTTACACACTTCACACGTTAAATCTCGCCGCGGGAGGCAGCAACCTTGGCTCCTCGGGGTTCTGAGCAGGGTCGTTCCCGGAGGACGAGCCTCCGTCAGAGAAAACAAGACATTGAGTTCGCTACAATCCCTGGGGGGCCTTCTGCTCGGGAGGAGTTTTTCTTTTAATACAATTTACACAGAAGGGACTGCTGCTGACGTGATCATTGAGAAGCACCCGGTGAAAATGTTTTGCTGTTGATTGACAATAGTTTTCCCCTCCCCGGTCCTCGTCCTTCCGAAAGAAGAAAGAGGTATGAAAGAAAAATTTAAGAAAGGCAAAGAAAGGGAGAGAAACAAAGCAACCAAGAGAGCTGGAGACGAGACATCTCTCCGGAAAGAGGAAAGGCATCGTGGTCACGGGACGGGCTCACGGGCTGTCGGGCAGAAGCTGCCGCGGCCGGGCAGGGCTGCTGAAGACGAATGTCCAGGCGAGCGTGCCCGTGCACTGGGCTTCCCGGAGAAGAAACCCGAGGACCCCTTCCCTACAGGGCGCTGCGGGGGGCAGCAGGGCGCTCCCTCCGCCGAGCCCCTCAGGAAAGGTGCGGGGAGAGGCCCGCTCTTCCCGCGGCTCCCGGGACCCAGCCTCAGGACACGGGTTTCAGCTATTGTAAACCACAGAACGAATGCGGGATCCGGGAGAAACAGATGTTAGATCTTCTGATAGTGGAGAAACATCCAAACAGATACTGTAAATATGAACAAACTTGACTGAGGAGCGCTTGACAGGTGAGAAGATAGGAATGCTTGGTGATGTCACTCAGCTTTAGAACACAGTGGCATGAGTGTCATTAAAAAAGAAATATTCTTTTAAATGTCTGTTATTTAGTTTTAGAGTGAAAAATATTGAATAGTTAAACTTTATTAAGTGTAAAATTGGTTTTTAGTGTGCTTTGCGACGTTAGCTACCAGGAAGCCAAACTGGAGAAGTCACTGAACACAGCTGTTCTTTTAAAAAAACAAACCAAATCCAAAAAAACCAGCAAAACAATTCAAGAAGCTAATTTTTAGGACTGGGTCCAAGGTGGAGGTCCTCGGTCCATCGAAAAGGGTGTCTTGGGCCAGCCTCATGTCCCTGGGAGCTGTTTGGCCGTGGGCAGGCCCCAGCCCCACCCTCGAGGACCCTGTTCTGTGAGAAGGCCGGCCCAGATGCTGGGAACCAGGCCAGGCCCCTCTCCGAGCCCTGTCCTTCCTGCCTCCTCAGGACGTGGAATCTGCTCCTGGGCAGTAGGAAGACAGGAGGTGTGAGACGAGTACTGGGGGTGGCACGGGCTTCGGCAGGTCCCACATTCTTCCTGGGTAGGGACAGTGCATTGGGTGGCTGAGCTCTCAGTGGTTTGAGTCCATCTTCATTTTAGTTTTTGCCCAAGAGAGGAACTTGGGTTTGAAGTGGGTTTGATGCAGACAGTTGCAGGACATGGGGTTCGTGTTTTCAGGACTCAGGAGGCAGTTGCTGTAAACAGGTTCACATGTTCATTACAAGTGGATGCAGGAAACCGATGTATCCTTTTAACTCGTGTCACTGTGGCCTCCATTTGGGTCCCCTGGCACAGGGACACTGTGTAACATCAGAGGACAGACCCAACTCACAGGACGGATCCCCAGGTCTCACAGCCCTTCCCTGCTCTGCTCACTGGCAGCCACTGGTTCAGACCCTGTTGTCCTGGATGCTTCCCAACACCCGGCCTCCTGGCAGCTCTGGTCACCTCTCACCTGAGTCTCTGCAGGACAAGGTGGGGCACCACCTGCTGCAGTGGGTCCTATCAGAATATAGGAACTAATGAACGAACAAATAACCGATGGACGAATGGACAGATGGAAGGACGAGTGAGCTCATTGTGGGTATGTGTCTTCCAGCCCCTACGGCTTTCTCACGACACCCCGTAGCTACGGACCTTCAGTCCGGCAGACCCCTTTGGTCAACAATCCCACTCAAGTTTGTCCCCAGTTAAGGTGTGACAGTGAGGGCTGTGGGGCAGCCTCATCTGTCCCCAGCACCGCGGGCGCGGCACCCACGCCTGTGCTGTGAGCCTCATGGGGGATGTCAGCCCTGCAGACGCCCCCAGCTCTGACAGACCCCCTGCCATGTGCCGGTGTGTGCTTCCTCCAGGCCGTTCACCCTGATCCAGGGACAGTTTCCAAAACCCAGAGAGCCAGTACCCCTCAGAGCGGCTCTTTCTGCAGGGAGCACCATGAATGGCCCGTCAATTCATTACTCAGCTATTTCCGTGCTGGAATGCAGTCATAGTGATAACTACCCAACTTCTAGGTTAAAGAAAAGCAAGCCGTTACTGGTGCACGCGCGGGTCTCCAGAAACACAGACACTTCTTGTTTGTTCTGAAACTGTTCAGTGCAGCTGACGGGAGGCGAACAGCGGGCGGCAGCCCACTTATTCATTAGGATGCGCAGGAGACACACCGGCATTCCTGTAACGCACGTGGCCCCCGCAGGGTCAGGCACAGCCTTGCCCCGCACTTGCTTCTGATTAGCTGTGAGCTCGATCCAGGCCTTCCAAGCCCAGAGCACAGGGATGTTCCAATTCTCTGTGTTTGGATCAAGGTGGAAGAGGCTGGATGCTTGGGGACAGGGGTCACTCGGGCCTGGGCTTGGTCCGTCGCGCGTGGCTGCCGCCGGGCTGTGGGGGGTGCTCACTCGTCTCTTGCTGGGAAGGAGCAGCTCCCCGCCTCTGCTCCTTGGCAGTGCTCCTTCCACCCACAGGCTCCAGCTGCTCATCTGGGCAAAGGTGGTGGCCTCGGCCAACCTTTTGATTCTACTCTGGAGGCCGCCTACTCTGAAAACAGTTTCCATTTGGAGCCCTGGCTTCCCACCCGAGGGTATTCTCTGGCCCCAGGAGCATGTTTGGGGAGAGAGGAGCAGAGAGAGGGAGTCTGGAGACTTTCCTGCTGACTTTGATGATTAAAACAAAAAGCAGAGAGAGGAAGACCATCCTAATTTGTGCAGTTATCTTGCCCAAAATTGCTTCTCACATGTTTTTTAGTGTGCCCAATAAAAGGGGCGTTCTTGGAAATGTGACAAACCATCTCAGAACCCGCAGGATGGCCGGGTCCCCAGCCAGCTTAGGCTCTGCCACCTTCTCACTCACCCCTGCACACCCTGTCTCCACTTCCCTTCCTTCTCGTCTTCTCTATTTTTCCTTCCTTCCTCCCGCGATTTCTCCTGCCCTTGGGTCTCTTTCTGCCGTCCCTGTTCCTACACCAGAAACTGCTGGCCTGGGCCCCAGGGTTACCTGAAGTTCTGTCTGCCTTTCAGGAAGAGTCCCATCTCACCACACCCAGGACGGGGACTCTCCCCAGGGTGCCACAGCCTCATGTGACTCCCAGTGGTTACTTCTCAGGGGAAAGGAGGGAGGTGGCCAGACTGTGGCTGGGTTCCTGAGGACAGGTGGCACCTTGGAGGGACGTCCTGGGGCAGCTTCTGAGAGGACCAGCCGGACCCTCTTCCTGGCAGACAGAGCCCGTGGGACACGCTCCCTCACTCCCTGTGTCTCTGGCTTCTCCCCTCCTCTCTTTCTTTACAAGGTCATGGCCCCCCAGTAGCAAATTCTGTACAGATTTAAGGCCCTGCTGAGTGGGAGCCTGGGAGAGAGGGCTAAGCATCTTAACCCACTTCAGGGGGTTGAGGAAACCTGGGTTGTATTTTCCAAGCACGTTTCTCCTTAATTTTCATCCCCAAGTGGATTCCAGAGGAAATGAGGGCCACATGTTTCTGATCATTTACACTTAAATCATCAAAATATTGCCTTTTAGGGGCTTTGTGTGTCAGGAAACCCTTTGAACCCCTTCTGCAGCAGTTTTGTGGCCTCGTGGGAGAGAAACAGGAAGCCGTGGTCCGAGGAGGACAGTTGTGCTGACCCGGGGCTCCGGGAGCCCTGAGTGGCCGGGCAGGGAGGGAGGACAGGCTGCGGGCTCCCCCAGCCCCGCATCTGGGCCTGCCCTGGGCACTGACTCGCTCTGGACCCTGGACACAGCCACTTAACCTCCAAAGGCCTCCGTGTCCTCCCAGGCCAGGGGACTGTTAGAGGGTTAATTGGATTAAAACAACACCCAGGAGGAAAACCCGAAGATGAAGCACGTCTACCAGACGCGGCGGGGGCCTCCTCAGACCCCGGCTGAAGTGAGAGTTCGACTGACTGTGGTTTATTGCAGCGATTTTCCAGCATGAGCTGCAAACATTTTTAAACATGCAACGCCTGACTATTTAGTAGGGACACTGACCCCTTTGCCCTTAGATTGTCAAGTTGAAAAGGACAGCAGCCAGCCCACAGTCATCCGGTGGGAAGGAATCAAACGTATACCTATTTTTTTTTTTTGGTCAGATTGACAAAAAAATACTATATTTTTTGGTGTGTCACAAAATTTTAGTAATTAGCTCATGTGCCAGGAGATGAAAAAGGCTGAAAATCACAGGTTTATTGGATCATATGTATTGGGTGTGCACTGAATCTTTGATGATATTAAGAAATTGTTGATAATTTGAAATGTTTTGATTAGATTTTAGAAAAGATTTCTTGTCTTTTAGAAACACATGCTGACTATTTTCAGTGACTTGCTGGCTGGCCACCGCTTCTCAGTGACTGGGTGGGAGGGACACGCCTGGCAGGGGCTTGGTGACCACTGGTCTCCAGTGGGCTCCTCCCTGCACTCTCACGTATGGCTTTAACTTTTTAAGATGTTTAACATGAAAAACTAAAAATAGAGTCTATGCTTCCCTGGTAATAGGATTGGAGAATATCTTGAAAGCATGAATTCAGCAAATCCCCATGTATAAGGTTCAGAATTGTTTATTGATAAGTCAGAGACCCCACTAAAGGCAGGTATAATTTGTCTAGGTTGAATCATATGAAATGGCAGGTTTTGTCATTTGAAGAGCAGTCAGTTGTTGGCAACTTCACATGGTTCAGCGTCAGTAGCTCAGTTCCGCCTTCATCCCAGGGCCGAGAGTCTGTGGGGCCCTGTGGTGAGTCAGGGGGCACTTAGGGGCTGGTGGGTGGTGGGTGTGAACCAGGATTCTCACACTAGTGGGTGGAGCTCGTGCCCAAGAGCTTAAAATGAGGTCAAGACAATGGAAAGTCTCTTCCTGCTGGACAAAGTTGCCCTGGGGAATGGGCCAGAATGATGGGTTTGGGGTCCCACAGGGCTGACCCTCTCACTCTCCTGTTGCTGAGGTGAGGCACTAGCTGCTGACACCGGGCGGACGCAGGGGACAGACAGGAGAACGTGGTGGGGCTGGAAGGCAGAGACTTCCAATTGTCCTTCACCATGTCCCGGCCTTGGCCTTCAGGCCACCTTACCCTCCAGAGGAAGCCAGACTCCTCCTCTCCTAATCCAAAACAACATACTTTTCCACTGGATTCATATTTCAACAGAGAGGGAAGAACAGAGAGCAGACAGGCAGAGGAAAAGAGCCTCCATCTGGCTCATTCCAGGACACGGGGCTGTGTAATTTAAGGCCAACTGAAGAGCCTGCTTGCCAGACAATAACTGTCTCATGGCTTCGGTTCAACATGCGAACGTGAACCAGGGAGCGTGTCAACTCACTCCTCTTCTGTGTTACCTGGGATGGCAAAGCCCAGCCCGGCCACATCCTGGGGGCAGGCTCCTCAGAGGGCCTCAGAGGCAGCCAGCGCCTCCCTGTGTCCCGCTCGCACTCCCAGGACTCGGAGACTTCCCAGGGCTCAGACACAGCGTGAGAGTCAGCGCCCGGCAGCCCCACAGGCCTCAGCTCTGCCGGGCCCCGGGGAGGGCAGGGGCCTGGGGTGTTCCCTTCCCTTCCTCCCCTAGAGACGCCTATAAGAACATGCTTCCCCTCAGCGCAGCAGTGTCCTCGGGCTCAGCCACAGTGAGTCGCAGGAACCAGAGGCAGGAAGTGAGGAGCTTGCAAAGGCAAGAAAGTTCTAGAGCAAGAGAGCAGATCTCTCTCACCACACACAGCCCCCCGATACTGAGAAAACAAAAAAACCACCAGAAGGGGAGTGCGAGTGGCACCTCAGGCCTGCACGGACATGCCGGGTGACTCCCAGTCTCCCAGACTGCACGGCTGACTCGAGCTGCCAGGGGAAATGGGTGGACGCAAATGATCCTGCTCATTGGAAGAGCAATTCCCTTGCATTTCCTTATTGGTCCCTCAGTCTCTCTACTTTGTGTCATGGTGGGTGCTGAGCAGGTTCAGGTGGCTTCGTTCCTGGTGTGACTTTCCTGTCTTAGAGGAGCAGCCGATGTCCACTGATTATGTGAAAGGATGAATGGATAAACCTGTGTTAGGCCCACGGATGGCCAGTTTTTATTCTGTTTTGTATCAAACCCATAGTTACTATTATGGGGTATTTTTACAAATGATTATACAACTTTGCCAACTGTATCCCGTGAAATGGTAGGAAAGACGCTTTTGTCTGCTCTCAACATGAAGGGCCCTGGAAAGAGGACCTGGAGCCCTAGATTTTCTTGTTGCCGCCCCTCAGGGTTGTGGAATCCCCACTGCTGGGTGTGGTACTGAGAACAGTCTAAGAGTCTCTGAGCTCTGCACCTCTGCTAATCTGGGGTGCCAGGGTCCTAGTGGGTGACTGGGTTCTGGGTCATGTCTGTGCGGTAGGAGTTCTCCCAGGGAGAAGCAGCAGTAGGAATCGAAGTCCCCAAGGGAGGACACCCTCCCAGTCACATGGGGTCTTCCAGGGCCAAGGGGGTGAGGAGGGAGCCCTGGCACAGCCCTGCTGGGGCCTCTGAAAGGTGGGGCACAGGTCCCAGACCTCACCTATTTTGGGGGAAATCCAGTTTCATGGGGGTAGGGCTTGCAATTGAAATGTTCAACATACAGATTCTTCCTCCATCGTCAAGACCCTACCCAATGCAAGAGGCAAAGCACACAGTCCCTACCCAATGCAAGAGGCAAAGCACACAGTCCCTACCCAATGCAAGAGGCAAAGCACACAGTCCCTACCCAATGCAAGAGGCAAAGCGCACAGTCTTGGACACCCCCAGCATCTGTTCCCAGGGAAGATGAGCTGAGGAAGCCTGAAAAGCAAATGGGATATTATAAATTTTAAACAATAACAAAAGTTATGGTCTTTTTCAGGACCTATTGCTCAACAATGGATTTCAGAATACCCATTTTTAAGTAATTAATTTTTAATGCATCCAAAAGAGACAACCCACCCCCCATAAAACCCCAAACCCAGAAACAGCGGATGTGAATTGATGAGGCCACGTGGAAAGTTGGTACGGCCATCTCCTGTGATTTCATAGCCACCTGTCTAGCATCCAGGCTTCTTACGAGCTCTGTCTGATGGGCTGTCCTGAGAGAGGTACCCGGGAATCATTTGCATGTGTGTATGTCCCGTGCAGATACAGTCACACCACGACCACCACAGGGACCAGCAGGAGAAGACCCCAGACTGCCACTGTGGTGGGTGCAACTGAGCCTTGGGCCAGGGCTCTGACAGTCAGGTCGGCTCCATGCCCAGAGGTCCTGGGTTGTTTCTCAGCTTCACAGGGAGGTGATTTGCAAGGGGCACCCCAAAGCACCCTGCCCGGGCAGTCCCTCAGCCCTTCTTCTGTGGGGCATATCCTTCCTGATCAGGAAGAAAGTGCAAACCAAGGCTGCTGATCAGGCTCAACACAGTCACAGGTCAATGTGAGGAATAGACTAACATTTGAAATCGACACTAGGTTTCAGCTAACTCACTTGCAGACTATGCATTACAGGGCCTTTCCGCAGAATTTAGACATATGGAGAACTCAGAGAAGCAGTTCCCCCTTCTCACTGCCTGCGTCTTCTTATCTGTAGAGGTGATTACAGGTCCCTGCCTAGCTACTGGGGTTGGGGAAGAAAATACAGAAAGTGGCGTGAAGCTGGGAGTGGGGCCTAGAAGATCCTGAGTTCGGTCCACTGTTTTCCCCAAGCCAGAGTCCTCTCCATGGCTCAGGGAGCAGTGCCCCAGAGGAACAGTCCCCCTTCCTGCTCCAGTGCAGACATCAGAGCTAAAGCGAGGATGGAGGAAGGAGGAGACTGAAAACTGCAGTCGTTCTACAGTTGGGAAGACCAGGTCCCCAGTGACAGCCATCCCTGGGGGTCCCACGGCTTGGCCAGCAGTGGGGGGCGGGGCAGAGAGATGGGGCTCAGGTGTGGGTGTCGGGCTGGAGAACACCGGGCACTGGGTCCACATGAAGCATTCCTCGCACTCCCGGCTCCTATGTCATTAGCTCACTCCTTTCGCATATCTTAGGTCAGCCCACATTTTCCATTCTGAAACTGAGATAACTTATTAATATTTGAGGGAAATAGACCAGCTTCCCCATTATTTTCAAAACCAAGTTAAAAACAACAGCAAAATGATCTTTGAGGACAACTCTTCCCCTACCCCAGCACATATGTGGGAATTCTAGAATCTCAGATTATCATCTAATCTGGTGGGTTACAAATGGAAGTGGCAGAATTCATCTGAAAAAGACAGTGCAGTCAAATCCTGATGCACAAACCAGGGGAGGTGCAGCTGCTGATGAAAGCGGGGACCGAGGCTGGGATGGCCCACCCTCACCCTGCCTCTCCTCCAAAGTGCCCTCCGCCTTCATTCCTTCTTAGTTTTCTCTTTCCTCCACCCCAAGGGATGGGTGGGAAAGACGCCAAGATGGAAAAGACAAGATGGAAGGGGCCCGATTCCCTGAGTTACCCCTTGAAAGGCCTCCCAGGAGAGCCTTCTACCCCGCGTGGATTTTGAGCAAGAGTGAACATTGGCCAACGTCTGTCTTCGCAGCTAGGCAGTGAGCTCCCAAGGGCAGGAACCCGTCCACGCGCAGCGCGCTCACCGGTCAGGCTTTCTCACGCTGGCTCCTGTAACAAACAGTCTCCACGTCAACAACAGGAGCACCCCCCACCGCTCCCCAGCCCGTGGTGTGGTTTCATACGTGGCCTCACCAAGTGTGTGCTGAAGACAGGAAGACCGCTTGAAGACACGGGGCTCTCACAGACGGGTGCGGCTGTGAGAGAGCAGGCTTAGGGCTCTGGGCCAGCTCCGCCTCCACCCACACGGCCAAGTTTTCTCCTTCCGCGCATTTGTAAAGCAGTTTTCCCCTGTGAAAAAGATAAAGCCAGAGAGGGCCTCTGCCTGGCCACGCCCTGCGGGACGGCCCTGCCTTCGCCTGGCTGAGGGACCAGCTCCGAACAGATGCTCATGCCAGTCTGATCGTCTGCCTTGGGAACAGGAGGTAAAAAAATATGAGAAGTGCTGAGTGCATAGAATTGTTCAGAGGGAGCATTCTGAGGTGGAAGAGATTAGAAAGCAGTTTTCCTGCTAATTATAATTGAAATCGGTGCCTTCCAGGGACTATGCTGGTCCCCAAAGACTGTGGGGGACAGGAGAGAAGGCAGGCCAGGGGCAGCACACTGAGGGCCAAACCACGGGTCCTGTGGAGCAGCAGCAGGTCAAGGGCATACCTGTGGGTGACCAGAGGACCAGGGGTTGACCTGAGGCTGACCAGGCCCCACCTCCACCCCATCCCAGGAGCCAAACCAGGAGCAAACACTCCCACCTCCTGGTCCACCTGCTGGAAGTCTGGGGAAGCTTGGCAGGGGCCTGGGAGACACTCTGAGCATGAAGCCATGAGGCTGAATTTGAGGGTCAATGAAAGTGTTAAATGTAAGCTTCACGTCTGAGGCCCTGGCCTGATTACTCCCCTGAGGGGGCGTGTTGGGGTGGGGGGCACAGCTTTCCAGCTCAGGCTCCAGGTGGGCTCCCCAGCCCTCTGCCTCCTGGGTGGAGGTGCTGAGGCTGCAAGGAGGCAGGACACAGAGCGGGAAGTAAAGAAATGTGACTCTTGGTGGTGGGGACCGAGGTGAGAGTGCTACAGGGGTGAATGGGACCCCAGCTGCGCTAAAAGGACAAAGCAAAGACTTGGATGGCGACAATGACATTAATGACACTAAATAATTTTGTTTTGAATCCTGGTTGTGTGGCTCTAAATTCTGTCTGTGTTGCCTCTCAGTGTAGAGAAAGGAGAAAGGAAGTCGCAGTGTGGGGACCAGCAGCCACCGGGTTACCGCTGGTTACAGCTGCTTATGTGGCTGTTTGATGGGTTCTCACCTTGAGGTCCTGCAGCGTGTGTGTCGATCCTTTCTGTGGCCTGGGGTGGTAGGTCCCCAACTTTATAGGTTAGGAATCTGAGCAAAAGAGGAAAGAAAGAAAACAACCGATTTTTATATTTTAAAAATATCTCAATTCAAATAAATTATGTTTTTAAAAAATAAAAAAAAAGACACAGAAAGGAAGGCAGTAGGAAGGAGGGGGGGAGGGGGAGAAGGTGAGCAGTTACTCTTGGTTACCCAGCCAACAAGTAGAGGGTCAGAATTCGAGCACATCCAGTGTGAGTGCTGAGGCCGAGCCTCAGCTCTTCATGCTGACACTGGGACTCATCGGCATCAGGCCTCTCTGTGCCCCAGCCCAGGACTGCGCACCTGACTTCCCCCGAGAGCCAAGCCCCGCAGCCCCTCCTGCCGAGACCTGGGCCGGGCTCCACCTGCCAGCTCCAGGCTCTGGTGGCTCCGACCGACCCGGCATCTGGACTTTGCCCTGACACCTCGTAAGTACCCGTGCAGATATGAATTTGTGGCTCCCAGCTCCACAGCACCAAAAGTACCTCATTTCCCCATTATTCTAACCAAAGACACTAGAATGTTAATTTACAATCACTTCACTCCATGCGAAGGCACCTGTCCAGGTATTTTGTCCACAGGTGAGCTGCATCACCCACCTCCTCAGGCCCAGCGCAGCCTTCGAGCTGTTGGCCACACAGCTGTTCCAGGGAGGTGTCCTCACCGTCTCCAAACGGTCACACCGGCTTAGTCGCTCAGTGTCTGTACCTGCAGCTGCCCGCGGCCTACCACCAGGGCCAGGGCTCAGGACCTGGGTGTGTCCACACCGCCTGCAGGAAGCTGTCCCCTCCTAAGTCTTACCTGCTCAGGCCACGGCCCAGGAGCCCGGGGTAGTGCTGGCCAGGATCCTGGGACCAGGATCTCTGCCCTCCTTGCGGCTGGGGCTGCTGCTCCAGGTCCCCACCCCTTGTGGACTCATGGTCACAGTCCTTGTGACTTGGGCTTCCACAAAACAAAGGACAAGGGATTCTCCCGGCTTTTGCTTTAAGTCCCACACAGGCTCCCGAGGAAAAGAAACACAAAAGGCTTTGTTGCTTCTAGAAGGGGGGCTGCGGGCAGTGGCCCAGCATCAAGGTGGTGGGGAGGGGAACGTAAGGAAATAAACCAGCAAAAGAAGGGCACTTGTTCCTCCAAGCCCAGTGCGCCAGCAGCGGGCAGATCGGGCCGCCCGTCCCCGGGGCAGCAGCGGGGCTCTCCCCTCGTCCTGCCACAAACCGGAGCCAGATGGCAGCCCTTATATTTCCTTTTTCTTTCTTTTCTTTTCTTTCCTCTTTTTTTTACTGCAGTACTAAAGCCGCCATAAAAAAGCAAAGTTGAACAGACAGAGCTAATAATATAATCATTCAAAACACCTGCAAACAGTGCAGATGGGCCGTTTCTGGCTGCAGGATCCTCGGCGCGAGCCCGCCTCCCCATATGGGCAGTTCTGGAAGCTCTGTGCGCCCGGCTCTGTCCTCACCTTAAGAAAACCTGCACGGAGCATATGCACGCTTTTTATAGTCGAGCCTGAGACTTGGTGGCGGATTATTTATGTCCGTCTGGTGTGTCTCAGAACCGGGCAGCCTGCACGGGGCCTGTGCACTCCAGGTGCGGCCGGCCGGGGCCCGGGCCGGGTTGCAGCCGGGCTTGCAGGCTGGGTGCAAACAATGGCTATTGTCTGGGTGTGGGTGGCCATCATCTACCTGCCCTCTCGAACTGAACAGTCCTCAAAGCCAACAGCCCCACTTCCCATGTCCCACCAAAGGCACAAAATGTGAACCTGCAGCGAAAGGAAGATTTTACGATTCAGTGTCGTTTTGTTCCCTCTGAGCGGGCTCCTCATGGCGCTCCTCCCAGTTTCCTGCACAGAACTTAGTGCCCAGGAAGAAGGGGCATCACTGGGGCCTCTGAGGAAGCAGGCCACACCCCAGCTGCAGGGGCAATCCTCAGGAACCAGCCGCCCTCCCTCTCCACTTGCCTTGCCGGGGGAAACCAAGGCCCCGAGAGGCAGGGCTGCTCTCCCATGTGGAACCACGTTTTCAGAGCTGGGGCCCCTTTCCCTCCCTCAGGGTCAGGTCCCCTGGCTGTGAGCACAGAGGGACGGCTGGGTGGACAAGAAGCAGAGGTGAGGCTGCCGGCCAGTCAGAGGGAAGCGCCCACAGAGCCTGTGTCCTCCAGGCAAACATGGCTCTGCAGACATGGCGAGTGTACCTGTGCGGCAGACACTGCAGAGGGCGCTGCTGGGGAGAAGGCCAGGGCTGGGTCTCAGTCCTCAGGGAGCTCACAGGTCACTGGGAGGGACGCTGAGAATGATACAAACCAGGACCAGTGTCCCCAGACAAGGCCTCGCAACTGTCATCGCAGGGTCGCGGATGGAGAAAGACAGAAGGCTTTTTGGGGAGGGCGATATGAGATTTTTCTTCCTGAACATATGCTTTTCTCCCTGCCTTTGCCTCTGCCACCGTGCCCAAGGCCTCCTCATCTCTCCTGCGGGCTAGTCCACTGGATCCCCAGCCCCTTCCCCCTTCTCCCCAAACTGCTCTTCATACTGTAGGCAGAGTGCTCATTTTAGACCATAACCTAAGCGTACCAACCCATCCCCTTCTTAAAATTAACCAGTAGCTCCTCATCACTGAGATCCAATAAATACTCAAGTCCATATTGTGGGGACTTGCTTAGGGTGCTTTGAGCAGCATGGGACAGAATAACAGAACGAACCCAAAGGACTAAAATAGTGGGAGAGGATTTATGATCTTACAGGAAAGCCCAGAGGTGAAAGTATGGGACGCAGCTTCTGTCCAGCTTTCCTGGCATCCTCTGGAATGGCTTCCTCTAGGTGGGACCCCAGGGATGAAGATGGCTGCAAGGACTCCACGTGCCACGCAGGCACACAGCAGCCCCCAAAGGCAGAGCACAGAAAGCCCCTGCTCCCGTCCCTTTATAATGTCTGAGAGCTTCTGCACCCCGCCCCCTCGTCTCCAGTGGAGGGTTCCAGGCACGTCCCATTGGTCAGAATTGTGTCACCTACTGTTCCTGCAACCAACCAAGGCAAGGATAATGGCATTCCCATCAGTCAGACTTGTGAAGATTCACCTTCTGGGATTGAGGCAGGGCCCTGAGCAAGCCCGGGAAAGGGCATTCCCTGATGGGGGGTTACAGCTTTCCACTGTGTTTTCCGAGAGAGAGAGGAGAGGCTCTTTGAGGCTCTGTGGTGGCTTCCCTCCGTGCAAGCGTGTTATCATCAAGTATGCTCTCGCCCTCTCAGGGTCATCTCAATTTTTCTAAAAAGCAACGATAATTTGAGTACTTACAAAACTGAAAATACTTCCTTTTCCATGTATTCTGTTTTCCTCCAAGCACGAGTGGTGCTTTCATCTGGTCTGTAACAGAGCGGTCGCTCTCTGAGGGAATGAGACACATGGAATACTTAGTTAACATTAAAATATTGTCGCTCATCAGTAGCTTCATTCACACGGCGTGTGTCGGTTCTGGAGAAAGCAGTGCCTAGGTGATGGCCCAATCTCACTTTAAAAACAAAAGCAGGCAGATTAAAGTAAAAAGAAGCGCGACCCGACCTGCTCAGTCTACCGCCTGGGTGTGGAATCCCTGCTCCAAGGCTTGGAGAGCTTTCCCAAACACGACCCAACCGTGAATGTGCCTGGGACCATTTCTGTTACCTCTGGGTCTCTTAACGAAGGACCTGCCCAGCCCCCAGGTGTCTAGGGCCATTACATGAAGCTGCAAAACTCAAGCCAGTGTCACAGAAACAGAGGAATTATTAGGACAAAAGCCTCCCTGCTGCCACGTTTGGCCTCATGGAGCCTACAGGTGGATAGTCCCAGTGAGCTGTTCAGGGGTCACAGAAGACTAAGTAAACGGATCCTAACAGCCTTCCAAAAATGGACTAGAATGTTTCAGTGAATGTTTTGTCACTGAGAGAAGTCCAGAAGAGTCTGGAATGAATTTCCATAATGAGTAAGAAGATCTTTAAGATCCCCTCACTCATTCAACTCAGCAACTGCCTTGAAATATAACAGCCTGTATTTCTGCTACCAAAGGGAGAAAATAATCAGAGAACCATCATTTGGCCTACCTGGTGGTTCCCTATAAGACACCACTTGGAAGTTATGTCTTTATTTGACCTGACGTAGAGCTCATCATTGTTAAAATTCTCATCCCAGGGGCATTTTGTCAAAAAACATTTATAAGCAAGTGTTTTAACATAGCTGCTGCCTGAGGCAATAGATAATATTTGAGGCAAACAATAGACTAGCTTAAAAGGAAAAGCATAAAAGGAGAAGTTCAGGAATGAGATAGCCAAAGGGACTTTGAAAAGCTGCAACAAATTCCTGGGGACTAAAAAGCTATGAGAACGACTGAAGAAGGCCCTAAGCTCTCCCATCTGACTGACTTTGAGGCTCTGCATGATCCAGAAGTGACAGCTAAGGGAAAATTACCTGGCTGAGTGCTGAGAGCACAGCCCCTCAGCAATTATTCACTTAAGGTAGTTGGGAAATTTCTGTCCATTTATTAGCTGGCCACTAAGTTAACTGGCCATCAGCTTTAGTGGCCACACACATTAAGAATATAGACTTTAAATAACTGGTTTAGAAATTACTAAACAAAGAACTACAATAAACAGCAAAAGCAACAAACCCTAGGCAAGAAGGGAGACTCTGATTTACAGAGTTGCCACATTATATTTAAAATACTCTGTTTTCAACAGAAAATACAAGACATGTGAAGAAGCAGGAAAGTATGGACTATACACATAAAACAAGCAATCAATAAAACCACCTCAGGAAACCCAAGCAATGGATTGGCTAGCAAATACTTTAAAGCAGCTATTTTAAATATCTTCAATTAGCTAAAGAAAACCAAGTCTAAATAACTAAAGTATGAAAAGATGTCTCAACAAATATAGACTATGAATAAATAGATTTATTTAAATTTATTTAAATAGAAATTATTTAAAAAATAACCAAATAGAGTTGCTAGAGTTAAAAAAGTATAAAAACTGAACAGAAAATTTTACTGGAGAGGCTCAACAGCATATTTGAGCAAGCAGAAGAAATAACCAGCAAACTTGAAGATAAGTCAACTGAAAACATCCAGTCTGAGGAGCAGAAATAAAAAAGAATAAAGAAAAATGAACAGAGCATCAGAGATCTGTGGGACAGCAGCAACATATCAAAATATGTATAATAAGAGTTCAGAATTAGAGGAGAAGAGGAGAGAGAGAAAAGAGATTAACAAATGTTTAAGGAAATAATGACCAAAAAAATCCCAAATTTAATTAAAAACATGAGTTTACACATCCATGTAACTCAACAGACTCCAAGTAAGATAAACTCAGATAGCCACACCTAACACATCATAATCAAATTGTTGAAGGCTAAAGATAGAGAATCCTAAAAGCAGCAGAGAAAAGCACCTCATGTGTCCAAGTGTCCTCAACAAGATTAACAGCAGATTCCTTCTTAGAAACCATGGAGGCAAGGAGGCACTGGGACAGAAAATTCAGTGTGCTGAAAGAAAAAGAAAAACCTGTCAACCAAGAATTGTATAAACAATATATAAATAAATAAACTATTCTTCAAAAATGAGGGAGAAATTGAGATATTCCCAGATAAAAAAAAAAAAATGTAAAAGGCTTCATTGCTAGTGATCTGCCCCACAAGAAATACCAAAGGGAGTCCTTCAGACTGAAGTAAAAGGACACTAGACAGTGAACTGAGTATGGGAAGAATTAAAGAGCACTGGTAACAGGAACCACAAGCAAAATACAAACTACAATATAAATATTTGGTTTGTTTGTGACTCTTTTTTCTTCCATCTCATTGAAAAGAAAACCATGTAAAACAGTGATTATAAATTTCTGTTAATGTGCACACAGTGTGTAGGGTTTAATTTGTGACAATAGCAGCATAAAAGAAGAGGGAAGTGATGTTATATTGGAGCAACATTCTGCATACTAGTGAAATCAAGTTGGTATTAACCCAAAGAAGACTTATAAATTAAGATTTTAATTGCAATCCCGAAGGAAACTAAGAAAAGAACTTAAATATATATTGAAGGAAATGGCAAGGATAATAAAATGCTACACAAGAAAACATCTCTTTAACACCAAACAGGACAATAATGGAGGAACTAAGGAACAAAGAGGGCAAAACATACAGAGAAAAGACAGCAGGCACACCCGGGGTCTGCTGCCAGGTGCACTGTGTGTTGCCCCTGAGTTTGCCAGGACCGAGCTCCTAGGCCCACCTCGGGGCCCAGGCAGAGTGATGGAAATTGATGCCTCTAAGTGGACAGTGTCCACCACCACCTCTCTGTCTTTGGAGTCCTTCCCAGACCCCTCCAGAAATAAAACAAAACTCTAACTCACAACATCAGGCACATACCCACAACCATGACAGGCCTCCTCAGGGACACTCTGGCTCACAAGACAAGGTCTCTGCCCTTGAGGACCTTAAAGACTAACCTCTGTGAAGGCAGGGCAAGTGTGAGACAACAGAGAAAGGGCCGTCTGGACTGTCCACTCAGATACACAAGCACAAAGCAGGGGGGAGCTGGGAAGCCACCCACCAAAACGAGACGAGCAGCTGAGGTCTGAGTCACTGAGCGTCCTGGCCTTCCCCCCGGAGCCCTCTTCTACCATCCACAGAGCTGCACGCTCCCAGGGGCTGCTGACGGTGGTGATGACGGTGACGGCAGTGATGACTCGTCTGGGTCCCGGTGTGACTGAGGGTACCCACATGTCTGTGGGTTCTGCTCAGCAACTCTCAGCTGCCCCAGAGCCAACATATCCTCCAACCGTCCCTTTGGTAAAGGAGTTTATGCTCATTTTCCTGAAGAGGCGAGAGCTAGACGGGGACATCCCACAGGCCTTCCCTGCACTGGGCGCTGTGCCAAGCGGTCTGTGGAGCGACATGGGTCCTGAAAGACTAGTTTCTGTGACCTTCAGCTCACTTTATCCAATGACACGGACCAGGGCTGAGGGCCGCCTTCCCGGCAGCTGCTGTGAAACACTGTGCTGTCTGCTTGGAGCTGGACTCTCAGTCTGAAGAGCTGATTTGTGTAATTAGGCATAAATGATTTTGTAGGGAGATTTTGCATCAATTTGCAATATAATTTTCTTTTTCTGTAACTGTTACTTGAAATCACTTATCAGGTTTTTAAGCTGAAAAAAGTTAACTTTTAAAAAAAGGTGTGAACTGCTCATTTTTTCTGCAGTCTTGACATTGTCTGAGGCACTTAGTTCCTTGTCTGCAGTCGGCTGCTGCTTCCTCTCCGGGGAGGGGCTGGCCTCACCCCACAGGGGGCTGTTTCCAGACCCAGGGACTGGAACAGCTGTCTCCCCCCGCCCCCAGTCATTGCCCTGGGGAAGTCTGGGGCTAAAATTACCCTAGAAAATATCAAGTAAAAAAGTTAGTCCACAAACACAAGTGTCTAATAAATTTAACTTTATGCTTTATAACAGTTAACATCCAAGCTGAGCAATCATCCTACCAGTGTTGTTGTAGAAATTTAACTTCAGTACAAGTGGAGGCTCCTCTGGCTCCTTTCCTACTGGTGGCCTCTGGGTTCCAACACCTGTCTGCCTTTGCTGAGCTCCCTGCCTGCCCGTCTCTTCCCAGGAACCTGTGCAGGTCTCACTGCTTTAGGAAAAGGACCGTGGCCCAGGTTAGGAGCTGGACCCAGTAAAGGAAGTGAGTAGAGAAGCGATGCACGATGGTGGTTTTGGGGTCTGTCTCCCACCTGTTTAGGCAGATGGAGCCTCCTCCATCCCCTCCCAGGGCACGGTGTTTGGACTCCCTGGCCTAGAGGCTGGGACATTCCTTCGGGCGGGGCCCTGTCCCCTCGCCTCGTGCAGACTGCTCAGCTCTGCCTTCCTGGCCGACCCCCATCTGCTTTAGTGCGAGTGAGGGCGCGGTGCCCAGCTGCCTCCAGACCACACCTCCTACTGCCCATCTCCTACCTTCTGGGAACCAAGTGCTGCAGGAGCCAGAACACACTCCTCAGCCCCCCCCCTCCAGTCACCCGCCTACCCATGGCCAGAGCCCCCACGCAAGCTGGAGTGACAGCCACCTCGCCTTTGCCATCCAGCCACGAGTCTGTGGTCTGGACAGTGAGGAGCCTTTTTCCCAGTCATTCAGGGAAGGGTTCCAGACACAGCGCTGGCTTGGCCCAGTGCCATCATCCCCCTTCATATCAGTGGCTGGGGCGAGTGAGAAGGGGCTGGAGGTGGGTAGAGAGATGTAGTTTTTTTGGTACATAAATTCTGCAAAATCAGATGTTTTTGGAATTCTTGAGATGTGTGTGTCCTCACTCTGCCTCTGCAGTTTGATGCAAATGCTCTCTCGCCAGAAGGAGCTAGCGACGCAGGAGGGGTGAGGACCTGGCAGGGCAGGGCCCCTGGGAAGTGTCAGTGACCTTCAGAGCATGAGCTGGCACCAGCCTGAGATGCTAGCTTGGGCCACTGTGATGCCCAGTGAACAGACGCGACTGAGCCGGGTTCTCCTGCCCTATGCGCAGAAGAGCTTTGGCCATTCCGAATCCACTGGACACAGTTAACTTTGGTAAAAAGGCCAAACCCAGAAACTCCTCCATGATAACCACCCTAGATACGGGGCCTCCCCCAGGCCCAGCGCTGTATCTCAGGCATTGTCTCCTCTGCCCACAGCTGTGCCCCATTGACAGCATAGACTTCTGAGGCCCAAGTCAGTCCAGGGCTCTCTGATGGTAAGCAACAGAAAACACTGGGCCAAACTAAGTACAAAGGTGAAGGACACTGAGAAGCTTCCAGAACCTGTGAGGCGAGGAGCTCAGAGTACGAGGCTCAGCAACAAAGCTGGTACCAGAGCAGGTGCCCAACCCCAGGAGCTATGCCATCCCCTAACCCTAGGCATTCAGCATTGTTCTGCCCCAGTCTCAGTCCAGGGGAGACTGATGAGTTGAGCTCAAGTCCCATGCTTGACTGGAAGGACCTGGGAGAGAGACTCTGCTGGTCTCAGGCTTGCCCCCAAGAGGACTTCCATGGAAGGACGGAAGAGACCTGGACTCCTTGTCCCCCAAACTGCAGGGAGTAGAGGACCTTGCTCTCAGTGGTACCACAAACACAATCCTAACTTTTATGCACCCCCATAGGAGTATAAATATTTTTAAATGTTACAAATCAAGTTACAAACTGTTAAATAAAACATGTTGCATCCTCCTACCTGGATAAATGTAGCTTCACGCAGCCTGTGGAGTCAGATTTGGATTTAAAACTTTTTTTTTTTTTAAATATATCTTTATTGATTTCAAAGAGGGGAAAGGAGAGGGAGAGAGAGAGAGAGAGAGAGAGAGAGAGAGAAACATCAATGATGAGAGAGTCATTGATCAAGCCTGCAACCAGGCATGTGCCCTGACCGGAATCGAACCCCGATCGCCTGGATCCCAGGTCGACGCTCAACCGCTGAGCCACACCTGGCCGGGCCAGATTTGGATTTAGAATTCCCAGTCACCTCAGGGTTCTGTCCACATGGGAGATACACCCAGGCCCCCTTCCCCCACCACTCTCCCCTCCCCACCTGCCGGTTTCCCCCGCCACAGGCTCAGAGTGCCCGTGGTGTCCAGGGTGCATGGTGTGGCTGCTAGGTCACCACATGGCTGCGGGCCCTGGGGTTTCACTGCTGGGAGATCTCCTCAGTCCATCTCACCTGGTTCCTGTCTGTCACCTGGTCACCGCATGGTGTGTCTTGGGGTCTGTGCACTTCAGAGGTCAGGATGGTGGTGTCAACAACCCTCTGCACAGGGACAAGGTAGACGCGGGCAGGAAGGGGCTGGCCTGGCCGGCCAGGGTCTGAGACTGCTGCTTTCTTCCTGCCCAGAGCCTTGCAAACAGGTTCCCGCCAGTCAAAACCCACATTGCAACTCAAGGCGCAGACAGACCCAGACAGACCCTCTCCCCAGGCGGCATCTGTAACTTGGCTGCCCAAGTCCGACCTTCCTGTGAGTGTCCATAGGCCAGGGGTCTTGTTTCATTCATTTGTGTAGCGGTACATAGCTCTGGGCCTGGCTTTCAGTAAAGCCAGGAAACCCATGAATGATGTCCTGGCCTCGTGGCCGCCACCGGAATGTAAAGTGACCGTGTTCTGTCTCATGAGGCTAGTGGGGAGGTCGGTGTGAGGGAGGGAGACCAACTTCCGGCGGGGAGTGGCCTCAGGGACGTCATGGCTCAGCCTCCGGGGCTGGCCGGGGGTGGGCGAAGGGTCAGCTAGCCGAGTCCTAGGCTGGGCGGTTAGTTTTGGAGCTGTGCACAGGCCATTGCATCTCTCTGGGCACCTCCCCCGCCCCCGTCTGGGGAGTAACAAGAGCTGGAGGTCAGAGGAGCAGATACACAGGACAGGACAGTGAGTCACAGATCCAGAAACAGGGGAATCACTGGAGGGCGGACCTGCCCCGGCAAAGCCTGAGGAGGTGAGCAGGACTCCAGGCACAGAGACACGACTGTATGTAAGAAAGGGGGGACTCCGCATTGAAAATCTATTGATTTTTCCAAAATAAATTCATGAATTCAACCTAGGATTTATCAAAACACCAACAAGAGATGTCATGGAGATTGACAAGCTGATTCTAATATTTACACGAAAAGTCCATGAGGAAGACAAGCCAAGAAAACAGGAATGTTTTAAAATGACAGGGAGGAAGAGGGTTGTGTCCGGTGGTTTCCAGCTTACTGTGGTGGGAGCTCGAGGTACGAGCCCTGGGACAGGGACACGGGGCTGCGGAGCCCGGAGGTGGCTGCAGAGCCAGACTGGCACCGCGGGACCTGGGACGGGTGCAGAGGAGCCTGTGAGTGCCGTCGCCTCCTTGGGTGCACCTAAACCCTTCTCACGCTCTCCTTCCCTCTGCCTCTCTTCCTTCCACCTGCTCTGCTGGGGAGAACTGAGTACTGAACAACTTCGTCGGAATTTTTGTAAATGGCGCCCAACATTTGTTACATTTGTGCTCAATATTTTTCTTACATATAAAGAGCTGACAGCCTGCTCTTCTATGATAGATGCACTTATTTCTTCTAAACTATCACAAACCAAGTGTATCATTTTTATACAGTAAGTACATATTCAATTTTCCACAGTTTTGTCTACTAAACAGGCTTACCGGTGAGACGAATGACAAATATATTGCAGCATCACCAAAGGCTGGCTTGAGCCCACGTGAGACAGTCTTCCTCGCTGAGAAGATGAGGGGGATCACGGGTGCACCTGGCGGTGGGTCCCGAGGGCCCAGCACAGAGCCTCCGGGCCCCCGCGCGCTCTGCTGCCGGGTCCTGAGGCCGGAGTGCAGCTTTGCCCACGCTCAGGGTTTATTTGGAAACACTGAGCACTGAAACTGAAATCTTTGCCACTTTCTGTCCTTAGCTGGTCCCACCAATGCCAGCTACTGGGACAGGAACTCCTTACTGCCTCAGAGACCCTGCTTCCCAGTCCCAGCAGTCACACCCAGGGTTAGAGCCACCCCCGAAGGCACTCAGGGCTCACTGGTCGAGAGATGAGGGTGCACTTTGCATCCCGCCCTCCTTCCCTCACGCATTTACAAATTGAACCCCTGCTAGGTGCCTCACACAGACCTGCCCCACCCCTCAAGATGGGCATGTCTACAAGTAAGTTCGGGGTGAACCACTCTAAGAGGGTGAGGTAAAGGAGGCTGTCCATGGTGGCGGTCACAGAGCCAAGCCTGCTACGGAGAGGAAGTTCAGAAGGAGGCGACCCCTGAAAGGGACTTGGCGTCGGTTCTGGGCGCGTCTGGGGCTGAGGCGTCGGTAATGGGTCTGTTGCGAGCCAGCCCCAGCTGATGTACGAGGCTTTTCAGCTGCCATTGAATCAGGTCACTGGGCCCATTGGATGGGATGCAATGTCAATGGAACTGTTATGTATTATTGATGTCAGTCATGGAATAGATAAAAACATTATAAAATAGCTTTTGTCTCCATTTACATTTTTTTTCATAAATGGTAAAAGGCACCGATCCCCACCAGCCAGGAAGTGAGGCAGCAAAATAGCAGCCTCATACCAGTGGCTGTGGAATCTTGGGAGGTCAGAAACGGGGCACCCCCCCATGAAAAATGACTACAGAACAAGGCAGTGGGGCGCACAGCTCCTCACCGTTAATGGGAGGTCAGTGGAGGGTGGGCAGCCAGCTAGGGAAGCACAGGCTGGGAGTGGGGGGTCAGTGTGTTCCTCTTTCACTCAACTAACTGCAAATCAAGGTGCAGACAGACCAGACAGACCCTTTCCCACACTGCAAATCAAGAGACCCCACTGAGTGCTGGAATGATGTAGAAACAGCCCTCGCTGTCCTGATGGAGCTTCCAGCCTGCTACACACTCAGGTTCTTGCCTGGAAATCGGAGACCCCACCTGCTCTGAAGAGCCATGAGAGGTGAGCTAGATGTGTGGCTGGCACTCCTCTACCCTCTTCTCCCTGATGTGCTAACCCTCTGAGCACAGAGTCAGGACAGCACGTGAAAGGACATGTCTGCGTCGGGCTCATGCTGGGAGCTCAAACAGTCTTGTCCCAGGATACCCTGGTTGGGCACCCTGCTGCAGGCAGGCATTGGCAGCTCCATGTTGCACAGGAAGACACTGAAGCGACTTGTTCAAAGCCACAGGGTGAGCGGTGGGCACAGCCTGATGGGGTCCAGGTCTGCTGGACTGTAATGCATATGCCCCTTTCACCACACTCTGCTGCTTCCTCCGATGAGATGTTAGGGTGCCCCTTGGGCTGCAAGAGTAGTACTCAGGAGTTCTTCATGCATTCAGAGGAAGGTCGAGGCTTGAATCTCTTGACCCCTGACTAGTGCACCCTCCTGGACCTCACTGCTTCCCTCTCCACTACATGGACAGGCTATACCCACACCTGTCCACACAAGGGTCTGCGTAACTTAGATACAGGCATGAGATCTTGAACAGGCCAGGCTCCAAAATGTGTAGGGCACTCAACCCATCATGGCCCCACCTGATGTCAGTGTGACTGGCAGAGTCAGAAGCCTGGGAGCTTGAACAAGAACTAATGCACCATTCATGTTAATTCCTGCCTTCTGGAGAGCAGAGTCAGGGGCACCAGAGCCTGAGAAAGCTGAAATTAGGTTAGTCTCCTATTAACCAGGCTGAGGTCCCCCCAAACTTCACAACAAAGCCAAGGAGACCACATGGCCCCACATGGAGTGACATCCTCTGAGAGAGAGGCCACTGATCCCATCTGCTGACTGGACAGAGGTACTACCTAAGGTCCTCATGCCCATTAGATTGCTGGCCCCAGCTGGGCTGTCTGACCTCCCAGGCAGAGATGTCCAGCTTAGGACAAAACCCTCCACAGTTCACCCACAGGACATTTCTGTCATTACTCAGAAGCCAAGGGTGGCCCCCTGCTTCCAGAGCCACCATCCATGTAATTAAAACCTGAGTGACAATAAGCAGCTGAAAGGAACCCAAGATAGTGGGCAAGTCTACCACAAAAATATACAAAGAAAGAAGGAAAATGGGACATTAAGGGAAATAATAATGAATAAATAAATAATAATATTCTTTATTAGGGTAAAAATTGCCCAGGCACTGAATTTCTTTACAAATAAAGCACTCAAATTTCTTCTCACATATTTATCTACTATGGAACAATTGTTACATAAGAGATTCTGAATGAAAGCATTGGTTTTTATTAAACAGTGTATTAAGTCTTAGTAAAAGGCAGCTTTGAAGAGACACCCATTTTTATTGACAGTAGTTAAGCAGAAATCTGGGCTTAGCCACCATGGGCTGAGCCTACTGCTACCACACACCATCACAGCCCCAGCCTTAACTTCTGGCCATTCTCATGCTGTGGGGTAATCTTCTATGACTACACATTCACCTCTGCAGCCCACCCCTAGGGCTTTCCATTGACCACTGACCATTCCTGAGCTCCTGGCTCTTGGCTTGCCACTGAGCTGGGACTTGGTATCCCGTAGACTCCTGAATAAAAAAATGGAAGCTAAAAAACATTAAAATAATATTTTTTTTGTACTCTGAATGAAAAAGCTTTCAAACAAGAATTCTATATCCCCCAAAATATTGTTTAAGAATGCAAATAAAATACATTAAAATAATAACATCAGTTTTTTTTCCACAGGAGAATTTTCATGCTGTTAACGGGGTGTAGTAGTTACTATTGGATCACTTTTAACATAAGTAATATTTATAGTCTGGAGTAAAAAAGAAATTCACAGGGAATGATGATCACAAATCACAGAAATAACAGAAGTAACAACAGAGATTCAGTGATCTGTGGGGCATGTAATTGGTATCCAAGAATGAGAGGAGACATTCAATGTGACAAAATATATTTGAAGAAATAATGCCTCAATTTTCCCTGAATCTTGTGAAAGACAGATTTACTGACTTGAGAAGACCAGAAAGCCTCAAGTAAAAAATACAATACAAAGAAAATCTCACTAGGCACATGATACTCAAAGTATTGAAAATCTAAAACAAACAAGAAATCTTGGAAGCTGCTAGAGGAAAACAGCATGTGACATTAAGGGGAACAGCAATGTTAATGACTGCTGACTTCTCACCAGAAGCACTGGGAGCCAGAAGACAGTGGAATGGCATCTCTCAAAACCAGAAAAGAAAAAAAAAAAACCTGTCAATACAGAATTCTTTAGCCAGTGAAAATACCCTTCAATCATAAAGGTGAAAAAGACATTTTGAGATAAATTAAAACTAAGAGAATTTGCTGCTAGTAGACAAATAGTACAAGAAGTACTAGCAGAAATTCTCCAAGTTGAGAGTAAATAATACCAGATGGAAACTTGGATTTTCAAAAAGGAATGAAGAGTCCTATAAATGGTAAACACATATAAAATGTAAAACAAATTCTTCTTTTAATTTAAAAACACCCATAAATCTCTTTGAAGCAAAATATATAACACTAAATTGTGAGATTTATAAGTTGAGTGATAGTTATGTACATATATACAATCAACTATAGCTCAGCATAAAGGAGAGTGTGGGGAACAGGCATAAATGACACCAACAGATAAATGAATGTAACTCTAAGTATTCAATGAAAAATTAGGGTTGTATATCATAACCCCTGGAGCAAATAGTTTAAAAAAATTAAAAAGATATAGCTAGCCCTGTGTGATTTGGCCCTGTGTGGTTAGAGCGTTGGCCCATGGGTTCAATTCTTGGCCAAGGGCACATACCTCATTTGCAGGTTCTATCCCCAGCCCCCATCGGGACTTGTGTGGAGGCAACCAATTGATGTGTCTCTCTCATGTCTGTGTGTGCCTCTCCCCCTCTCACTGTCTCTAAAAATCAGTGGGAAAAAATATCCTTGGATGGGGGTTAAAAAAAAGACATAGTTAAAAATCTAATAAAAATAATAAATAAAACCATAAAATATATTTAATTAGAGAGAGAGACCAAATAACAAAAACCAGAAGGAGAAAAGGGAAACAAATGGCCATGGCCTGTCAGCATTTGCTCGTTGCTGCAGAAGGAAAGGTTGTTTCCCTCTGGCTGAAACCACAGCACCTGCTGGCCTCCATTCCTTTCTGGGCTCTAGGGACCATACTCTTCATGGCCTTTTCCAGCTTCTAATGCTGCCCTATTCCTTGGCCCGTGGCCCCCCTCCTCCAGCTCCAGGAATGTCAGGAATGGTGGCCAAGCCCTTCTCACATCCCATCCCTGGCCTTTCTTCTGTTGTTGACTCTTTTCCTGACTCATCTGGGGAAGCTTCCCCTTGGTTAAGGACTTGTGTGATTACATGACGACCCTGGATAAATCAGGCTGATTCCCATCTCTGGGTCTGTATCCTTAGTCCAACTGCAAAGCCCCTGCTACCATGTAAAGTAGCATACTCACATGTCCCAGAGATTAAGGAGTGGAAAGCTTCAGGGCCATTATCTGCCTACCACAAAGGGTGACATAGAGGTCTCCCAGGAAAGGCGTGGCTGGGAGTCCTGTCCAGGCTCAGCTCTGGGGACCAAGTTTTTCTCTTTCCTTACAGAGTCCTGGTCCTGGGACAGCGAGCTTCCTTGGCTGAGCCCTGATTGTGTGCATATTTTGGGCACCTTGATTGACAGCCCTATCAGGACTGCAGACAATGGGGGACAGGTCATTTTCCCCCATAATCAGGATGAAGTTTGTAAGAAGGGGATTGAATGGTGGGCAGCTAAAACAATAAAACAGAAATGTCGCCACACCAGGCAGTGTCCCTGCTCTTGGAACGGAGGTTCGCTGGGCTCTAGCTGCAAACCAGCAGGGAGGGACACCCAGTAATTAGGCCTCAGTCACAGGACCAGAACCTTTGATCACATGAGCCCAAGTGTGAAGAAACTTCAGTTCTTCCTGAGTGTAGGGGTGTTAACCCACTGCCTGCAAGGTACACTGAGATGTTGACCCTCAGTGTATATTACTATGGTCAGGCCTAACAAATTACCTATGGTACACAACTCTTATAGATACTGTTATCCTTAATTAATGGGTGGATGCATGGCTTTTATTCAATGAAACTGATTTATTGTCTTAATTTTTAGACATTCTGTCTCTCATGTCCCCCAGAGCCCGTGTGCCCGTGTGCCAAGCAGGCGCCAGGCGTGTGCTATCCTTCAGGACCTGCACCGAATCAGTGGTGTATTGCCACTTTCCAACTCACGCTTGCACTGTGCAAATGGGACAGCCTGACTCCCAACCTGGATCAATAAGCCTCAGCCTCAGTCCTGGAATGAATGTGAAGTATTTAGGGTGTGAGGGCAGCACCTGGTGCTGACTGTCCAGGTCCCCAGTGGGGCCAGCGTGGAACTCAGAGGGGCCGGTGGTGACCGGCCGTGAGTTCCCCCTGCCTTGCCTGCCTGCAGCTCACCTGCCTGTCCGTCACCACCTCTGTTAGGCTCTGCCGGTTAAGTAAAATCAAGCGGGAGGAATGAGCTGAAAGCTGGTGGGTGTTGGAGCTTCCACATCCACAGTTCCCAGCTAATTGCTGGTCCTCACAGGGACAATTAGCTGCTACAAGCCCTTTGAGATGGCCTGAGGCCTTTCTCAGGTAGCAGCCACCACCAGATAAAGGCTGAGATGCACCCCATCAGAGATACACTTGCAGACAGGAGTGTCACCACCTGACAATTACACTCTCCTGTACACAGTCTCTTCCCTGAGAGCCGAGGACCCAGAGGAGGGCCGGGACTAAAGGGGTGGCGGGCTCGCAGCCCCAGAAGCCAAGCTGAGCTGTGGTAGGCTAGGAACAGGGCTTTGCAGATTAAACCCTATTGTTGAGTCCATTAGAAACTCCATGCACATGTTTCTCCACCTGCAAACTTCTTGGCCAAAGCACCCCCATACCCTGCTTTTATGTCTTGGGAGGGCAAACTGACAGAAACTGGTCATTTCACTGGGAGATAAAGGCAGCATTGTGCTGGGGAAAACACTTAATTAGGAGCCAGGAGCCTGTCCTCCCAACTCAGACAGCCACGGCCTCCACGAAAGCTGTGCTCCTGGCACTGGGTGAGAGGACGGCCACGTTGCAAGGGTTCCTTTGGCCACACAGACTGTAAATCATCCACAAAGCACAGCGTACGTGGGCTTGTGTAGTAACACTGCTCAGTAATTCCTGTGTAGAAAGGCCCACTCGATTGTAAAGCATGTAACAAAAAGTAGAAATAAAATGTAATTTTATCTTAAGTTTCATCAGACAACAGGAAAAAATTCCTGGTGTCTGCATGGTCGAGCCCATGCTCTACCCTGTGGCAGCTGGAACGCGTCACGCCTCTCCAGGGGACGTTTTCCCCATTTGCACAGGATGGGGCTGGAAGATGGTCTGTGAAGCTGCTGCCCAGGCCCATGTTCCAAACACCGTGATCTCGGACCGAGCCCTGCCCTTGGTGCCCCGCCGCCCGGTGGCTCCCATGCCGAGCCTGTGCTCGCTCTTCTGACTAGGAAGCCCTATGGTAGGCGGTGTCCAGCCCACTGCTGCAGTGATGTGTCCACAACTGCTACAAACTATGTGCAGCTGGAGGTGGCCACCCCGCCCGCAGGTGTGAGTGAGCCGGAGTCGGGAGGGCTAGCTGAGGGGGAAGCGCAGCCTGGGCCGGCGGCAGTGTGGGCGCCACCGGCAGGCCCTGAGTCGTGGCAGATGACCACTGTGGCAAGAGGGGCTGGAGCTGTCAACCAAAGTCTCTTGCTGCTGGCCTTCCACAGCAGACCCCGTCAAGGTTGTCTTGGGAGCACTCCCCTCCAGGTGGTTCTGTGAAGCTCCAGTGCACGGTCAGCATGGCCCCAACCAAACTGGGAGGGAGGATGTGGGCGCAGATGAGCCTCAGACACCAGCCGGCGCCTGAGAAACCAGGGTCTCATCCCATCTCTGCCATTTCCTCGCCCTGTGACACTCAACCTTTCTGGGCCTCTTCCTTGATTTTACAGAGGAGGGGTTCGTGCTGCATTATATTATTGATTTCTTCAGCTTTGGAACGGAAGGTTCTGAGTTCTCCTGCCTGGTCCTGCAAGTACCACACCTGACCATGACAAGCCCAAGCCCTGCCCTCCGCTCCAAGGAGACAGAGATCAGGGGAAGGAGAGAGGGAGGTGAGTGTTTGCACTGCGTGAAAAGATGGCTGGTGCATGGGAAGAGGCAAAGGCTTTCCTGACCACTTGCAACCTGAGGCGCAAGTGCCAGACGCACACTCTGCCTGCACTCAGGGGCCGGTGTTGTGTGGTAATGACCTGAGGACCTGAGGGTGCTTGTCAGGGAGAAGCTGCCCAGGAGGGACGCCTGGCAATGCGGACCTGAGGACTGTGAGAGGCAGGGTCCAGAGGCGATGTGGGCAGGGAGCCGACTCCTCTTGTCCTTCTCAGAACCTTGCCCTCCCTGCCTCCACCCTGCAGGGTTCAGACTTTGGCTTAAACCATGGAGATGGCTCCCCAAGGTGGATGTGTTAGCACAGGATGTCCGGTGCAAGACTTGGAAATGACTGGTGACAGTCTGTAGGAGGGGCTTCCCTCTGTTTCCTCAAACTCAGCCAAGGGAGCGCTCGTTCCAGACACTCAGTGTCCTCCAAAAATGTGCACAGCAGCCCTGTCTGCCCCTGAGAGCAAAGGAAGGCGCACAAAAAGTTGCAGTGGACAGTGGTCACAATCATGGCCATTTTCCTGGGCGCCAGAATTGCCATCCTCCCAAATCAAACAACTATGCACTGGAGTCCCAATGGCCAGGCTGCACTTGACCTCAGGGAGGTACCCAGCAAAGAGCTGACTCATCCTGTCTCCTCTAGCAGAGCAGAGCAGAGCAGAGCAGAGCAGAGCAGAGCAGAGCAGAGCAGAGCAGAGCAGAGCAGCCTCTGAACTTCTCAGGGTGCTGAGGACACAGAAAAGGCTGATGTTTTTATGGCTAAATGTAAACTACAGAGAGAGACCGGTAACTTCTGTGTGCGTGTGTGTGCACACATGTAAGCATGCATGTGTGCATGTGTGTGCGTGTGTGAGAGCGAGCATGCACATGTGTGCATGTGCTTGTGTGTGCATGTGCTTGTGTGCGCATATGAGTGCACGGGTGCATGCATGTGTATGCATGTTCGTGCGTGTACACATGTGTGCATACATTTGTGTTCACGTGCATGTGTGCTTCTGTGCATGCGCACATGCATGTGTGCACATGCATGTTTGCTCACATGTCTATGTGTGCATGCATGCATGTTTGTGGGTTTGTGTGTAAGCATGTTTGTGTGTGTTGTGTGTGTGCATGTTTGTGCACACATGTGTGCGTGTGTGTGTGTCTGGGTGCATAGGGATGTGGGCTGTTCCTGTGCAGCTTTGGGGCACATCCTTAGACAACAGAGATGAATATGGGAGGGGTCAGGTGTCCCTGTTAACTGGTCCCCAGAGCCAGGGGAGACCCATGGTTGGAGGGAGGGGGAACAAGGACAGGACACTGCCGGTGTCAGCAGGCCACCTGCAGACACAATTCAGTCCAGGACCAGCCACACCATTTGCAGGGCCCAGTGTGAAATGGAGATGCAGTCATGTGTTCAAAGGTCATGAAGAACTTCAGGCCGGCAGCAGCAGGACAACACTCTGTGGCCAAATGAGCATGGATGGCATGGGTGAAGCTGGTCCTGATCGAATGTCACCAATGGACCCCCACCCATGCTGGAGTTTGCCCTTCCCCGGCGCCATCACGTGGACCCACGCCCGGGGTGGAGAGCTAGTGTGGAGTGTCACAGGGCTAGACCTCTCAGCCCAGAACCCGCTGCCCTGAGTCTTCCCATTTTGTAGGGCAGCTCAAATTCCACTCCCTGTGCCAGTCTCCCAGCCAGATCTAATCACAGGCCCATTTTCCCTTCTTTGTGGCTTACAAAGAATAGAATTAGCCAAATGGATAAAAGCTTGTTGCAGGCATATGTAGAGCATTTCAAACTCCATTTATCAGAGGACTGACCCCTGCATTTCCACCCTGGAAGCTCCAAGAGTGCAGTGACTGTCATTTAATTTTGAGGAGAAAAAATTCAACAGAGAGATGCAAAATCATAGCTGGTCTGATGCTGGACCTGGTTTCTCTCTGCAGAGACGGCCACGTTCAATGTCATCCACCCTGAGGGTGCTCTCCTCCCACCCCAGGGCCTGGTCATTCATGGGCAGGACAGTCACACCCAGCTCCTCAGTCTCACTAGGCTGGGTCACATGACCTGAGTCCAGGGAACGCCCCTCCTGTGACACCGTCCTTATGGGTCACCCTCTGTGTCACCACTCCCCACACTCAGAGTGTGGTCACAGTGCAGAGTGGCACCAGTGGCCAGGACACGTTGCAGCTGGAGCCAGTGATGTGATGCTTACCTCTAGGAACCCACATTCATATTCAGCGCTTCAGCTGACAAATGTTTCTTGAGCCAACTTTTCCAAAGCTGTTTTCTCTCTGCGGGTTTTATGCGCTGGTTCTGTTTCATGTTACTGTTCCCTGTGCCACACCTGTCACATCGGGTCCACGATCCCAGAGAAATGTCCATGTCTTCCATTGTGACAATATTCCCTTTCAGAGTGTTCTTTCTGGTCACCCGGGGTGGACCTCAGAGGGAGTGCCACCCCACTGGGAACACAGATTCAACACTGGACTCTGATGGGGGCACGAAGAGCAGGGACATACCGCAGACATCAATCCCTGTCCCCTCCTCACCAGCCTTCACATTTTAGAGGTACAGGGCTTCACTCTCGTGAACACGCACACGCACACACAGGGCACCTTTCCTCCCCCTGAGCCGACTCAACAAGTCTTCGCGTTAAATCTGGAAGTAGGGCTGCGCGCTGGCGGTTTGCCACGAAGTGGAGCTCACACAGAGACGTGTGAGACGTGATTCCTGCCCGTGGCAGCCTCGAGCTGCGCGCTCAGGCTGGAGAGCCGCCGGCCACCACGCCAACAGCCCCACCTCCAGGACTGGCACAGGGCCCTGCACCCAGAACTGAGCGCCCTGCTCCCCCGCTCCCCCCACAGCAAACCAAGGGCACAGAAGTGGAGCTAGGGCGGGAAGTGCCTGCACAGGTGCCTCCAGGGGCGAGAGGGGAGAGTGGCCGCCGCGAGCCAGGAGGGAGCACCAGGGGCGCATTGTTGGGCCAGCAGGACACCTGGCAGCAGGGTGGATCCCAGAGGACCACAGCAGGGGGTGAACGGGGGCTGAGAAAGAGCCTTGTAATCCTGGGAGACCTGAGCACATTTGACCGTGGTGGGAGGGAGGCAGGGAACCTGCATTGGCTTTACGCTGTGACCCGCTGGCCACCGTTATCAGTGTTTTATGTGTATGAACCCTTCACCTTCAGACTAGCACAGCAGGCGGGGACTATTATCGCCTCCGGGTAGGGGCGGCAGGCACAGGCAGCCACTCTAGACGGAGCATTTAAGCACCTGCAAGGGAGAGAGGGCGAGACGGAGCCCAGAGGAGCAGCGGGGTCCCAGAGGAGGCGAAGGGTTGGCTTGGACGGAGGGCCCTCCCCCTGACCCGGAGGAAGGCAGAAGGAAGGGTGGGTGCAAGTAGAGTGGCAGCTGTGGTGACCGAGTGCAGGTAAGGGTCAGCTGGCGGCTCCAGTCGTCCTTACAGGGAGGGGGCGGGTCGCCTCGAGGAGACGGCGCAGGTGGGGCACTGGTCCAGGAGGGTGGGGTTTGGGAATGGTGGACCAGCAAGGTCTAGGAGGCTTGGGCCACACAGGCTCCTGTCGGGCTGGCAGGATAACATGGGGGTGCCATTCCAGACGCCCCTCCTACTGCCTGTCACTCCCGACAGCAGAGCCTTCTGCGGGCCTGGCTGGGGCGCTGGGAACAGCTTGGGGGCAGAAGAGCGGTCCCGGGGGGGGGGGTAGCCCCGACACTGGGCGGCGGGGCCGTGGTGGAGGCTGTGGGGCGGAGGAAGGTCTGCCTGCGGGGAATGGAGCCTGGTGGGTAAACGGTCCTGCTGGGGTCTCCCTGATGGCGGCAGAGACGAGGGTCCCTACAGTTGCTTCTTCTTCTCCCCTTTCTGAGGCCTTGCAAGTGGGTGAGCCCCACACCCCAGGGGCGGCCATGGCCCTCTTCACGGCCACCTCCTGGCGCCTTTCCTGCCCAGGGCCTGCCCTCAGCTGTCACCACCAGAGGGTCTGGTGGCAAAGGTGACGCATCGCCCTGGTCTTCCCAGGCCCCTGTCCCCGTGGCGCGCCCGGCAGGAAGACCACGCCCGACTGCGAGGCCCGAGCTCGTGCTGGGCCAGGGACCGGGAACTGGGCTCTAGGAATCTGCGCGGAGCTGGGCTAACCCAGCGGTATTTTGGATTTTGTGCCTGCTTAAAAAATATTTTTCATTGTTTTGGGTTTGATGAGAATGTGTTTCCCCATTAATTTTTAAACCCAAATTGGATCCATATGTTTTCTGAGTCACGTCTGCTTCCCTCCTCTCTCTGCTGTGGCAGAACATTGATGTCCAGACCCCGCCCAGATCAGGGGACGGGGAGGAGCCGGAGATGCTGGGGTCCCTTTCCAACGGTGGCCGCACCCTTGGGTTTGGTTGAGGAGGCAACCCTAAAGTCAGAGGTCAGGCCTGTGGGGCCTGAAGGTGGCCGCGGTTTTTTTGGGAAGCTGCAGTGGAGAGAATGGAGGTCTGTTTCCATCCGGCTCAGCTCTGTCTGGTGGCCGTGGCAAGGCGGACCTCTTTGGTGTTGGGGAATAGCTGGACTCTAGGCTCTGGATGTCTGTGTCATGTTCCGGGACCCAGGGTACCACGGCGGGGCTGTTGTTCCGGGTCCAAACAGGGACACAGAGCACTGCAGAGGACCAGAGGGGTAGCCCCAGGGACGCCTCATGGAGACGAAGTGGCCCTCGAGTTCAGGCCACCCAGAAACCTGCCAAGTGACCTCAGGATGCCGAGTGCCCTGGCTGGCCCTCCCTCATCACACTCCCTTGGCAGCTCTGTTGCAAGCAAAGGAACACCCTTAAAAATGGACAAACCACAAACGGACCATAGAGGCTGTGCTGAGTGCCTCAAAAAGCTGTTTCTGTTTAGTTTAGGTGTTTTTGTTTGTTTTTATCTTCTGAGAACCGCAATTCCTTTATCTGTGGAGTTTTCATACACACACCTAGCTGAGTATTGTTGAGATAATTCACTGGTGAACACTCCTGCGGTAAGATGCTGTGGGAGGTTTATAATAATACGTCCCGCCTCCGGCCTTCGCCAGGGGCCGGGCCTGGAGAAACCGGCACCTCCCACACGCACAGCAGAGGGACGCGAGCTCTCCAGGACCCCACAGTGACCGCGTGGTGCCCGGCAGCAGGAGACGGAACCCGAGGCACCCTCTCCCTCCATGGGCGGCGGTTGCTCCACGGAGGCCGTCCCTCCCTCGGCTGCTGGAATTTGGGAGACGTGCAAGTGGAGATGCTGAGTTCTCGGGCCATCTTCAGCTTGCCCTTGGGGCCGTGACACAGATGCACTCACAGCGTCTAGGATGGAGGGGTGCAGGTCAAAGGGCACAGGACCTATGGTTTTGCACAACCTGGGCAGGTTCCCACCACCAGCGGCCGCAATAGCGGCTCAAGGACTCGGTGACGCGGGAGGGTCCTGGAGGAGGCGTGAACGGCCCCCCATATGGTCGGTCTCTTCCGCTTCTGTCTTTGCCGGGAGGAAGTGGAGGACCCATTTATGCACAAATTGGTCACACTTTCACACATAGCTCCAATTATCTCCGAGGGGTTTAACATTATATTTATATTGATAAGCTTAGCAATGTTGAACTGCAACTCTCAGCTGATCTGTTACAATTCACATCCGAGGAGACCAGAAGGAGTCATTGGAAAGCCTCCAGCACCTCGAGAGAGAGGCAGCCTTGGGAAAGATGAGAACTGCTGCTCGAGGCCTCGGCTTTGCTGAAATTACCACATAAATTCCAAGTGAAGGACGGCCGGGAACATTCCAGCAGCTACGAAGTCTCTGCTGAGGACAGCAGGGAGCTACGGGCTAGAGTGAAGGCAGAGCGAGACCTCGTCGCTGTCTCTCGGCAGAAAAGCTGCTCCACCGCAACCACGGCCGACGAAGCGGCCAGACACTGCGTGCAAAATGTTCTGTTTGCTGCGATTCCTTAGCCAAATGATAGAGCTCTGGGCTGAGAGGTTCACAAGGGACAGATCTGATATCTTGGCCAGTGACGCCTGTCACTGCAGGAGCCTTAGCCACCGATGTCGGGCTGACCGTGTTTGGCTATTTTGCCCCCTCACCAGTTGTCCCTGGTGGTGGGCACTGGCTCTTGTCCCCCGTTAACCACGTGCCTCAGCACAGGGCTGGCTGGGACAGGGTGGGACCAGGGTTTGAGCCATCACAGGCACCGGGATCTATGCAAGTAAGCAGCAGGGAGGGAGTCGGCAAGTGTGTGATGCCGCGTGGGCCCTGCCATGAAGATGAGTGCATACAGGGCAACCTGGTCCGCAGCGTGAAACTGCTAAGGCGCTCCCCAGCCCAATAGCGTCGTTGGCTCCTGCAGACGGGGACGGAGAGACAGGACTGGGTGTTCCTGCAGCAGCCAAGGCGACTGAGTGTCTGCCATGGACGTAGGTTACAGCCACCGTCTTCACGAGCGTGTGGGCCCAGCCCAGGTGGCTGAGCAGCCACTCTCCAGGTCACCCGTGGCTCTGAGGGAATAATCATGGAGGTGAGTCTGTGCATGACATCGCCCAAGGAAGCCAGGTCCTCAGACTCACAGAAGGAAGGCAGACAACACGGCTCACCCAGCATTTTTGGAAAAACAAAGCACATTTCCTATCTATGCTTATTATAGACACTTGATAAACAAGGAGGAGTGGGTGGGGCCGGGGCAGCCACCTGGCTGTTGCTCAGCAGCACCTGGGTGACTGCTTCATCCCATGGGACTTCAAAGTGCCCATCACGGCTCCCGTTAGAGGACGGTATGCTTTTCTGCTCATGGCCGTGTCTCCACACTGTGCTCTCCACCAAGGCAGGGCTCTACCTGCCTTGTTCTCTGTTGGACCTCAGGCGTGGCACAGCTCCTGAACATGTGGGCACAGAGAGAAAACCCTGAAAACCTCACCAACCCCTTCATAGTTCATAGGGAGCTTGTAATTACAGAGAAGTAAACACTACGGGCAGACTGGGCAGCCATGCATTCGTGCCACCCCTGTGAGCTGCTGTGGGCACAGGGACATGACACAGGGTGGCCAGACCAAGGCCCTGAGCTCACAGATAGGTGGGATATGGAGTAGACAAAGGAGAAAACATTTAAGTGAGTGAGTTGGGCAATGTTTTAAAATGTTTGTATTGATTTCAGAGAGAGGAAGGGAGAGGGAGAGAGAGAGAAACATTGATCAGCTGCCTCCTGCACGCCTCCTACTGGGGATCCAGCCCACGACCCAGGCACATGCCCTGACCGGGAGTCGAACCAGCTCCTTCCTGGTACAGGGGCTGATGCTTGACCAACAGAGCTCACGGGCAGGGCTGAATTGGGCAATTTCTGAGAGCAGGTAAGTCCTGTAAACCAGGGTAACGCTAGGAATAATGTTACACAGGCCCCTCTGAGGACGTGAAACTTGTGCTGAGAACTGAATTAGGAGCAAGAAGCCTGCAAAAGGTAGACCTCTGGTTTGTGAATTCTGAGGTCTTTTCATTTCAGGGGACCCTCTTTAAGACAAGTACTTGTATGAAAGTGAATGTTTATTGGGAATGAGGAAAGCAATCCCATACATGGCTGGGCCTTGGCAGGCAGCGCCTTCTGAGGGGTCCTTTGATGTGGACCCAAAATGCTTCCTGGGAGCTCACTGGCCTCGCCTCCCCACCTCTGCCCAACCTGGTATTCACAGGGCCCTCCAGGAGCTTCAGGAGCATGAGCTTCCCAGTCAGCTCCCCCTGGACATGCCCACGACAACTGCAGGGAGAGCATCTGGGAAGAGGGACCCCAATGTTCAGTGGCCCTGCCCACGTGGTCTGAACAAGGTGACAGGGACGAAGGTGAACGGTCATTGGCCAGACTGCAGATACCACAGGGCAGGTGGGGCTCCCTGTGCCTCATCGAGGAGGCTTGGGAACATCAAAGGTACTGGTGCCCGGCAGCCCCACCCGGAGCCCAGGTAGGTCCTGGCGCACCTGTCGCCACCTGGCTCAGAGCCCGTGCGGAGCGGAGCCAGGAAGTGAGTCGGGCAAATGTCTATGGCTCCTCGCCACAGGGAGGGTGTGGAGACACCATTGGCTGGGAGTCTCACATTGTAAACACCAAGGAAGCATATGTGTTAGTTTTACCTTAAGTCACACATCCTGTCCTTGTCACACAGAACAGAGAATTCAGATTCCAGGCACCAGCTTTTCCATGAGAGTCAGATGGAAACAAGTGAGCTGGGCCTAGGTGAGCCAGACAGGCTCCCTCCCTCCCCCCCACCTCCTCCTCTTCATCTCTCCCAGGTACCTCCCCTTCATGAAGGGTCATATTGTGAACTGTAATCCTCTCTGCTGGGTAAGTCTCCCCACGAAGGAACCTTAGAGCAAGACCAGAACTCTCGCCCAGCTGACTCTTCAGCCAAGTGCCAGGCAACCTGAATCAACCATGACAACAGATTGGCCATTCAAAGGCCAGGCCTGCACATGACAATGCCGGGGTGCCTCTGGGCCTCTGCCCTTCTAAGGTTGTGCTGGGGTCAGGTCCGGGAGACCAAGTAGTGAGTCATTCGAACTGAAGCTTGTTGGGGCAGGAGAGGCCCACGTGGGACTGAGAACGAGAGAACCGACGTGGTGTTGGGGAGGGGGGGCTTACGCTAAACCTTCAGGGGCCCACAGACAGAAAGGAGAGCAAGCGGCCTCTCATCTCCAAAGACCCATCCACACGCGCCTGGGAGTCACCCTTTCCTAAGACACATCTCAGGAGAAAACAGTTACCAAGTCCCTAACATATTTTATGTTTTAGCTAATTAATCCTCATTACAACCCCGTGAGATAGATGCTCTATATTACTGATGGAAAAACTGATGCTCAGAGAGGTTCAGTAACGTTGCCATGGTCACACAGCTTCTCAGTGATGGGCAGGGATTTGCATTCGAGGATCCTAGCTCTAGAGTCCATGCCTGAACTACTCAGTGCCTGACAAAGACAGGGGCAGAGGGGGAAGGTGGCATTTTTCCAGAAGGTCCTATCTTGCAGACCAAGGGTAGGTGAGTAGAGGAGAGGCTGGAGATAGTCAGGGCCAGAGGAAGGAGCCCTATGGAAGAGCCAGGTTTCACCCAAGTGCCAGGCAGTCGGTTGTTTTGGGAGGATTGTTCTGGCTGTGAGATCAGAGGCCAGTGAAGGGTCAGACAGGAGCCTGGACCACGTGTCATCGAAGGCAGAGCGGCAGGAACAGAGTGGGCACTAAATAGTAAGTAAACTAGGGCCTTGTTTTAATAATGTAGTGTTAATGTTTCCAGTATCTCACTTCCCATGCAGTTTACTTTTCAACCCTTTTTACATGACTTGCTCCATGAGTCTCCTGGTCAGGGAGGGCCCCTGAGCCCAGTTCCCACGTCACAGGTGTGGCTCGGCAGAACTCAGGCCTCCTTCTCCAAGACTCAGGATGACTGGAAACCTGCCACAGTCCTCCTGGGTGCTGTGGGAGTCAGAGGGGACCCACCTCTGCCTGGAGGGTCTGACCAGACCACAGGCCCCACCAGCACCCCGATAACACTGCCTTAGTCTCTGAGATGCCATCTGGGAACGCCTCCCAGGCCCAAGCCTTCTGGGACCTTTGAATCCCACAGAGAACAGCATAAATGCTATCAACATCAGACACAGTTAATCCTCACAACAGCCCACAACGTAAGCCTCTTCTCGTCCCCCATTTATGGAGAACAAACGGCAGCACAGGCAAGTTCACGCACTTGCCTGCGGTTACTCAGCCAGCGAGTGGCGAGGCAGGACCTTGCCATGCTGCACACCCCAAAATAGAGGGGTCCAACCCATGCGATCCCCTCAGACCACAGCGTGAGACTGCGCCGTGGAGAACCCAGCAGGCCGGGCTTTTAAGGGACTCTACACAGCAGTTATTTCTCCCAAATACCACCAGATAGAGGGTTCCCTGCAGGCCAGGGAGCAGCACAGGTTCGCTCAAAATAGGGAACATAGGTGTGCGGTGCGGTCCCGCCTGGGTGTGATTCGTGGGTGCTTTCCCAGTGCGCTGGTAACTGCAGCCGTTGTTTCTGGTAAGCCACAGAAACAAGGAACTCATCTCCCGAGGCAGGGAGGGGGCTCCTGCCCAAGGCCCAGCTGGTGCCTGCGGCCGAGGCGGGCAGCCGCCCCGTCCCGCCGGCCCACAGCCCCGCACACCTGCGACGCTCTCAAGACAAACCGAGCCGGCTGTCTTGCTCGTCGGGACACACCATGGAAAGAGGACTTGCTAAGTCGAGTCCTTCTGGCTGCGTGACGTGCAGCGTTTCCCATCCCAGCGGCAGCCCCTCCGCCCCGTCTGCGGGGCAGTACTTGTGTCTACGGCAACGAGCTGGTAATGTCCACACAACTCGGGCACCGCTGGCCAAGCCCCAGGACTCACCCTGTGGCCAGGTTCCTCCCAGCGGGTCACAGCTTCAGGGGCCCCGTGTCACGCTGGGATGTGCAAGTGCTAGTAGGATCAGGACCTTTAGCGAGGCTGGCCCCACCGTGGCACCCACGCTGAGGTAGGCAGCTTGCTCACCCGGTGACACAGCCTTGGGACCTACATTTTACTTTCAATCCCAAACATCCTGGGAAGGGACAGGGGTTCGGCCCCAGCCACGACTTTTGTTTATTTGAAATAAGGCTCTTTACCTCCCCTGGCTCCCTGCGGAACTTTAAGGCGTAATTTGCCATCTGAAAGGATCGGGAGGAGAGAGGATGCTAACACGGGTCCTTCGCAGAGCCAGTCCTACAGGGAGGGCAGCTCCTGCCTGTGACTCCCCTGCGGGACCGTGAGCCCGGCTCAGCCACAGCTCAGCCAAAGCTGAGACGGACATTCAAATGGAGTCGGGTCCAATCAGGTGAGGCCACTTGGAGATGGCTGACCCTTCAGAGCATCACAAAGTCCTAGCTGGTCCCATCTCTAAAATGTCCCTGCCCAGGGAGGCACCAGGCCACCCACAGGACACCACCCAGGCTGACCCTCCAGGCTCTGCCAGGGCCCGAGGCTGCTCTTGCTGAGGAAAAGTGAACCCGTTCTCTGTTCCTTCTGATGCTCTGGGAAACAGAGCCCCATAAACTCACACAGCTCACTGACTGTCCCCCACCTCACCTGGCAACACTGGACAGATTTCAAAAGACACCCCACTTGAGAAGGAACACTTGCTACTCAGTGCCCTCCCCACTGTATTCTTGGCAGGGGTCAGAAAGGGACCCTGCGGCTGAAAATGACGCATCGTCCAATAGGAAAACTGCTGCTCTAATGTTAACACGCGTATCTCTTATTTTAAACATGAAACATTGCATCAGTTTGACACTAATTTACATAATGGGGACAAAAAAGGACAATGCGGTCTCGGTGGCCGCCTCCACTTAGTTAACTGGCAGCGAGAGCCACTAACCAGCAAGACTGGTTGCCGTGCGCGTTTGTGAAGCGCACCTTGTCAGGGGAAGGACCAGGGTGCCCGTGGGGAGCCCGCCGCCGATAAAGGCAGGCACAAAACTTCGATGAAAGTCTGTAAATACAGTATTGTATGGAAATTCTCGTGCATTTTGGCTTTGCTGAGCACAGTAAAGTGTTTTATTATGAAAAAAGTGGATAAGATACTTATCTTTTAAATTGGAGTTTAATATTTTATTAGTGCCAGGCACATAATTCTCATCAAATGGCAGGAAACCCTTTTTTGTATGGATATAAATGTCTAGAGTTTAATATTTCAAAGATAAGTACCCACCGCTACATCGATCACACGGCAGCTTAATGGAATTTACTTTTCTTAAATATTTATACTGTATATGTGTTTGCTAGTCGAGTGATTATAGAACTCTGGGGTGGAGGGCAAGGCTGTTGTGCATGTGAGAGGATCAGCCACCCGGGCACCGGGCTGTTTCCGCCCCTGTGCCCCTCGCCTGGGTGGGGACAGAAACCGAGAAGCCATTCAGAGCTCCGGTGGAGGAGGGACAGTGTGAAAACCCACTTCTCCACAGCCAGAAAGTTCCTCTGATTTAACCTGAGCTTACAGACAGTGTCTCAGAAGAAATCAGGTTTAAGTAATTAGAACAGAATGAGGGGCCAGAAAGGCGTTTGGCTTTCAAAGGAAAATCGCATTGTGTTGAAACCCCCCCTTTGCGCCCGACGGGTGGGCTGCTCCCCGGGGACCCAGCTCAGCAGCCTCCACCTCAGCCCTGCAAACTCCTTCATGGGGCCTGAGAAATGCTTTCTGATCCATGCTGATACAATTACCTCGCCTTTATTGGCAATTTAGACCTGCTTTTAGGGACATTTTAGAGCAAATGATGTTTTCTTGATATTTTAGAAAAAGCAGTGCTATTCCCTATACCTTTGGGACAAGGTGGAAACCGAGTTAGACGCTCATTAGAGGGCTGATTGCTCCAATGCGTTTTTTCTGGGGGGTTGTGTGTGTGCTTGACCTCGGTGTTGCTGGAACTGAGCTGCCCACCTGGAGGTATGGGCCAGGTGAGCCTCCTCCATCAGAAAGGGCTTCTATTCTGTGCATTTGGTGAAAAGCCAGCCAGGCTCTACCACCGCTGCCCTCAGAAACATCTTAAAATCCTCCCGTTAGTGGAAGGACAGGACGGTGGGCGCAGCACGCTTCCAATGTGCACACATGCCGGGCACGGCGGAGCCTGCACTGTTCCTTCTCGGTGGGTGGGGTCCAGTTCACCAGACGTGGCTTCCTCCCCCGTGGCTCCTTCCCTGGTGGCGGCTAGGCTGGTGTGAACCATGGAGCGGTTGTACTGACAGCAAATAAAACTGGCTGGTCTTTTGGGCTTTCTGACAGGGATTTAAGTACAGTGACACTGAACGCGCACAATGGAATTAGTGAGGTTTCCTGCTCCAACCCAGCTGCCGTTGGACCAGAGGCACCCTGGCAGGGTTTAAGAGGAGGGATTTATTTCAGACTCTGCCTTGGCAAACCACTTCCAAAAAGTGCCCATCTCCTGCCCCATGGTCTGCAGCCAGCAGGCGGAGGGGTTTGTGGCCCTCTGCAGAGTGGTCGGGGTCAGGCCTGCAGGGCACAGCTGGTTCCGGGTCAGCTCTTGGTTTCTCCTGCTTCCCACTCACTCAGGCTCAGAGCAGAACACCAGGGAGGGCCCCTGCCAGGGAGACAGCCTGGTGATAAATAAAAGCTGGTAATTTAAAATGCTTTTAAAGGGCTGGGTGAGTAAGGGAGCTCACCTGTGGTAAATAAAACCTGTTAATTAAAACCTGATCCTTCTGAGGAAGCTGTGTTCCCCAGATCCCTGCGGGCACAGGCCGGTGCCAAACCTGGGTTTTCTGCGTCGTGCTGGGGTTCACCTCAGCCGAGGGCAGGTTGAGACTGCTCAGCCCCAGATTAAATCCAGACTCCTGGATGTGATCTGTGACCGGCCCCTCTACCTCCCAGACCTCACCTCTGAAGCTCCTGCTGAGGTCCTCCATGCCCTGTGCACTGGCCTCACACAGACCCACTCCTGCCTCTGCGCATGCTGCGTGCTCTGCCTGCAATGCCCTCCCGAGTGGGCAGGGGTGATGGGTCCTCACCACTTACTGTCACCTCCATAGAGAGACTCTCCTGGTGACAACTGTCCCCCACACCCAGTTCCTAGTCCCCTGTTTTATTTCACCCACAGCCCTTCTCACTATCTAAGATTATCTTTATTTGCACATTTCTAGGTGGTCTGTTACCTCCTAAGCTGTGTGACCCAAGACAGCAGAGACTTGTCTCTGTGGAAGCCCTGCTGTCAGCCTCTGGAGGGACACAGTAGGTGCTCAACTCATCCTTCACAGGGAGGCAGGGCCAGCACCTGCTGAGACAACTTCCCTGAAGAGGGGCTGACTTATGCTCGCTGGGGGCCTGCCCCCTGTTCAGTGGGGTGGATGGGGACCTGCCCCCTGTTCAGTGGGGTGGATGGGGACCTGCCCCCTGTTCAGTGGGGTGGATGGGGACCTGCCCCCTGTTTGGTGGGTTGGATGGGGACCTGCCCCCTGTTCGGTGGGGTGGATGGGGACCTGTCCCCTGTTCAGTGGGGTGGATGGGGACCTGACCCCTGTTCAGTGGGGTAAATGTGGCTCAAAGGTAGTCATGTGCAAATGGGCCAGCTAGGTGCACTGAGGAGGCCACCCTGGGGGAGCCGGCCATGTGTCCAATAGAGCAGACTGCTGACTCACGTCTGGGCCACGTGGATATGTCATGGCTGCAGGTGTGAAGTCCTGGACGGGAACTGAAGGCGGCCAGGTCGCTGGTGGGTTCTAGAAGCCTGGACCACCTGCTTCAAATGTGTTTTGTGCCCCAGCAGCTGCGCAGGGGAAGAGCACAACAGCACGATGGGGGTCAGGCGGAGCAGGGGCGGCATGGCTGTCCAAGAGGCTTACCTGCACCTCACCCATGAAAGCACAGCCCCACCCCCCTTCGCTCATTTCCAGGCCTCATTTTGGAAAAATAAAATTACAATGTGCACGTGGGGGGGCGCAGGGTGTGAGGAGTGCAGTTCCCTTCGTGTCTGTCGCGTGGCTCACACAGCTTTCCCCGGCTGAGAGTCACTCCTCCACACAGCTCCCGCGTTTCAGCAGAAACATAAATAAATAAAATTAAAAAGCACAAAGATGGTGCAGTGAGAACTCCGGGTCAGGCAGAGCCTGCAAAGCAGGAGCCAGTCCCAGACAGCACGGGAGCCGGGCTGCCAGGCTGCCTGTCTCCCAGGCAGCGCAGAGCGCATTCGGGCACGGAGGTTCCATTCCACAAACGTGATTTTCGAGAGCGGTTTTGTGAGTAGCACAATGGTGGCTATCTTATTTCCTTTCACCAAAATGAATAAAAACTTTATGTTCAATGTGGTACTGAAGTATTGGTTTTGTTAATTTCTTAAAACAAATGGGCTCCCCAGTAAATCCCAAACTTGGACAGACGCATTAAGCTAGCAGTGGGGAGGCAATCTGAGTGTGATTATCCTGCGAGAGAATTCCCAGAATTTCATCCAAACTGTGATTTGTTCTGTTATAAAAGGCCTATAAAACCCAGAACAGAAATTCCTGCAGGAAACTTGAGTGTTTAAATATCTGCGATTACTCTCTCGTGATTAAGGAGCAGGATAAAGGACAGGATGCCAGGGCACGAGGGAAGGCTGAGCGGCGGCAGAGGGATCAGTCGCCAGGCTTGGCACGCACGGCAGTCGGAGGCTCAGGGCTCTGAGATCTCCTAAGGGGCTTGGAGGGGGCGGCCTGGGGGCATTCAGCAAACCCTGCACCCAGCTGGTGGGCAGCATCCACGGAAACATCTGGGGAAGGGAGGCCCTGGTGGCCCAGAGCACACAGGGGGTGAGTTGTGCTCCACGAGTGCCTCTAGAACACACTATCACAGCTCACGGTTGCCTTGTGCACACACACCACACAAGGTTCCAGATGGGCTCCTTTCAAGACTCCCAGCCCAGCTGCGGGTGGCCCTCTCTGGCCCGGAATTTGCCCATCTGAGCAGATTGGGCAATTTCTTGTCCTGAGCTCCATCTTCTCACTGATGATCTTATACCCTGTTCTCCATGATGACATCTGAGGAGGACACCTTGGCCCTTCCCCAGCTGCCCCATGTCACAGATGAGGAAGGGGAGGCCGCCTCTGGCAGGGACACTAGCCCAGAAGGAAAGCCCCCTCCTGATCCTTTGCCTTGGTGACACTTGGGAAACCACCTTCATCTTGCGAGTCCCTAGCCAGACCACAGGGGACTTTGCTCCCAGCTAGACTTTCCTGCCCTCAAACACTCACTGCCTAGTTGGTAGGAAGGGCTTCAGAGAGCCAGCCCGAGTGACAATGCGACCCTGAGACCCTCAGGTTCCTGGAGGGTGCATCCTGGCCAGCGGTGCATCACCTCCACGGCTCCACAATGCCAGGCAGCACCTTCCTCCGCGTCCCTGTTTGTGGTAGCAGCCTGACCCCCTGACAGTCACCTCCCCTCATAATACCTCCACCCCCAGAGGTGTTGGGGGGCTCCTGTAATCGCCGGTGTGCGGGCTCCTCAGCATCTCCAGTTATCCCCCAACAGCCCCCGAATATTCTCCATTTAAGCTGGAGTGTGTGGTGTGGTGACCCGTGGGGCAAGAGCCCGCACAGTGCCCAGCATGCCATGGGTGCACACAACAGAGATGTGGAGCAGACAAAGGAAGAGCCTTGGAGGACACTCAGACGAGTTAGACCCTCACCCGGAGGCCTGCGTTGAACGGCCTTGTTACTCCCCTTCTCACTGGCCGTCAGAGGCGGGGGGCTGGCTGCCCAGGGCTGCTTCCTGGAGCCGCAGCGAGCAGCACCCGTCGCCGACTGACCCGCAGGGGCTCAGATGATATTGGCAGGTGGCATCCAATTCCAGGCGGCCGGAGCCGGCGCTTTGGGCATTATCTCTCCCTCTGTCCTTCTGTCCCTCCCGTCCTCTCTTCTTCTCTCTCCCACCACCCAGCCTCTCAGAACCTGAAACTGTGTTTGGAGGGCTCAGCGGAGGTGGGTGTGGCGTGGAAGCTCACAGCCGGGCCTGTGTCCGCCGAGCGCCGTGTAGGTCAGAGATGACAAATGGCAGAGCCCGTAGGTGTGCGATCCATTTATTGATTCCTAGCCCTCCCTCCCCCTTGTTCGGTGGGCCTCGAGGGAGAGACAGAGGCTCATAGGTTCTTTGGGCAGAAATTGTGCAGAAGGACACTGGTTTCCTCCTGGCCACACATCAGAGGCTGCTGGGCCAAACTGTGGAGCCCATTACGGGGGTGCCGTTCATGTTCCTGGTGCAGACAGACAGCCTCGCTGGCGATGGCCTGGGTCTGTGTCACTGGAACGGCCATGGCAGCAGGCACCCCTCTCCCTGGGCTCCTGGTGCGTGGGGTGAGGGTCGGGTGAAGTAAGGGAAGTATTAATGTGTAGGAGGAGGAGAGTTTGCGTGTGCTGGGACATCTAACCCTCACAGCTTTGCCCAGAGTGGATTTGTGCTTCTGGTCCCAAACCTGTCACCGATTTGCTTGCTGTGTGGCATCCAGCAGCCACTTACGCCCGCTAAGTCTCAGTGTTCTCTTCTGTGAAACAGAGGACCTCGCAATCTCCCTTTTGGCCTCAGTAAAGGAACGACGCCTCCGTCCGTGGCTCCTGAGCCACGCCTTCTTCTCAGGAGCTCTGCCTCGGGATTTGGAACCTTCGTCCTAGTAACAGGTTGCGCAGAGTCAGGTCTACGCCAGAGAGGCAGACACTGTTTTCACAAAGGGCCAGAGAGCAAATACTTCAGGCCTTGTGGGTTTCTGCGGCGACCCCTGCACCCTGCAGACCAGAGCAGCCAGAGAGGGCAGTCATGGAAGGGTTGCTGGGACAGCGGCTTGTGGACGCAGGTCAGGCCAGTGACAGCTGGATTGGGCCCACAGGTCGGAGTGTGCCCAGCTCTGCTGCAAACAACAAGTCACATCCCGCTTGTTCACGGACACTGACCCTACAGCCAGGGAGTTATTAGAAAGTGGTCCTGAGACATACGAGTCCAACACTCATCTTCCCTGCTCTTTTTATTTTAGGGATGGACACACACAATAAAGTCACCTAACCAAGACGCTTGAACTTGGGAGGATGGGATTTTTCATTTACATGAGTGGGGGAGCCTGGGTTTGGACTTCAGCACAGAGAGTCCATGACTTTGAGTGTTTGGCATGGTTTACCGAACTGGAGCTGACGAAAGAAACAGTGGAAATAGCTGGATGCTGACTGGCAATCAGTCCTGAGCTCCAGGCAGGGTTTCTGGGCACTTAGTTCACTCCGAAGCTCCTGATGGTCTGGCCCCATCTCTGGGAGGCTGGGGATTCCTCCTGCTGGCCCCTGTTTCAGAGTCACTCAGAATCCGGTGGCCGTGCTCCTGCGATACATGTTCCTAACCTCGAGATGAAGATCCCTGCATCTCCCTACACTTTAAGTAGAAAAGCCGTTGTAAGGGCGTGTAGTCCAGGCATGGTCTGCATACCGAGGCCGGTGCACGCCCGGCTGAACTGTTTAAGTATGGAAGAAGTAGTGTCTAATAGCATCAGGAAATTGAAATTTAAAAATTTTTCTCACTCACTCATTTGATGAGAACTGGGTATGCTGACAGGTGAAGCAGAAAGCCATTTTTCAAGTTAAATGCCAACTGGTTATATAGCATAATATTCAGTCAAAATTAACCAGCTCACTGCTGCAGGACACCCAGTGCATTTAATGCCAAGAGTTCCCAGAGACAGTAGTGGGCCTTTGGAGCCCGAGGGAGGGGAAGAAGCTGTTACTAACACTCCAGTCACCAAGTGGGCCCCACTCTGAGTGGGGAAAGTGGATGGAAGTCTGCAGACACCAATCAAAGCAAACTACCCTGCCTTCCAGCCCCTCTGGGTCCTCTGAGCTGAACCCAAGAAATTTCTGGGTTGACGTGGGCCTGCCGGCAGACTCCCCTGCCAGCAGGCGGAGTGGCCAGGGGTGCGGGAAGCTCCTTCCCCAGTGGATGTAAAGACAGGCTCTGTGGAGGCTGCAGGCAGCAGACAGAAAGGAGTCATATTAGATGGAGTAGGAGCCCAAACAGTAACCCGGGGACCCTGTCAGGGGGTAGACAGACGGGCAAAGACAGCCCCTGTTGGCCTCCAGCTCTCTTCCCTGGGACTGGTTTCTTGGTGAGCACACTCTAAGCTCCAGTTTGTGGCCCGGACACAGAGACCTCACACTCCAACCACAAGCTGAGCAGGCCATGGGGTGTGCGTCAGGCTCCCAGGCCTTGGCAACTGCAGCCAGAGGCCCCGCCTGCGAAGGTGGGGAGGTCCATCTGCCAAGAGCTGTGGCCCCTACTGGCTCCCAGGTTAGATCCGGGTCCACTGGGTGTTGGGTGGATGCTTCTTGCCCGAGGATGACCTGAATCATTTCACTTCTCCAGCTCATTGTTTCCCAAACAAAGATTCATGGTCCCCTCAGAGCCAGGTTGAAGGACAGGAAGGGAGGGGTGGCTGAGGTCCCCGGGGACCCCAGCGGCAGGTTCTGAAGCCCTGCACCTGGTGGTGGGTGGCCCGGACCTCCTGTCCTGGTCTCTAGGATCTTTGCCTCAGGTGCCTCCTTTAAAAAATAACTGAGATTAAAAATAATTTTTAAAAAAATGAAACAAATTGAGGTAAACTTTTTTTCTGTTAACGTTTATGTTTGAGAACTTGGATAATACAGAAAAAAAATTAAAGGAAGTTTTAAAAAAAATACAAGTCTTCTAATGCTACCACCTCCCACCGGAATTCACCCACAGGTTTCATTCTCAGGCTTTTTTCTGTGGGTGAGGCTGGGGTGAAGTGGGGGAGGAGCATTGTTTTTTACTGAATTTAAAATCATATACATTGTATACATCATTAAAGTTACTCCAGACCTCTTTAGAATCATGCCATAATTTATTTAGCATATCTATTAGTGTCAACTGTTTAGATTTCTAACTTGGTCTATGTCTCTGTGACTACAGCTTTGAGCATCTCCGTGTGTACCAGTCCCAGCCACTCTGACCATTTCCTTGGGGCAGACTTCTTGATGTGACATGACCAGGTCACTGGAAAGGCCAGTGCTCACCTCGCTGCCCTGAACTGCCTCCCTGAGCCGAAGCCAGGCTCTCCTCCATGTAATTCAACCGGGCTCCCTGGGCCTCGCTCAGAAGGAATCAGGCCTGGCTCAGGGCCCTTCAGAGCTATATCAGGGCTTCCGGCCTCAACCTGAACACATAGATTTGGGGCCGGGTAATTCTTTGACATCGACTGTCCTGGCCACTGCAAAGTGCCCAGCAGCATCCCTGGCCTCTACCCACTAGATGCCAGCAGCACCCTCTCAGTCCTGACAGCCAGATGGTTCCAGGAACAGCCAAAGGCCTCCAGAGGGCAAGATCACCCACTGAGCTAGAAAACTTTAATTCCAAGGAAAAGCCAGACAATTCTTCCGAATTAATCCTGAGTATTACAGGACGCTCCACATTTCCACCCAAGTTCTGCCTCTCGCAAAATTAGCTCTTCCCCCTGTTCCCGCGGCATGGCGCACACACCTGTGCATGGTTCATAATGACACACGCGCGTCACTCGATTGCTTGTGTTCTCACCATTGGGCTCCTGAGTCTTTTGGAGACAGTGTTTCTTACCCATTTCTTTGCCTTTGGCGTAGTGCTGTGTTCTCACAGAGGAGAGTAAATCGAATGAATGAATGAATGAATGAATGAATGAATGAATGACCTAAATGAGACTGAGACACACATGCACACACATACACACATGTAACTCGCGTGTGCTCACACATGCACAGCAGCAGTTGTGGGAATCTCTGCAGAAGTACCTACACTGTAGGTGCACAGTGGTTTCCGATGGTGGCCTTTCTCCATGTCAGCACCCACAATTTCCTAAACTCTGGAATAACATTTGGGGAGTCAGCTACAGCATATTTCCCAGTGAGGTGAAACCCCTGCTTTGAAGTAAGTCCTTCAGTGAAGGGGATGCTGTGGACAGAAGAGGAGACAGACCGGGGCCACCTGGAGTCTCTTATTATTTACGACAGCTGGAGTCAGGATGTTCCATGACTTGCAGCCACAAGCATCCTAACTGATCTGGGGATGCGCAAGGGGACAGTTACAGTGCCATATGGGCAAGTGGTGCTTCAGTGTTCCACGTGGGGTCGCTCCTGCCCAGGCCCAGCTCAGGGCCGCACCCTCGTTCCTCATCCTGTCTCAGGTGTAGCTCCTGCAGGGGGGTGCCCACGGGTGAGACAAGCAGTAGAGCCCGGCCCCGCTCATGATTGGCTCCCGCATGGTCTTGGGCCCCATTGGAGCGGGTGAGATGAGAGGAGGCTGTGGGAGGCACGATCTCACTCTGCCGGGACGGCGCTCACCCCAAACTGCAGTCACGCCCACGGTTTGTTCACTGAACTACCCCTTTCCTTCACGAGCTTCAGTTGCTGGCTCTGCAGGACCTGAGGGGCACTGGGGCCTGGTCTCGGGCTGTTTGAAGGTTTTCAGTGTCTGCCTGCTGCCTGGTTCCACTTCTTTCCCCTCCTCTGCCTCCCCCCAAATAGGCCTCGTGCAGTTCTGCCCCCGCCCTGTTCGGACCGCACCTCTGCTCAGCCCCCTCCCCAGCCTCAGGCCTTGCCCGGGTCCTCCTCACACATGGACTCTCCGTGGCCACCTGGTCCTGGATGAGGCTCCTTCTCCAGTCCCCTAAGCACCTGCCACTGTTACACCCACTGCTGCCTGTGGTCACTGGTGTCCATGTGTGGCCTGGCCCCTCTCCTGCCTAGATCTCGTGCTCCCAGGGTCAGCGGGCCCCTGAGAGAGACACTAAGACCTGCTGCCATTACCCCACAGTGGGCCAGGCGCCCCGGCAGCAGTCCCATCCCCGTGGCCTCGGGGACCCTGACTTGCCTCACCTGGCCCAGGGAGACCCCAGGGCAGAGCCTGGAGGCAGCATGAGCTGGACAGGTGACGCTTGAGCAGACAGCCCGCTGCCAGGTGAGTGTAGGCAAGTCAGGAAAATCAGTGTCTGCCAGGCCCAGAAGGGCCTATGGACTTATCTAGCTTAGCTCCTTATTTTATAGGCAAGTAAACGGGGCTCTGGCAGGATGCGATTTCCCCGAAGTCACCGAGCTAATTAGTGGGAGAGGATAGCCTGGAATCTAGGTCTCCTGACCCCTGGCAGATGGTCCGTTCTGTTCCGTGACTCCTCTGATTAATAATCAGTCTCACTCTAGTTCTGCCCAATTAGGAGTTTTTCAAAACGGATTCTTCAAGTTTTTCGTAGGAATGACATGAAGACAGGGTCTGTGGTCAGATAAATTGGAAAAATGATGAACCAAAAATTAAATTGATTTATCGATTCAGAACATCTCAGAGCTCTTAGTATGTTAATCCAGGAGGGCAGCATTGTGCGGAGCTTCCCCAAATTTAATTGATCGTGGAATTCTTTCTCATCCATCATCCAACAAAATGTCTCGAGACAGGCATGTACCAGGCTTGTATCTAGGGAAATGGGGACCAAGGAACATCTCCAGTGAACATGCATTCATCTTGCCCTTTTGAAAGTCCACCATCCTCCTGGTGCAAGCTCTCCCGCCAGGTCGATGTGCCACCACCACCAGGCAGCACCCGGGCTTGTCTGCTTGAAGAACCAGGGCTTCACTCCTTGAGAATGTCAAGAAAGGGGGGTCTGGTGGGAGGAGTTATTTCCTGTTTCTTGAAATTTTAAATAAATTTTTAATTTTAAAAAGTTAATATTTAGCAAAAAAGCATCCATTTCTAATGACCTTTCAGGTTCGGCCGTCAAAGAGCTGCTGAGCAGGGTGTGAATTCCACCAGTTTAAAGGCGGCCCTTGGAGGCTCCTCACAGGCCCCCACCCAGAGCCGTGGAGACAGCGGGACACAGTGAGACCCCGGCTGTGCAGGGGACCCATCAGATAAACTCCCTGGTTGGCTGTGGCTCAAGTTATCTCAAAGAAGGCATTATCATCACTGCCTCTTACCATACATTTCCAATTGAGTTATCACAAGGGTATTACAAAAAAAAATCACAGGAGTTGGCAGGAACTCAGAAAATAAAACCACCACTTTAATTGCTCCAGTGTAACAGGTCGATCATTATCAGGAAGGGTTTTGATATATTTTTTAATTAAATGGTGACTGTGTTGATCGATTTCACTGATAACCAAGCAGTCCCCTCCCCACCCTCCGAAACAGCTGGCTTCCCGAATGGGTCTGTCCCTAGGTGGTGGGAAGGCGGGACCGAAAGGACCCGCTGTACAGTCTGGGACAAGTGACCTCCCCTCTCGGCACCTCTGTTCCCAGCCTGTGAGGTGAGGAGGGGCAGTACTTTCCAAGGCCCCTTTGCTCTCTGGATGTGTGATGCTGTTTTCTGGGATAAGATTTTCACAGCTGGAGAAACCAACAGTGGCATCATTGTTTTCCAGGAAACGGACAAGTGCCCATGCTGTGCAAGGACCAGCGGGGGCCCTCTACAGGGCCCCGGGGCCGCCCTCCCCACCAGGACCTGCGGGGCCTGCCTAAGCCTGACTCCGGCCTGCAGAGTGGGATGGTGGTTTCTGGTTGACTCGTGCATGCGTCCGTCGGGACTTACGGACGGGCGAGCCTGCGTTCCAGAGCACACTTGACTTTGTCACAGCCCTGCCGCCTTTCTCAGCCTCACACACGTGATCCCTTTGAAGGCAGCAGGCCTTGCCCAGGTCCCTCAGGGAAAACCAGGTGCCAGGGCTTACTAGTTAAGTGACTTAGACAAGCTTCTTGGGCCCATTTTATAGGTGGGGAAGGTAAGGTACCAAGAGACTAATAGCAGTACCCACCCTGGGGCATAGTGAGAAAATGTGGTTACAGCCCACAAAAAGCAGGTGTGGCAGGTGGTGAGCGGCCGGCATAGTCGTCGCTGTCCGTGTCCACCTCACTGGGCTTCCCTCAGACCATCCACTCACCAATGCATCCATCCCGCGGTGATGTCAGTGACGTTCAGGGAGGTCCTGGGACCCTGTGCCCCTGTTCTCTGCCCTGAGGTCCCGCCTCCCAGGGAAGGCCTGGACAGAGGCCCCGCAGCCACACACCTGCTGCCCAGGCTCAGGCCCCCCTGCCCCTCGGGGGTGCAAGTGCTCCCCTCCGGCTTGTTGAGGTGGCGTCTCAAGGATGCTGGGACGATGCAGTGAATGCCTCAGTGACAACTGAAAGATAAGCTGGTCCTTTTCCTGGGATGCTGACTTGTTTGGGGTGGGGCCGCAGGAGGGCTTCCAGCTTGAGGCCTGCTTGTTGGAGAGGCCGTCGTCGGCGCTGGAGGCTCTGCCCAGAGCTGGCTTTCAGGTGCCATCCCTGGCTCATCCTTTCCCAGCGAGGACCCCCAGCACAGCCGGTCAATGTTGGGATACAAAGGTCAGCCTCCATGTCTCGGCCAGAGGAGCCTGCAGCCCCACCCAGCCCCTGGGCCCATCTGGGGGTCAGCTGTGAGGTGTTGCCGTGGGCTTCTCCCTGAGCCCCTTCTACCCTCCTCACTTCCTCACAGGGGTCCCCCCATTACCCTGAGCCTGTCCCAGAGAACCGAGCCCAAGACAGAGGCTCAGCCACAAGGACTCCCTTCTCTGCTCTCCCAGGATGCTGGTAGGAGACAAAGCCCCTCATCCCAGGGACGCAGGGGCAGGTAGCTGCAAAGGAACCGGGGGCGAAGGGCTGAGGCGAGGGCCTGGCACAGATGGCTGGTCATCTGGGAATAGGCGCTCATTCCCAGGCCTCCAGGGACCTTGGACTCAGATGGCAAGACCTTCCCTGCACCTCCTGAACTTTCAGGTCTCCAGCAAGTTCTCCAGGTCTGCCGAGCCCCGGAGACCCCCGAGTGCCTCCTACCCGACTGCCTTCCTGCCCGGGTCTCAGGGATGGATGCAGGGAGCTTTGATCCCCCACATTGCTGGGGAGACAGCTAAACTTAAATGCAGCAGGTGAGGGGATGCAGAGGGTGAGGCTGTCCTGACGCGGGTGGGAATGGGCATCATGATTTCCCAGCTGTCAGAGCCCGCACAGAGGCAGCCCTGCGTAACTCATCTATGTTGTTGTTAACCTTTGGACACTCAAGGAGCTTTCTAGAACACTGAAGAGTAAAGTCATCGTAATTCTGCGGGGGAAGCGGGATTTCTCAAGCTGCAGAGATGGATCTCAGAGACATCCTGGGTGGCCTGGGCTCTGCCAGGTGCTGTGAGGCCAGACACACTCAGCCACGGGCACAGAGCTCACGGAGAAAATCCTACAGAGAAGCCTTTTCTGGCCTTTTTAAATCCCCATCCCCACTCGCTTCTTTCTCCAAGTGGGCAGCTTAAGTGAAAAGAGCAGAAAAGGGCTGATCCTTCCAGATCAGATGCCGGCACTGGTGGCCTGAGTGCTGAGCAGCTTTTCTGACCTCTGCCCACCAGATGCCAGTAGCAACCCCTCCAGCTGTGACAACCAAAAATGCTTCCAGATGATGCCAATGTCCCCTGGGCCATTTGTGTCTTGGGGGAAGCACAGGGAGGTTATTTCGTGTTTACATAATAGTTTGTCATTTACAAAAGCGATTCCCAACCCTTTGTTCACCCTCTTCACGTTGCTGTTGCGATGGGCTTTATTTTTATTATGGAATTTGTGTGCCCCTCAGAGTCACACGTTGAAGTCCTCACCCTCGGAAACTCAGCAGGTGACTGTATGTGAATCTTTAAAGAGATAATTAATTTAGAATGAGGCCTTTGGGGTGGACCCTAATCCAACCTGAGTGGTGTCCTTAGAGAGGAAGGGATTCGCACACACAGGACAGCCACCGGAGACAGGGAGGAGACAGGCCGCAGAGGGAACAGTCTCACTGACACTTTGCTCTCAGGTGTCCAGCCTCCACACTGTGAGACGACAAAGGTCTGTTGTTTAAGCTGCGAGTGTCCAGAAGCGTCGTCACAGCAGCTGAGCTGGGCCCCACACTGTGTGCCTGGCCAGTTGAGTTCCCATTTCACAGGGAGGCGAGAGCCATGCCCAGAGGCGCGGAGCGGTTCGGGGGTGGGGGCCAGGCAGACAACGTGGCATTCTGGCCCCTGCCAGGCCGACGGTTAGTATTTGTCAGTGCGCACTTGGTGGGGCAGGGCAGAAAGAGGTTTTCTAGTGAGGAATCCCCGCTTCTTTCTCATGAGCAATGTAAGGGAGGAAGCTGCACATTGAAGGCAGAGTTTTCATTTGCCTGGAATCGTCTCCTAGTTTGTTGGTTTTTGTCGCAAACCTGGATCCTGTTAAGCACTCCCTGACATATACTGTTGACAGAGGAAGTTTACATTAATTGAAATTAAAGCTCTGCTGAAAATGTTTAATCATCTTTTCCCGACTTTATTCCATATCTACATGTGAGGGCTTCCCTACTTTGGGGAGCGTGAGAAAGACCTCGACCGGCCAGATGGATAGAGTAGTGGCCCTCCAGCAATGGACCCGCAGAGGAGCGGTGGCGTTAGTGAAACGTGGCTCTGGTGGCTGCCTGGCTGTCCCCCAGTAATGTAGCTTTGCTGGTATGACCCAGTGAGGTTGCTTTCTGTAGATTTCATCCCACACTCCTCTAAACGGGGACACACTCTCCCCGGGGAAACCGTCCCGCGCTCCTGCATGGACGCCATGTCCACAGACCACACCTCCTCTCCACCATCTCGCACCGTGGTCTCGGTACCAGGATGTCCAAAAAGTCCTACAGAATCAAAATCACCACCACTTCACCTTAGATTTTCTGGCAACATGAATTTTGTGTATGTGCTGTATTTCAGGGTTGATTACTTGGGATTTTAAAAAAATAGTCTCATAGTAATAGGCATGGGAACTATTTTTAGGTTTTATGGTGTGTGGGGAAACACCGAAAGTGCCATAGATTTGTGTATTTTTTTTTAGAAAAGATTCATTGTGCTGATACCAGTAAGATGAAGGAAAGCAGTGAACTCCATGGGACTGTGTGAGAACCGCCAGGCTGCTGAGCTTCCTCACTGCCCATGAGCCAGCCGCACACATAGTATATCTGCACGCGGAATTTTCAGTTTCTTTGTCCAGTAGCTTTAGCTTTGTGCAGTTTGAAGTCCCACAAAAGAGTATTTACTCTATTTTGTTGGAAAATGTAGTCATAAAAGAATCACAAACACCCTGTACTTAGCAGGTTGTCTCTGCAAACTGGCTGTCACTGGAGACAAGGCTTCGTTTATTTTTCTCTCTCTCTCCTTCGAAGAACATGAAATGTCTCCTGCTTTCTTAAAAAAAAAATACCAAGAACCCTAAGATATCAGAGCGAGCCGGTCTTCCCATTAGTACTGCGTTAGTGATAAACAATGCTTTATGCCCCATAATTAAGGTACAGGTAATGAGCAATTATGTAGATCATGAATTAATTATATTTAAAACAGAGGCCATTACCATCAATATTCACCACATTTCAAATGCATTCTGGAATTAATAAATCTAATTAAAACTTTCAACTGGCAGTGGTGTATTTACACCGTCTTCCCGAAGCTCCTGAGCAGCTGCGGGAACCCGCGTTCTGCACACAGGCACGGGCGCGGCGGTGCTCTCACCTGTGCTTAGGGAGGCGGGTTTGGACACATTTGTGGAGGGGGCCCTCCCACGCGCGGGCCGGGCAGTTCAGCCGTCTTGGTGGTGGGGGTGGGCACCTGGTCCCCTGGGCTGCTGTCTCCTCTCCGCGCAGTCGTTCGGAGGGCGCCCACCCTGCACGGGTCTAGGGATCAGCCTCCCCCCTTTGGGGTCAGGGCTGGCAGGGTGGGTCCCTCGCGTCCACCATCAGGCCACCACACAGCTGCCACAGCAGTTGGCGGAGCTGAAGAGCACAGGAGCGTCGCTGGGACTTTTGAGAATAAAGTTCTCTTGCTTCCCAATGGACTCGACCCCAGTAGGACGGAGGCCTACACCTGTGCCTGCCCATGTCCATGCCCACGTCCACACCTGCGTCTATGTCTACACCTATGTCTATATCTGTCTGTCTGTCTGCCTCTGTGGCTTTGTCCGTCTACTTTTTATGTCTACGTCTGTGTGTCTCTGTCTGTCCAGAAGTGTGTTTCTGTGGTTATAGAATATGGGAATACCTGCCTGCCAAGTCCTCGCACCTATAGGCTGGACCATAAAACCCTGGCCTAATCCAACCACTTGGTCCCCAAAGCCCAGGTGACAACCCGGGACAGAGGCTAAGCCATCCCTGCGCGAGTTAATCCCCTCAAATCCTCTGCCCCTCCGTGGGGCTGGGAGGGCACCTCATAGGTACCCAGCACACGGGAAGAGACCTCAAAGGAGTGGGGCTCAGCCCTCTGCTCCCTAAGTGCTGAGTGACTTGGAACAGCTGCGTGGTCTCTGGGCCCTGCTGTGTTTGTTTGCTGTGGTCAGAACCTAGCCCAACTGGGTGTGGTGCGGGTCAAGCGAGTTGCCAAGATGTCTGTGAAGGGACTTTTCAGAACCTACTCTATTATTCCCATGCACGATCTCACTTGTCTATTGACCACAAGTACTCATCCAATACCCATGAGCAACTCAAGGGATTGCGATTCATTAAGACAAAAAAACTGCGTTTATTGAGCAAACGGCAAGTTGTTCCTTCAGACGTGTCCATGCAACAGCTGTGTTCCGCACAAGGCTGTGGTCAGAGAAGGGCCTTCATCCTGCGGTCCAGCCCCGCCAGGGAGCGGCGCCCGCAGCCAGCCCACTTTGTCTGCGCCAGGTGAGGGTGTGTGCACCCGCTGGGTCTCGGGGGCTGCTTGGAAAGTGGACGGCCGATGTCTTTCCCTAGCCTGGCCCTGTGATTTCACCCTGTGCCTTATGTTTAAATGAAAAAGAGCAGGTCACGAATAACCCAAAGTAACTGAGCGGATTTGCACCGTGACGTGTGTGTTGCCCACAGCTACCCCTCGCCGTCACCCGGCCGCGCTGGCGGCTCTGACGCGGGAGTTGGCAGCATTTCCCAGCTGTTCCATGTCAGCGGCTCACAGTACAGCTGAATATCAGTCCTATTTAAATCTGCAGGAAAATAGCTGCAGGTGACATAACCTTTCGTGTCGCACCACTGTGTACATACACAAGTAATTGGGGCTCTTGACCCTGTCTGGGCCCATACAACTCTAAGTACAAACTTGACATTTTGATACCACTGCTGGCCTTTCTCGTTGTTATTTTCTGTTTCAATAATCCATTGCAGGTAGAAAAATGAAAGAAGGAAGCATGAATGATTAATGCTGTCAAGCTAAAATAATGTATTTAGAAAAATCTATAAATCTGTTATTTGTGGCATTTTAAAACTGAACACGACACCCCTCAGGGCGGCCGCCTGCTTCCCGGCAGGCAAATGAGAGTCCTCGAGCTTCGCTGGGCCTGGCAGCCTGTGGTCTGGGCTGAGCTGGGCTATGGGCACCTGGTTCTTCCTGTTCCCAGGGTCAGGACCAAAGTGCCACAGGAGTGTTGGCCACTGCACATGGGGGCGGGGGAGGTGGGCTCTGCCTCTCAGGCCCAGGGAGCCAGCTGTCTCCAGCTCCAACCCAATGCTATTGGGTTTAGTTCAACTCAGGCTGAGTTGATCTTGTTAGGCTCCTGGGAGGGAGGCCCTGCACTGCTCCTGGCAGTCTGCTGAATGCTGATCCCAGCACTCGGCTGCACTTCCCCAGAGGCCCCGGGCAGACAGTAATCTAGCCCAAGTCCAGAGGCAAATGCCCACCCGCAGCAGGAGTTTTCACGCCCTGCTCGGCCAGAGGAGCTCTGGTTAGGACAGGGCCCACTGAGACATTAAAATAGCCTGAAATCCAACTGCCAGGGGCCCCGTGGCAGCCCTGACGGATAGATATCATCAGCATATGTGTTAGATTTGCGAAGACACCCTATAAACACTCATTTAAACTAGCCAAGGGCCATGCCTAGTCTTGTCCGGAAAAGGGAAGACAAAGGCAGTTCCCCTTACACATATCTTGTCTCCTCAACTAACCTCTTTAATAGGAAGAATGCATTTTTATGTTCTTTTTTCTCTTCAGTATCACCCAAACCATATCTGTGCACAGAGAAGATGCTCAGAAATTTCCTGGGGAATCGTGCTAAGTGAGCATCACTACTTTTTCTGCTAAATCATTGTAATTGGCTTCCCTGCGGTTGGTTTTGTCCTATGAACGCCTCTCATTTCCTGATTATTTGAAACCCTCCAGGGATGGGGTCTGTGTGTATCAACCTCATCTTCCTGAGATGCCCGCATGGTACCAGGACGGAGAAGGCACCCAGCCTGTGACCACCAAGTAAGGGAAGACTGACCTGGGAGCACATGGGCACAGAGGTTGATGACCCCATGCCAAGTCCACCACCAGATGACATGTCTCCGCCAGCCTGGTCATTTCATCCCACTTACCTGTGGCAGGTTCAGGAGGAAGTGTTGGACCCCAAACTGGCCAATGAGACATGAGTGGAAATTGTCTGTGCCCTCCGGGAGGTGTTCTCATCCCTAAGAGGAAGACAGAGCGAGGCGGCTCCACCTTCTCTTGTCCATTTCTGGGCTGAGCAGCTGCAGCCATGCTGTGATCAAGGGACCTGGACTGGTGATGAAGATGGTTCTGAGTGGAGAGGTGGAAAGAACCAGTACCCTGATAACATCACTGTGCTATGAATGGAGGTCTCACTAGCCTCCTGCTGCTCTGCGCCAGGTTTCATGAAATAATTGATTTTCATTTTGTTTTTATTTTTATTTTTTAATATATCTTTATTGATTTCAGAGAGAGGAAAGGAGAGGGAGAGAGAGAGATAGAAACATCAATGATGAGTCATTGATCAGCTAGCCCGCAACTCAGGCATGTGCCCTGACCGGGAATTGAACCCCGATCGCCTGGATCCTAGGTTGACACTCAACCGCTGAGCCACGCCTGGCTGGGCTTGATTTTCATTTTAAAGCTCATATAAGCCAAGAGTTTCTGCTACTTGCAACTAAACCCATCTTTATATATATATGTCTTTATTGATTTCAGAGAGAGGAAAGGAGAGGGAGAGAGAGAGATAGAAACATCAATGATGAGAGAGTCATTGATCAGCTGCCTCCTGCATGTCCCTGACTGGGGACCGAGCCCACAACCCGGGCATGTAGCCTGAACGGGAATTGAACCCCGATCGCCTGGATCCTAGGTCTATGCTCAACTGCTGAGCCACGCCTGGCCAGGCTAAACACATCTAACTCTGAGTAAGGCAGTAAGGAGATACTGTAGAGACCCCTCTTTCTGGTCCCCAGGAAGTCAGACAGCTCCAGTGGCAAATAAAATAATTGTGTGTGTTCAGGGTACCAAGGGTGTGGGAGGAGCCAGGCCCTCAGCCTGCCAGACCATCCTGCGGGAGCTCTTCTTTTCTCAGGGTCTGTTTCTTGTTCTGAGGCCCTAACTGCTTGATTTGCATCTTAAAAGCCTCTAATGACTCTCCACAGTGGCAGATCCACCATGGGAACCAGTTGGGGCTTTCCCAGTCCCACCCACTTCACTCTCAATGTTCCCAGCCTAGGTGAGCCCCAGGGCTGGGGACATGAGGGATCAGCACAAAGGAATGGGATACTGGGAAGGGGCCCTGAGCACCCAGGGGTGACCTCTCCCCACCCATAACCCAGCCTTAAATGGACCTGAGCATTTGGGATGACAGAGATTTTGTCCAGGGTGGGAGCTCTGCTGAATCCTGAATGACAGCTCACAGGTCTAAGGGAAGTCCAAGGTGTAATGGACAGAGATGGCCTCACCACCGGGAGGTCTAAGTTCTTTCCTCCTGGGTCGTTTTGTGTGAGCTTGAGCCAAAGGCCTGCAGTCTCCGCTTCCTCACTGTTAAAACCATCTTCCACGTCCTGCTGGGCCAGTATTCTCAACAGTGGTGTGGATTTCTGAGTCAGTCAGCAACCCTCTGCTCTGTGGCCCGAGAAAGCCTGGCCAATGGCTGGGGTGTAGGTCCCCACACAAAAACACTTAATAAAAATGTCCCCCCAACACCAGGTTTCAGGCTCATTCAGTCAAACGTGGCTGCAGGAAGGGGGGAGGGCCTGGACATTGCTCGTCCGCTAATTGCCAGTTGACACTGGTGGAGACCCAGGTCCACCTGTCTGGTTGCAGAAACTCACACACACAGGGAGCACGTCAAGTCAGGGCCGGGGGATTACATTTTGGGATTGAAATGGTAGCAAAATGCTCAGCTATGGAGGCCTTTTCAGTGGACTCCTATCTTGAAAGCTGTTATTTTATATCTGTGCCGAAAGGGTAATATCAAACTTATGAAATATTTACTAACTTGGCTGCATAAACAGCAAATCACCCCTTTCCCATTACATTTTTTGTGAAAGATATTTTAGTAAAATACTGCAGCTTGCAAGTTAATTACAATGAGTAATTAAAACTTAGAGCATAATCATTTTTGGCAAAAAGTCAGTTTTTGTTAAAATTTTAAGATAGAAAAAAGATGCATATTCTGACCATAATCCTGTTAGTAATTAAGATAAATGCATCAATTATTAAAGATGCAAACATGTCAAGCAAGCATAACTAATTATCTGAGCGTGTTAACAGTTGTTTAATGTTAACAAGCGGTGAATTATTAAAGACCCCTGTGCCGCAGTCTGGACTGCATAAAACACAATGTTCTGGAACGTTACACTATTTCAGGTTTTCCTTAGATCTTCTCTGCCGGATGGACCATCACGTTTAAGATAACTTGCCTTTAAAATGTATTTCTAAAATATTTAGCTGAAATCAAGCTTGCAGAGGCCTGAGCCTGGATTTGTGCTCAGAGAGAAACGTGCAGGCCCAGTGCCAGGTCGGCAGGGAGGACACGGAATCAGGGGCTGGCTTCCCACTGAAGGTTCCGCTTGGGGCAGAAAAACGGGGCGTTGGCGCAGAGACCCGGGGGAGGGGCAGGTCCCGGGAGCCCCTCGTCCACGCCGCAGCTGTGGGTCCCTCCTCTTTTCTATTTAGAGATACACCTTCCTGCAAACAGCACTTCACGCAATCAGATAATCAAGATGCCAATTAAGACACTTGTGCAAATCACAGGCGAAGCGAAGCTGGGTTATTTCTGACTGTCAACCGCTCGTCAACGCCGGCGCCGCTCTCTGGAACCCACCCAGTCCCGGGTGTCTGCTTCCCCAGGCACCGAGCGGGGCCCCGGGAGCCCATCTGCTTGCGGGCAGAGAACCAGTTGGGAACATCTTATTGGGGTCCTTGAGCCCCAACATTCTGAGCTTACTTGGCCGCTCACCCTCCACTCTTGACAGTTCTAAGTGGGAAATGGGAGTTTTCCGAGAGGATGGCTGAGCCTCAGGGCTGAGCGAGGCTCTTGGGGAACTGGGGCTGGACAGAGGGTGAAAAGAGCAAAAATGGATGGTAGCAAGGAGGCCCCCAGGCCTGCCCCTTCCTGGTGCCCCCGAAGGTGCCCGTGGCATGTGCACCATCTTCTAAGGGCAGTCAGAGCCGCCTCCTGCGAGCCCACCTTTTCCCCGGTGCAGTTGGCCTCCTTTCCAACATCTGAGAGGCGTCTGCAGCAGACTGCTCAGTTCCTGCCACAGGCTCAGCCTCCTGCCCAGCACTGGAAGTTACTAATGATGACCACAGGGGCTTACAGTCACCAAGAGGAAAGCCACACACAGGAGCAACTGTAAGACAGTGTCTGATCCTTCCCCTAAATAACCTTCTAAGAATTTCCATCCGCTCATCCTCCCACACATCCGATCAGCCCTCTTTCCAGCATTTACTATGCACAGGCTGTTCCTTACACCACTCCAGGTACAGGGAGACGGGAGCTTCCTGGGAGGTAATGCTGTGTTTACTCTTGAGGACCCCTGGTCTGCTGGAAACCACGTGCTCAACTAGAAGCCTGTACTAAACCCCATGGGAAGGGAGGGGGCTTGTGGCTCAGGGTGACCAGAATAGGGAATGGTCAGTCAGAGGAGCAGATGGCACCCCAGGTCCCCTCCCCATTCCTCCACCCAGTGCTGGTGCCAAGGTAGCTTTGAGGGGTGCAGCATCTTGCAGTCAGCCTTTGAGCCCCATCATGGAACAGGAAGAGCCCCTCTCCCAGGATGGCCTCCATGGTTGCTCTCATGAATGCCTTTAACTAACTGGCTGGTGTGCACCACAGACACACAGCCTGTCCCCTGCTCTGTCCCCCGTTCCCCATGCAGAATTCTAAGGAAGCTAGAGCCTCAGGGCCCCACCCCACCATCCCAGGCACAAGTTGGGATGAACCCAAGAGTTTCTGGGTTCATAATTTTGTATTTTGTTCTTAGAGGGTTCCCCAAACTACTTAAACTTCACATTCCCCCCTCCCCCCAAGCTGGCTTTTCTTGCAAACCAACCACTGACCAGCCTAAGCCAAGGGACCGGTTCCCAGGTGCCCACAGGCCTCCCTCCAGGCTCTCAGTGGCCCTGGTGACAGCACAACTGGGGCACAGGTGGCATCCCGGGACGATGTCGGAACCTCCCACATCCTCACACTGGCCCCTAGGACCAGGCCTCACAGAGACTAGAATGTCACCCTTTGGGACCAGGGATGCTAACGGCAGGAGGTGAGTCCCGTGGATCAGGAGGCCCTGTTCTGGTGGGAATATCAGCTGCTCCTTGCACATTACTGGGACTTGGGAGCCCTGTGCCTGTGCTGGGAAGGAGAATCCCTGTAGAGACAGGGTGGTCCGGGCTGAGCCTAAACTGCCATCAGCTAGTGGACCTGGACTCTACCTTCCCCCGTCCCAGGCTCCAATTCTCTGAGTGATCTCACTCAGGAGAGAGGTCAGCAGGGGCATGTCCTGGATCTGAGTGCCTGGGATCAGAGCCAGAGAACAAATGTGGAGGCTTCCCTGTGTCTCCCCACCTCCCATGGCACAAGGCTGAGCTCTATGGAGGGACAGGCACACTCCTCACTTTTGATCAGAAGTCAGGTGACTCTGGCTGCAGGGGCCTCAGCACCACTGGGCTGGGCTCAGCTGATCTTCAAGAACTGCCATTCTCATTGGGGTGAGGATCAGAGGACATCAAAGGAGTGTCTTGGGAGAGGAGAGAGGGCAGCCATGCGACAGGCCTGAATATGGGGACTGTGGACCTTGCACCCGCATGCCACACTGCAAGGACCATTGCATTCCTCTCTCCACATCCCAGGCACGTGTGCCAACGGAACACAAGAGGAAGGGACATGCGTGTCCCCCGGAATGCAGCTCTGTGGATATAGGAGGTAACAATGCCCTATTGGATGGTGGAGCCACAGGTGGACGGAGCCTGGTTCCGTCCCCATGTGGACTCACAGAGAGCAGCCTCCGACACCCGGACACGAGGCTGCTCCAGGCTGAACCGCCTACTGTTTGTGCCATTACATTTGGAGATCAGTTTGGAAGAAAATTCTAGTCCACGCTACATGCTTACTGCAGCTTGTCAGAAGGCGTGAGCACTAATGTCCTAGGGACATGCTTATGGGAACCATGCTAAGCTTTACTTTGGAAGGTGTGACACCCAGGAGAGGTTCCTTCATGTGCGCCATGTCACGATCGAGACTGGCACCCGGCATCTCTCCACTCTGCGACCACTGTCACGGACGCCTCTGCACCAAAGGCTTCTTCTCCCAGCAGCCACTGGTGGCAGCTGTAGGTAAAACAGAGCCTCACTTAGTCAAAGGCAGCTCCCAGCCTTGGCAACCCTCCACTATTGTTCCCAGGAACCACTTGGAAAAGCTGCTCCAAGCTCCCTGCTGGGGTTTGCAGTCACCTGAGCAGGGAGAGCACTGCCCGCCTGGGGCAGGGCGGGCGTCGAGGCTCTGAGACCCGCCGCCCAGCGCCGCGTCCCGGGTCCCCGCGCTCCAGATCCTGAAATTGCGGTCTCCCGTCAGGCTGGAGCAGAGGCGGCTGAAGGAGAGCTCGCTGGCGCCCGGCCAGGCGCATCCCTTCACGTGTCAGCCTTGAATCTCTTCATATGTTAGGGTGAGCGGCGTGCACACGGGCGTCTCCACTTGCAAGGCGGCTCCGCCATCTGCTTGTGTGACGGGGTTTATGGCACAGAGCACCTCCCGCACCGAGCCTCCCTTCTCTCCTGGCGCACAGTAAAGCGCTTCGCAAATGGAATGATTACGAGGTGGGGGCCTCCTTCATTTCCCCCCATTTCTCTTGGCACGCTATGGGATTCAGGAGGATTTTACAATGCATTTTATGAAGATGAAAGGTGCTTTGAAAGAAAATTAAGAAATTATCAGGGAATGGGGATGCGGCTGCGATTCGGCTTTTTAAAATCCTTTGATCTCATCACGATTAGCTGGATTTTTCACATTGTTTCCTAACTGCCGATCCTTATGAAGGCAAAATTCAAGCATATTCTAAAATTTGCAAATTATTCTGGAATTTGCTATCGAGGGTCGCCTGTGTCCGTGTATTTTAAAAAGGAATTAAGACACTGCACTGTGATGCTGGTGACCCGAGGATTTCTGTGCGTCCAAGCGCACAGACGGCCACTCAGCTCCTGGGAACCCTGCCCTGAGCCCCAAGTCCAAGCGTTGGTTTCTCCAGAGATACCCAGCAAAGCCAAACGTTCCCAAGCATTTCTGGACATTTATCCCACGGAGTCTAAGCCAGGATCACACTGGGATGTACAACCTCTCCTAAAACCCCCTGTGAAGTCTTGGAAAAATCCAGGGACCATAAAACTCCCCAACCAAAGGCATTTAATTTAAAGTGGCCCTTGGTGAGTGGTGAGTGCAAGTTAGAGTCAGTGACAACAGGGCCTGTACACCGGGCAAGGGCAAGTTCCCCAAGACCCCCCCTGCGCCGTGCAGTGTCCCCAGCAGTGAGGGCTTGCAGCTGCTGCCTTCGTGTTATCTACCCCACCCCCACCCCACATACCCTCGCCCATGAATGTTCTGCCTGTTGTGTGGCCATGTGATAAGATTTGAGGTGAAATGGTTTGTTTTCTGGTTTTTTCCACTGCAGAATACCCTGGTTTCCAGGCACCAAGGCATGCTGCGCAGGTGGCAGTGTCCGCAGCCCCGCGGATGCCCCCAGGGGCCACCTGCCTGGATGCTGCCCCTCTCCCTCAGCCCTGCTACGGTGCAGGGGCATGGCTCCCGCAGGCCTCACCTTCCCAGTCTGGCAACTGCTGCTGCCTAAAAAGTGCACCAGGACATGCAGTTTTGCAGACTTTCAGAGACAACATTCTCAGAGGGGAGGAGCAGCGGCAACTGCAGGTCAGTGTCCACTCTGATGGGCACCGTGACTGGTCTGCTGCCCTCCGAGGCTGCCTGGGAGGCCCCCAGTGTATAAATCCCGGAAGGAAGGTGGCAGCTCTGGCTTCTGCAGAACACACCCCGAAACGACTCGGGCAGACCATCAGCAGGAGGGAAGTACCCAGAGGCGGCTTCACAGAGACGACAGTGTTTCTCTCCATTCAGGGCTCCTGTCCTTGTCACCAGGTGTTGTACACAAGTGAGGCCCTAAGGCTTTTACTGGAGTCGTGGGCTGTCTGAACACAGACATGCACCAGCACCCGCAGTGAGGAGACAGCCCCGCACGGTTCCTGGCTCAAGCCGCAGTGAGATGCTGACTTGGGACAAGGGGCCCAGATGCCACCAGATGGTGTCATGCCAACCCACCCAGCCTGCCCCTCGCAGAGGCTTTGCAGGTAGGAGCAGGAGGGCAGGGTGCTCCGAGGGTGACCTGGGGGAGGAGTCCTGCCACTTGTGTGAGCCAGGACAGGTTACCTGCCAGCCCTAAGCCCCAGTTCCCTCTGTACAGTGAAGATGACATGAGGGGGCCCCGTCCCTAGGATTCGTGGAAGCTCAGCAAGAGTCAGTGGTCCCGGACATGGGCAACGCTGCGAGCCTGGAGAGAGGGTGTGTCCCTGTGGGAATGGCTGCACGTGCTCAGGAGTATGGGGGGGCTTTCTCTTCTCATAAAGGTCTATGTGAGGAAGTGTCTGCCCCCACACCTCCAGGACGATGCCAGCTTACTTTATGCCCAGCCCTCAACTTCAAGTCCTTGGCCCCCATGCAGACCTGCTATGTTTCAAGTCAACCAAGGATATTCCCATCTTCTGTCAAAACAAATCACATGTTCTTTGGGGAGCAAGAGGCTAACCCTCACCTTTTAAAGGGAATTCTATTTAAGTGAGGGCCTGAGACTTTGACCAAAAGGACTGTTCCCCCTCTGCTCCCATGCTGTCCACCACCCAGGGCTCCGGAGATGGGGGTCCCTATGCATATTCCTTGGGGTGTAATTCGCAGGATGTGAGCCACATCTCCATGATTCTCCTCAATTCTGAAGGGATGCGAGCTCATCCTCTGAGGGTCTGGCTCCCAAGTGCGGCCACCACAGTGACCCCAACCAGAGAGGACCGGAACCAGTGACATCAGCACTGACAAACCCTCAGGCTGCATTTCCGTCTCAGACTGTGGGACTCATTCCCGGATTTTGTTCACATGGAGACCCCACTCCCAGGAACAACCCCCAGCCATTTCCAACCTGTGTGCTCAGACTGAAAATCCTCAGTGAGCCTCCGACCAGCTGGCTATGTGGGTGTCAGAGGAGACACCAGCTGGCATTCCACCTCTCCAATGGGACTGGGACATGCGCGGGTCCAGGGTGAGCTGGACCCAGTGATGCCTTTCACAGCCCGTCTCCGGTCTCCACTTCGCATGAAGTTGCCACAGTCACTCCCCTCCCCCATCTGTCCATTCAATGCAGGTCCCAGCTGGGGAGGCTGAGCCCACGTCGGGGTCCTGAGAGTTAAAGCAGCCCCTCCATGCCTGCTCCTCTGCTCTGGCCGCTCCAGCTCCGTGATTTATGGCAGGCTCCAGCCCTGAAAGGAGCTGACAGTCACTCTCATTTTCCTGTGTTCCCCCCTCACGGCCAAGGTCATGAGCGAGGGGCCTCTCCAAGTTTTCTAGGCAAGTCCTCCCTCAGTCCTACTCTGGCACAGCCTCATGAATCATTCCGGCTTCACATTGAACTCCTGACGCTTCCCCAGCACCAAACTGCCCGACTTCCGCAATTTTTCTTCATTCTCACTAACAATTTGGTAATGAAATATTGATTTTTAGTTAGATTCAAATAGATGTTATTAAGTTTGCATTGATAAATCGTTCCCTTTCTCAGGCTGGAAGTTCCTCAGTCAGATTCTAACTGTGCCTTCCCACTTGGTGATGTATTAATCGGATGTGTCGCGGGCCAGGCCGCGGGACAGAGCCCGACCAACCTGACCGCGGGCCCCTCATGGGGAGGGGTGATCCTGGCTGCCAGGATGTAGGATTTCAGCCCTAGGACGCATGTGGTTCGCACTTCCTCTGGGGGCCCCACTTTTTACCACTGTCCTCAGTTCTCCACAAAGACTGCCTTCACGTGGGGTGAAAGGGGGACCATTCAGCTTGGTTTCCCTCAGGCCATTAAATGTCAATTAAATGTATGACATCCAGGTCACATTATAAAATATTCAACTGACTGATACGTGTGTTCTGAACACTCTGGGCAAAGGGAAGAAGGGTTGCCCACGAGTCATGCTGCTGGTCCCACTGCAACTCAGAGGGCACGGCTGCTCCCCTGAGGACAGGCCTCCCCAGCCTGCCTGTCTGGCAGAGATGCCCCTCGTAAGGAAGCAGGGTCCCTCCGACCTACAGGGAGCCGGGGAATGGGACAAGGCCACAGCCACGGCCTCAGGCGGGTCCCTGCTCCCTCGGGCGCCTCCTGGACTGCCCAGCCTGCCTGGCAGCTCTGCCCGCCCCCGAGGTGAGAAGGGCGGGTTCCAGGTGTGGACACCGTGGGTGGGAGGGGCTCAGCAGGGGGAGGCAGGCACCTCCATAGGTCCCTGTTCCTGAGATGCGGGACTGACCCCCACCAACCAAGAAAGCTCTTGTCACCCCTGTGGACATCTGGGAGACACAGAGACTCCACCCCTCAGTGACCAGAGGCCTCAGACAGCCCCGCAGGGCTGGTTCCCGGTGCCGCCATTCAGCCATCACCTCCTACGTCTGGCTTATTTCACTCAGTCTCACCCACGGAAACAAAGGCACAGCAACATTGTAGTTGGGGCTATCGTGCCCTCACCATCGCCTCGTGCCCAACCGACGCCACCCAGGAAACAGGAAGTGTATTTGGGGTGACTAATTTGCTTGCCCGCTTGCCCAGCTGCCCCTCCTCGCCTGGGCTGCCCGTCGTCACCGGAGCTGCCCCGGGCAGGCATGCCAGTTATCCTGACAGAGCGGCCCCTGCAGCCCCCTCAGCCGGGTGGTGCCTGCTGCTCTCGGGCAGGTGAGCAGACGGGGAGAGACTGGGAGGCCTCCCTTTGGGTCCCTGCTGTTTGGGTTTCCCTCTCCTGGCCGCAGTGAGTGCAGTTTAGATCTGATTGATTTTATCTGTGAAATGAGCTGAAAACCCCTCCCAGGGAGAAGTGCTCACCTCCCTTCCTCAGCTCAGACACTCCGGATAAATCAGTTTGCCCAGCAGCCGCCGGAGCACATGGCTGCCGTGAGGAGAGGAGCCGGGAAGGCAGGCGGCCTCCCAGGCGTTCCCAAGGCGGAGAACCCGGGAGCGGCGAGCCCAGCCGCCCAGTGACCCTGTCCGCGCTCAGATGCCTGCGGTCAGCACGTGAGGCTGCCCGGGTTTGGGTTTTTATAGAGATCAACCTGGAGACAAGGACTGAAGGAAGTTGTTGGTCCCAGGAGGTGGGTCCAGACATACTGCTGAGGACCCCGGAGCAGAGCCAGGAAGAGAAGAATCCAACACAGGGCGACTTCCCCGGGCACCCTCAGAGGGACGTGCATTTAGACTCTCCCACCGGGGGGCCAGAACCTGGGGCATTTGTCCTCAAACCTCTGTCCTGTGCTCCTCTGCACTTCTGCCTGCCCTGGGCATGGGTCACCTGTGCCTCCTCGGCCAGAGGACACCCCCGCCTGGGACACGGCAGCCGCTGGCAGCAGAGGCGCTGTCTGCTGTGACATCAAGGTGTGCCGAGGCACAGCATGCCCAGGGCGGGGAGGCCGCTCCCTCCGCCTCCGGCCACCCCTTCCTTCCTCGCTCCCCTCAGAGAGGCCCCTGCCGGAGGCGGGATCTCCCAGTCCTTCAGGAACAGGGGACAGAGCCCGAGCGCCTGCGGAGGGGCAGGGAGGGCGACGCCTTGGGGTCAGGGTGGAAGCAGGCGGGCGCCCCACGGAATGTTCCTCCCGCCTCACGGAACATTCATGCAAATTGTTACGTCCCTCTCTCCACTGAAGAGACCCTGGCTCGTTGTCTGAGAGTCGCTGACGAAGCTGACATGACAAATTCAGTAATCGGTTGCCAATATCCAATGACTCCAGGGTAATATGAAGGTGACAGGGAGACAAGCCAAGGGGCACCGCTCAGGGGCAGTCAGGGGCAGAGGAGCCGGAGGCTGGGCTCAGGCCCGTGCGTCTCAGCCGTGACGGGGTGGGGAGGGGGCCGGAGTCCTAGCCTCAGACACCCCCAGGCTGGTCCTTCCTACGGCCGCTCAGCTCTGCCGGAAGCCCCCGGGGAAAGGGCCTTTCGTGAGTGGGGAGAGGGGCAGACAGTGTCCTGCTGGCCCACAGGCGGGAACTGCTCTCTGGGCCCAGTGACCTCCTCTGCGACAGGGCGACAAATCCCTGCTGCCTCCTCCGAGGGCTGCTATCTGGATGGGAGAAAATACCTGATGTGAAGATACGTTCACAGACTGAAGTGAGGAAGGATGGACAGCCATGGGTGCAGGGACACCCAAAGCCTCGGCACCCCTCCGGAGCTCGGGCCTGGGAGGATGGCCCCCGAGGACCTCACCAAATATATATTTAAGTAAGTAATTGCAGTGGACACGCCCACGTACCCCAGCCACTTTCGGGGCTCCTGAGCCAGCCCCCAAGGGTGGGCAGCCGGCCTGGGGAGGCTGCTCAGAGCCCGGATGCCCACGCTCGTCCTGGTCAAGGGCGAGGTCAGGGGCAGGGCGCAGCGGGGACGCACCCTCCCCTCCTGCACTGTATCATGTCTGCGAATAAATGGAATAATCCAGTTTCCAGGACTCTTAACCTTTTCACTTGGCATAAATTGTGATCACCCAAATAAATACAGGCAAATCACATTAAAAACATATATATGCGGAGCTCATTTATTCAAGACATTTTCCAACTCTGAAAAATACCCACAACTTATCAGGGAAAAAGAAGACAAGGAGCTCAGCTCGGCCACTCGCATCCATTCCTGCATCTGGTGGCGGGGGTGGGGGTCCCCCTCAGACAGGTCAGAGGTCCCAGAAACCATTTTTCCTCCATGGAAAGTTGGCGGAGAGGGGGGTGAGGTGCATGAGCTGACCGTCGGGTGGTGCCAAGAATATTCGACCAATAATCCACCGCCTTACCAAGTCAGGACTCGGAGGGGCAGTGGCTGAGTGTTTTATCAAAGCAATTTAATAGAAATGTGAATGAGCATAAACATTTAAAGGGAGGTTTCTGAGCATCATGGATGGCACCTGAAACCTCTTCCACCGTTGGGAAGGTGCCAGGGTTGAAGGAAGGCAAAAGCCTGGGGCCACTTCCCACAGAAGGTGTCCTCTGGGTGGCCGCGGCCCCGGGGACTTGGGCCACAGCCTGGTTGCATTCCTCCTGGGCCGATTTTCAGGATGTGTGGCCGTCAGCTCCAGGGCACCTCTGTGTGCAGAATCCCCTCTGAGACGGTGGCCTCTCATTCCTCATCTTGGCTCGCTCGGGTTCCCAAGAGGCCAGTCCTCACAGGGATGCCAGGCAGGAGACAGGCCAGGGCCCAGCATTGGGACATCCCCTGCCTCCCCGTGTGTGCCTCTCTGATGCTGTCACAGGCAGCATTCACTGGTATAGAGCAAGCCTCAGCCTATAGGAGCCCCATTTAGAAAGGCAGGAGGCTAAGGGGCCAGGCAGGAGCCCCCAGACCCACTCCCTCTCTCGGCCTGGGTTCCCCAGGAAACTAAAGAAAGCACAGCTATGCTGGGCATTATGTTTGGACGCTCCGACCATGCAGCTGATGAAATCTGCAGAAAACCTTCACTTCCCTTGGCTCCTGGTGTTCACGGCCATGCCCCAGAGCAAGACAAGGCCAAAAAGAAGCTTATCCTCTGTCCCAGGTGAGATGGAGGGCCTGGAGCAGGAAGGGGCCTGCCCAAGGTCACAGTCGAGGAGCTGAGTCTGTAATGGGAGTGGAGGGGAAAGTCACACAGGATGCGTCTGAGGGAGCGACATGCATCTGAGGATTCAGGCAGGTCTCCTGAGAGTGCTAAAGGGCTGACGTCCTATGTCCATGGGTGTGGGGCAGTGGTGGCCCAGGGGACCCACTTGGTCTCTGCTTGTCACTTTTGACTCACCACTCACTCACCTGCACCAGACTGTGTCTGGGGTCAGCCAGCGGCTGAGCTCAGGGGGCTCAGGGCTGGTGTCACCCTATGAGACTCATCTCAGAGTCAGCCTGCCACTAGAGTGAGCGGCCACTCGGAGGCCACATGTTGGTCTGCCAGGAGGAGAAGCTATCAGCAGCCTGTGGCTCAGAGGGGAAAACCATTCTAGAATCCAGTCTTCAGCAGGAGCTCACCAGCCCCGCGATCCCCACTGCACTCGCCCAATAGTGCAGCATTCAGGGAGGTCTGCCCGGGAGAGGAGGACAGGGAGGGCCCAGCTCCTCACCAGTGGGTGGCTGTGAGCATGCAACTCACAGAAGTCCTTGTCAAGCTCAGCAAAGCACCTGACAGCCTACGGTCAGCTCCCGCGTGACGTCCCTAACGGTCCAACTGCAGGGACAGTGGGGGCTGCAACGGTGGGTGGGTGGGTGAAGTAGGAAGCCCTAGGGGACCCTCCACGATGGCATCTACTCCCTGAGAAAACAAAGCCCACCCTGCAGAGGGGAGAAGCCTGAGAGCATCCTGCCCAAGGTGTGCTCATTAGATGCTCTGCCGATCCTGGAGCCCCAGAAGTGGACAGGTGAGCAGCAGTGGGTGGGGATCCTGCTCTGCCAAGACCACCCTTCTGGGGCTCCTGTCTGTCCGAGCTGTGCCTGCCGGGCCTGCTGCAGCTGGGGTGGGACAGCCTCACTTCTAATAACGCTTGATTTCAGCTCCTGCTGAGTGATCACTCGTCTGTCTCAGAGCCCCCATTTTTCCCAGAGCATTTTCTTACTGTTATTAGAACTGTCCATAAAATATGAATCCCAATTCCATGATAGTCATAAAAGCCATAAAATTCTATGTCTGCCATGAAGATATTCCATGATTTATTTCTGTGTGAAGTGCATATTAAATTGTGGTACTAGAATAGGAGGTTGTCTCCTCAACATCACAAACTTTTAATAATGCACATTTTGCCTTAAATTGCTATTATTCTAAGTTTCTTTCTTTGTTTTACAATAGCTCTCATTTCGAAACAGGATCAGAAAATCGTCCTGGTCTTATTTATCAGTGAAAGTTGCTATTTAGTGCAGCTTAAATTTTCCTCCCTCTTTAATGGTGTTCGTTTTCATTTTACACGTGACACAATTTCTGTATTTGATTTGTTTTGTTTTATGCCAAGTGCCTTTGGAGAAATATCAGGTGATTAACCAAACCATCAGAAAAGGGGCGGGATGCTGCCATCTCAGGGTCACCAGTGGGTCTTCGTAAATCCAGGCGAGGGAACGCGTGGCTGGGATAGAGAAGGAGGGGCGGGGGGGTCCACAGTGGAAGGGCAAATGTTGAATACCTCTCTTCTTTTTTTGCAAAGCCCCTATGTCAGTTAGACAGTGACAGGGACACACAGAGGGAGAGAGGCGGGTCAGGGAGACGAGACTCACACAGGAGCCGTGGAGGGCCACGCAGGGCGGGACTGTGTAGCTTATACTGGCACGTGTCGGGGCATTGGGAGGAAACGCGGCCCCCACGCGGGTTCACCTGTGCACACGCAGGCCTTGCGCTGGTCCTGCCGGACAAGGGGATCCAGAGCAGCCGAGGAGACGTGTGGGCTCCGGCTCCGGCGGCGCCGCCGGCACAAGCCCCAGCTCCACCTCCAGCTCCTCTGCCCAAAGGCCCTGCTGGATTTGAAACAATATCAAAGGTGGAAGGAAGATGGATTTTCAGCCCAGAGGATACATGTGACATTTGGAATGAGTTGAAACTGATCTAAGTTTTCATTTCAAAAGACATCTGATACGATGTGTCGATGGGGTGTTTCACACACCTCATCAGAGTTCAAAGACGGCAGCCCTGAGACGGGCGCTCCCAAGGTGGGGAGCAGATGTGCAGAGCTGGAGCAGGAGGGGCCTGGCCTCTGCAGACCCTGCCCAGCAGCCGGCCAGCACCCCACGGGGACAGTTGCACGTTCCACCCCAGCAGCCTGTGGGCATGGCGCCAGCACCGCGTTTTCTCTTTTCCATCCCCCCAACCCATTCTCTCATATCCCCAAGCCCTTCCCCAGGCACCAGCGGGGCACCGTCCTCCACCCGGTGCTCCGATGAGGTAACCTATGAGAAACTGACAAGCCTGGCCTTTCTGACGTCATTGGGCACCCACTACCTGCCATTCCAGAGCACCTATGTCTGGAATCCACATAACATCATCTGGGGCAAAAGTCGCTGTGTGACCACCTTGTTAGGGAATGTAAGCATGTGAGTCCAGGGGACTGAGGCCAAGGGGAAGGCCAGGCCAATGCAGCATGCAGTTTCCAGCCGGTCACCTCGGAGTGCAGCTGACGACTTCCCCTCATAGGACTGCCACCTGACACACCACACCTCGGCAGTCCACAGGCGGGGTGGGGTGACCACGAAACTGGAAGAAATTGTCCGTGTCAAGCCCCCATCCTCTGGGGGGAGGACGGGGAGCCGGCCCAGGACAGCCTGCTCTGCATCTGCTCTCCCACAAACAGGTCCCATGGCCGTGGTGCCCTTTGCCTTCTCTCTGAGGGTGCCCCTCCTGGTCCACAGTGGGCACCTCCTCCCGGCAGGCCACGCTGCCTGGGAGCTGTGGGTGAAGCATCTGGGCAGCTTTAGGGGACAAGCAGCCAGAACAGCTCCGCCTGCTGAGAGCCAAGGATGAGTCTCCGGGAAGCCGTCCGACCCTGGACGGCAGCCTGTGGAGGGAGAGAAAGCACCATCTCAGGACCATAACCAGCGACCCTTCTTTCAATGTGAAAGCATCTAGCAAATCAACCCCAGAGCTCAAACAAGTGTGAATGCTCGTTTAAGGGCATGCGCAGTCACTTGACGGGTTCTGTGCACAGGGACAAGAACCACGTGATTTGGGTTATTTTTGTTGCTGTTCTTTTTTGCAAAGTTGGATAATGCCACCACTTCTATTAAAATAATAAAAGTCGCAAGACAAATTAATTGTAGAAAGGATCTTGGGACTGAAAGAGAAAATGCACGTTTCTGGCCTGTTTTCTGCAGAGCTTTCTTACGTCACTGGCAGTCGGACCAACAAAGGCAGAGGCACCTGGAAAAATGTTAAGAGTTTTGTGAAAAAATCAGTCAAGAAAGATCTACAAACCCGATTAGGAAAAGAAACAACGTGTGTTGTAATAGGGAGCCACCGGCGAACGGGGGGCCGGTTCCCACAAGACTGGAGAGAACGGCCCGAGGTGAGGGCCCCCCTCCGCCCGTCCTCAGCCCCCACCTCGGAGCTCCTTCCCCACTTCAGCAATGTGCCCAGGAGGTTATTCCTGCTGCCAAACGACCTCGCTCCCCAGCAGCTCCTGCGGCCTGGGCTCTGATGCAAATGCGGGCACCGTGGAGGGCTCACGGCAGCCTCAGCCCCAGAGGCCCTCACCCACGGCCTGCCCCACCGGGGCCTCGCTCCTGGGGTTTTGAAGAGGTTCTGGTTCTAAAATGGAAAGTCAAGGCCACAATGAAGGCCCCAGTTCTGCGAGGCCCTCGTGTGCAGAGGCGGCCTGCTTTCCGTCCAAGCCAGGGAGGCGAGGTCCAGGCTAAAGCGTCTTATTGCTGAGCTTTGAAGTTGCACACCAAGAGTCAAGAAGGTGCCACAAAACAGCCTTCCAGGCCCAGGAGAAGAGCAGGGGACTGGTTTTAGGGAAATCTTGGCTGGCTGGTGGATCCCAGGCCCGAAGTGCAGGAGCAGGAGCAGCCTCCACTAGACCTCCACCCAAGGGCGGCAGAGCTCACCCCTGAGAAAGGGCGCCTGAGGAAAGGGCTCCGCCATTCCAAGAACCACCACTTCCACATGTCCACGGCCAAGTTACGGGGTGCGGGCGGGTGCGTGCGGGCAGGTGATCCTGCCTTCCCACTCCTGACGGGAGCCTCGCTCGGCTCTGACTCTCCAGCCCACTGAATCCCATGGCCCTTTCGCTCTGTAGTCGGATATTTTGACACCAAAATTCAATGAGGGATGTGAACAGATGTAGAAAGTAACAAAAGCCACCTTTGCCTTTGTTCAGCCCCAAACTGAAATCCCCATTTTCTTTCCTGCTCGTTACCGGACAGATAGGAAGTAACTCGATGGCCTGATTCTGGTGACCTGTTTGTTCTGAGCATGCATTCCTCTGTCCGGGCGGACGTCTCCACCCCTGGGAGCCGATGTTAATGATCCTGGCTGGAAAATGGCCAGTCCCCAGCCCCAGACTGGTGGGCGCAGAGCAGTGTCAACACAGACATGGGGCCTGAGTGGCTGCCCGCCTCTCACAGCAAACGAAACATGTTAAAGACGATCGTGCACTTATCACAACGAGACTTTGCATTTATGTCTTTCTCTATTTTTAAATAGAAATCAAGATCTCATATGCATTTCCTAATTTATTATCTAGTATTTATTACTGGAAGAGAGTTTTGTCTAATCACGACTCGTTAAAATTTTATTTTATTCACAATAACCCACCGCTGAGGACTCATCAGGGTAGCAGAAAAGAATAAAAGTTGTTCCTAAAATGAATCTTCATTTTCAGCATTTCTCTTTGGAGACAGTCCAGCACGTTAAAGAAAAAGAGGAACGTGTCATAAAATACCTTGGCAAAGAAAATTTGCCAGAAAAAAAGATGAAAGGATAAATAATATCATAGGAAGCTAAAATACTCCTGCTGTGTGACCCACCCCACGAGCTTTCAGCTTCGCCGGAGGGAGCCCAGGCCCAGCTCCACCCGCAGCCTTGGTTCTAGCTGGTTCCTGTCTTCCCAGCACCGTGTCTCACGGGGAGGCACCCGGTTAGCTGAATAAAGCAGCTCTTCCCGTCCACGCGCTCCAGCCAGAACTGGTTTCCGGGCCCTCATCACATGCCCACGGAGGCCTGTGTCGCTGTCCTGAGTGTCAGCCGCCCCGTCAGCAGCCGGCCGCGGGCTGGGCCGTGACGCTCGGTTTGCTGGGATGGTTCCGGCATGGCCCCTGCGGCATCTTCCACCCGTGTCGCCTGAAACAAGACATTTGTTTGGACTGTACGCTTCTGTGTACTTTTTTCATGCCATAAAATTGACAGATGACTCCTTTTTGCAACAGGTTCGGAGAAAGGAAATGCGGTGGCTCCCTCCCCTCTCTTTGGGACGGCTGTTTAGACAGCAGGCTTAACAAATCGCTCGTCGCGAGGATCCCGCATGCCCATTTCATATGGTGTTGATTCATATTAAATTCATGACAACAAAAAAGCAACTTGAGGCAGTTTTGGAAATGACCGCTGTTTAGTGCGCCTCCCCGTCCTCCGGGCTCGTCGGGCCCAGCGCCCATAAAGCTGCCTGCTGTCTCGTGTCACGAAAAGAAACGGCTTTGCCGGGAACGCATTACCGGGTAATGAGGCGTGCAGCGAAATATACCTTCAGCAGCCACTTGATGAAGGCTTCCTGACACACCAGACCAGACAGAAATGTTTTTTTGTATGTTCTTCCTTATTTCGTCCATCAATCACATCATTAGTCAAAGCCGACAAGCCTGTCAGCCGGGCCCAGATGTGGAGTGGCAGGCGATCGGTGGGCAGGTGTTGCGGCTCCCCCAAAACGCGATTCTGGAGCGAGGGAGAGCCAAGGCCTCGTGTCAAGGGCTGGGATACCAACGAGGGAAGAGACGCTGAGGGGAGAAGTTCGGGGCGGACCTCCGAGTGGAGCAGCCTGTCTCCTGGCACCGCCGGCCGAGCCCGCGGGGACCGAGAGGGGAGCGGCGGAAGGACTGAGAGCAGAGTCCATGCGTTCTCTGTGGTCAGCGAGGCGCTGGCGAGGGCAGACACAGCGAAAACATGGACCTCCCCTTGCTGCCCTCGTCAAGATCCCAAATGCAGTTCTGCTGGGTGGACGGGACCCCCGGGCCACCTGTCCCAGCCGCCCACCCGGCCATCGGGGAAGCGTCACTCACCTCCCGAGCCATCGCCGCCCTCCGAGGGGACCTACTCCTTCCCGGTTCATCCGGAATTTCTCCCTTTTCAGCGTTGCCTTCTGTCTGGAACATAAGAGGTTAACGAAAGCAGCCATATGGAGTCATCTTTGATGGTTAATTTCTAGCGTTTCAAGCAAGCCCTGAAATGAGTTTGTGTAATGAGCTCACGGCTGGGTTGCCTCCTGGTTCCCGAGCAGGACCGGCCACGGGCCTGCCCCCAGCCGGGCGGAGTGGCGGCCAAGGGGGTCTTCCTGCTCGTCCGCCGAGGGCCGCTTTCCACACGCACCACGTCGGCATTTTCATTTTTAAAATAGACTTTATTTAAAAAACACAGTTTTAGATACACAGAAAAATTGAGAAGATAATGCTGAGCGTTCCCTCCAAGCTGCACGCGTCCGTGTTATCGGCGCCTCCAGGGAGAGCGGTGCATCTGTGATGACCAATGAAGCAACATGGACACATGGCCGTGAACTGGCGTCGACGCTTTGCTCAGTGTCTTGGTTTTCACCCGACGCTCCATCTCACCACCATCTCCTCAGGCTCTTAGTTGCAGGTTTCTCAGACACCCCTTGTCCCCGATGGCCCTGGCACTTTTGAGGAGACTACCGGGGTCCATCTTTGATGAGTCATTTGTACTTCAAAATTTAGAGTGTGAGTGTATGTGAGTGTGTGTGTGTGTGTGTGAGTGTGTGATTGTGTGTGAGTGTGTGTGTGAGTGTGTGTGTGAGTGTGTGTGTGAGTGTGTGAGTGTGTGTGTGTGAGTGTGTGTGAGTGTGTGTGAGTGTGTGAGTGTGTGTGAGTGTGTGTGAGTGTGTGTGAGTGTGTGAGTGTGTGTGAGTGTGTGTGAGTGTGTGTGAGTGTGTGTGTGTGAGTGTGTGTGTGAGTGTGTGAGTGTGTGTGAGTGTGTGTGAGTGTGTGTGTGTGAGTGTGTGTGAGTGTGTGAGTGTGTGTGAGTGTGTGTGAGTGTGTGTGAGTGTGAGTGTGTGTGAGTGTGTGTGAGTGTGTGTGTGTGAGTGTGTGTGAGTGTGTGTGAGTGTGTGTGTGAGTGTGGGTGAGTGTGGGTGAGTGTGTGTGTGAGTGTGTGTGAGTGTGTGTGAGTGTGTGTGTGTGTGAGTGTGTGTGTGAGTGTGTGAGTGTGTGTGAGTGTGTGTGAGTGTGTGTGTGTGTGAGTGTGTGTGAGTGTGTGAGTGTGTGTGAGTGTGTGTGAGTGTGTGTGAGTGTGAGTGTGTGTGAGTGTGTGTGAGTGTGTGTGTGTGAGTGTGTGTGAGTGTGTGTGAGTGTGTGTGTGAGTGTGGGTGAGTGTGGGTGAGTGTGTGTGTGAGTGTGTGTGAGTGTGAGTGTGTGTGAGTGTGTGTGTGAGTGTGTGTGAGTGTGTGTGTGTGAGTGTGTGTGAGTGTGTGTGAGTGTGTGTGTGAGTGTGGGTGAGTGTGTGTGAGTGTGTGTGAGTGTGTGTGTGAGTGTGTGTGAGTGTGTGAGTGTGTGTGAGTGTGTGTGAGTGTGAGTGTGAGTGTGTGTGTGTGAGTGTGTGTGTGTGAGTGTGTGTGAGTGTGTGTGTGAGTGTGTGTGAGTGTGTGTGAGTGTGTATGAGTGTGTGTGTGTGTGAGTGTGTGTGAGTGTGTGTGAGTGTGTGTGAGTGTGTGTGTGAGTGTGGGTGAGTGTGGGTGAGTGTGTGTGTGAGTGTGGGTGAGTGTGTGTGTGTGAGTGTGTGTGAGTGTGTGAGTGTGAGTGTGTGTGTGAGTGTGTGAGCGTGGGTGAGTGTGTGTGTGAGTGTGTGTGAGTGTGTGTGTGAGTGTGTGTGAGTGTGTGAGTGTGTGTGAGTGTGTGTGAGTGTGAGTGTGAGTGTGTGTGTGTGAGTGTGTGTGTGTGAGTGTGTGTGAGTGTGTGTGTGAGTGTGTGTGAGTGTGTGTGAGTGTGTATGAGTGTGTGTGTGTGAGTGTGTGTGAGTGTGTGTGAGTGTGTGTGTGAGTGTGGGTGAGTGTGGGTGAGTGTGTGTGTGAGTGTGGGTGAGTGTGTGTGTGTGAGTGTGTGTGAGTGTGTGAGTGTGAGTGTGTGTGTGAGTGTGTGAGCGTGGGTGAGTGTGTGTGTGAGTGTGTGTGAGTGCAACGCTCTTAAACTCCAATAACTAACTGCTCAAAAAGGGCGCAGGGGAAGGGATTGGCCCCTGAAAAGTCAGAAGTCTCCAGACAGGACTGGGGAGAAGTTCCAGCACCCCTCTCTTTGCCGCGTTGACCTTTCCGAAGCTATGCTGAGCGGGAAGGGGTGCGGCCGAGACAAGATTCACCCACATGCCGGCCTTTACCTGAGAGTCAGGTTTGCAGGTATTTCCTCTGGGGGCTGAGGAGGGGAGCGGGTGCGTCATTAACCTAACCTCCCGTCAGAGCCACCATGGCCTGACCTGACTCGGTTTACCTGGGCCCACGCTGGGCTTGAGTGGGGCTGTGGAGACTTCAGGCCGGGGGGGCACGAGGATGTGGGCCCACGAGGACCAGGGCTGTGGGTCACTGGTGGAAGGTGGTGTGTGGCCTGTTCCTTCGCTGATGCTTCTGGGCCCCCCGCATCCTCTGCAGTTCCCAGTTTTCCTCTTACTACTTCATCCCTCACAAAGCCCACAGCCCGGGGAGGAAGGGGCAGTCAGCTTGGAATGGGGGGTCACTTGTGCTGATTTACAGACTCTTCACTTCTTTTTCTGTCTCAGTGTCTTAGCTGGAGAAGAAATAGAGCATAGTTCCCTTAAAGGACCTGCAATTGCCAAGACACCAACACCCACAGCAGCTTGGAGCCCATGGCATCCTACCAAGAGCCTCATATATGTTAAATTATACTTTACAATTTATCCTTGCAAGTACCCCGAATTTTTCAGCTCGTACACATGTTTTATGAGCCTGCCTTTTACCCAGAAGGTCTGCAGAGAGTAGGATAAATGAAGCCAGCGTTCCATTCTGCAGGCATCACCTGACATTTATTCTTAGATGGGACAAGTGACAAGTGAGAGCTATGTTCACACTGTTGGAGCCTCCAAGCTTGATCGGCTGGGTATATGATCAGTCAGTCAATCGATGAGTTTTACGGAGTACCTGCTGGTGTGAAGGCAGGTGGGAAGACCAGTTTCTGCCTCAACGACTGCCAGATAGCTGGGGAAACAAAACAGCATTGTCCCCCACTGAGTGTTGATTAGAAAGGGCGACGGAAGGAACTGAGAGCAGAGTCCATGCATCCTCTGTGGTCAGCAAGGTGCTCAAATGCAACGCAGAGACAGTGAACAGATGGACCTCCCCTTGCTGCCCTCGTCAAGATCCCAAATGCAATTCTGCTGGGTGGTTTGCAGTCCTGTGACCCAGTGAGGGTCGCCCAGAGCTATTTAGATTCTTTTTCTTGGGAATTCAGAACGGAAACTCAGAATGCCTAAGACAGGTCTCTATGGTTTCTGGTTATATGGATAAGTAAGGCCAGAGCTGGATGGGCCCTTGAGAAAATAGGAGAGGGTAAGATGGTAAGATGAGAGAGAGAGAGGAGCCGGGAGAGAGAGACGAGAGACTGAGAACAGATCGCAGAGAGGATGACATGGACACCTGGCCGGAGGTCTCACAGTACATGTGGTGGTTTCCTGACTCGAGTCTTCTGCTGCCCAGGGGCATTTTCTACCCATGTTTCCAGGGAAAGACCCCAAAACCTTCCAACTAAGCCTCATCCTTGCTTAAGCACGCCTGGGGAGGGTTGTGTTTTCTGTCTCAAACGCCCCTTCCTGAGACCACACCTACCAATGGGCCCTGCATGCAGGACAATGTTCTCTAAGTCAGGAGAAAGAGAGATTGCTGTGGGGAGAGAAAACAGGGAGGAACCATCAGCCCATTACATGCTGGAGAGACTCAGGTAGTGAGGAAAGAGGGACCAATTCACATTCCGAACAGTAAATGCAAAGGTGATGTCAACTGAGTGGTTTCTACCTTGAAGGACACTGGAGGAAAATGGTAAAATTCCATGAAGTCAAAGGAATGAAGCGGACATCTCAACTTCTTCATTGAGACTAAAAACACCTCCCAGCTCCACAGACCCTGCACGCAGGTGCACTGCCCCCAGGAGAGGATGCTGGAGGAGGGGTTCCTCTGTGCCTAACACGGTCCTGGCGTCCCACCTGCAGATGGAGGCTGTGCTGACACAGCCCCAGACTTCATCCTCAGGTGCAACATTGCGTGGTCTTCCCCCCGAGAAATGTTCAGTAAAATGTTATGTGAAGGACACTAATATAAGATTACACATAGTTCTTGTGAACAAGTCTGTGTGTGTGTGAGAGAGAGAGAGGAGTTGGTTTGTTGGAGGTGCCTGAGAAAAGTGGTATCTCATTTTTCGAATGTGATCCGTTCCGGAAGACTGAGCTCTGAAATGTTTGAGAACTGAGGGATCAACAGCCGACAGCTAGGCCTCAGGATCTTGCACTCAGTGGAAGCCGTGTGGCCTGTCAGACTTCCAAGGCGTGTTTGAAAACCGAAGCACTTACTTCCAGGTTTACAGCGTTCGTAAGCCAAAATGTTCGTCAACAGAGACGTTCGAAAAACCAAGATACCACTGTACCTGGAAACCTCCAGGTGGGCAAGTTTGCTGGATGGACGCATTTCTCCACTTTTAGAAGGCCCTCTCTACGTGTCTCTGGTTGCCCCTCCACCTTCCTTCCTAGGGCCTGGGCAGGGGCTGCCGGGGGAGATCCAGTGGCTCGAGCTGCAGCCCTGGGTGGTACCATAATAGCTGCTGTATTGGGGTCTTCACAGGGCCAGGTAATGCTGGCGCCTCCTGAATGCTGTCTACCTTCTGAACGCCAACCAGGCAGAGTGGCAGTCAGTGTCCCCACCTTCACAAGAGGTTCTGAAAGGCTCCGTAACGCACATGAATGGAAAATTAATTTGGGGAGATTGACATGTTTGCATTGCCCAGTCTTCCTGCCTCTGAGGACTCTTAAGTCATGTAATCTCCTTCATGTCCTTGATAAACTGGTTTAGTTTTACTCACAGGAGTCCTGCACACTTCCTGCTAGCTTTGTTTCTGGATGTCACTTGTGCAGGATACTACACAGTCTATTTCCTAGTTGTTGTTTAGAAATGCTACTTTTGTATATTTATCTTGTATCCAACTACCTTCAAATAACATTTCCGAGGAATTTGATTTGTGAGGTATGTAAACATGTTAGCTATGAATAGTGGTGGTTCTACTTTTACCTGGGACAGAACATAGTTCAATGCAGCCTGAATGGAGGCTTCGGCCAAGAGGAAAGCTTGGCAGATGAGGTCAGGGATGGAGGACATGTGACGGGTTTGGCTTCTGTCCTCTGGGTAGTGACACCACTGGAGGGTTTGATCATGTTGGCGATGTGGTCAGCTTTGGGTTTAGAAAGATCACACTAGCTGAACTGTGAGAACGATGGTATGGAGGGTGGACGGACTGACGGCCAGAGAGCACAAGTCGGTTCTGGAGAAGTTTCATATGGAAGGTCAATGAGCATAGAAAAAAGGCACGGATTTAAAAGCTTGCTCTCCACTGGGACTCAGCATCCACACAGCCGCTCACAGAGCAGCAGACCCCGCAGGCCAGGTGCCCACGGAGGCTGCCGGCAGGGCACTGAGAGGGGCTGAGGGTGAAAGGCTTTCACGGAGGAAGACCCCAGCCTGGAGGGACATTGCAAGCTGAAAACAGAAAGAAACTCCAAAACGGGGTGACTGGTTCATGAATGATGACCCCACGTTTGACTCTTAGGAAAGACAAAGTAGAGCAGAGGCACTGACCAAAAACAGACCTAGAGAAGGACCAGTGTGGACGTCATCACATCCTAGGGTGGGGCTGGTCAAGCAGGTGGCCTCCTGGGGCTCCCTGCTTCCTCTGACCTGTGAGGAATGAAAGTGGCAGTCACGTCAGATAGTCTGTGCTGTCACTGCCTCCTCCCCTCGCTCCTACAGGAGGGGACAAGAGAGCAGACCTGGACCCGAAACACCAAGCACCCCAACCTTAGCCTTTGACGGAGTAGCCGTCTCCTGGGCGACATGCCAGTCCCTCAGTTCAGGGACAAGCCTGTTCTCCTTCAGTCGCCAAGAGGAAGATGTCCAGGCTCCTCACGGGCCTGCCGGCACTCAGGGGTGACTCTCTGCAAAGGGCTCCTCAGAATCACAGTCACAAATACTCACCCCAAAGGGCAGGTCAACGCGAAGCCGCGTTGCTCTGCCAGAGGCCAACAGAGTCTGGAACGTCCTGGGGAGGGAGGAGGGAAAACAAGGGGATGCGTTAAACGTGGGGTTTCGGCGTTGACCTGGAGTAGTTCATTTGTTTTCACAACTTGGGGGTCAAGCAACATCTGTTTCCAATTAACTATATTCTTTATCATTTCCATAAAGGCAGACATGCCTTTGGAGTCAAGAACTTCGCTGCATAAAATCAAACAAACAGACAAAAAAAATTGAGAAAAGTGCCACCATTTAGAATTTTCTTTTTGACCCAGAGAAATGTGCAAATTTGTGACAAAGGGGTTTAAAGAGAAATGCAAGTGTCTATTATTGTTTCATAGAAAGATTTTTTTTTAGAACAGTTAGGTATCCAGTTGTTTTGAAAAGGTAATCCTCAAGTAGTGCTCAGTAAACTAAGTCAACAAGCATCTGACATGTTTTGTTTGACCTAAAAATGTTTTTAAAATTTTTGAATTCTTTCTTAGTGGCAACATTTTAAAATCAGGAGATTTCTCATAAAAATCTGAATTCCTTTTTCTGAAAAAGAGAGAGATCTAAAAATATTTCACAAAACTCAGTGAGCGCCAGGAGGCACTACCCCTTGGAGGAGGCGCCGATTGGCCGTGACCTCTGGCTCTTCATCCTAGACGTGGGGCCATTTAGCATGAAGTCTGAACAACACTTCTACGTAGAGTTAAGAAGAAAGGGAGACTCAGCTTACTGTCAAAGTAGAAAAATAAAAGCTAAGCCAGTGATTTTCAACTGGGGTACAGTAAAAATGTTTAAAACACAGAACACCTGACTATTTAGTCAGGGGCACTGACCCCTTTCCCTTAGACTCTCAAATAAAAGAATGACAACGGCTAGCACAGCAATAGCCATCTGGTGGAAATGAATAAAAATTATAGTTAATTTCTTTTTTTAATGTTTTTTATTCATTTTTAAAGAGAGAGGAAGGGAGAGGGAGATAGAAACATTGATGAGAGAGACGCATCTTCGATGGGCTGCCTGCTGCACACCCTTCCTGGGGATCAAGCCCGCAACTCAGGCAGGTGCCCGACAGGGAGTCAAACTGGGACTATTTGGTTCCTGGGTTGACAACCACTGAGCCACACCAGGCCAGGCAAAATTATACCTAATTTCTTTGTCAGGTTGGCAAATGATATGTTTTTTGGCGTGCCTCAGAATTTGAGTAATTAGTTTATGTGTGTCATGTTGAGAAAGGCTGATAATCGCTGAGCTAGGCCATGAAGTTCTAGGGTTTCAAAACAACTGGTATGTTTTATACCCAGCCGCTTTATCCACTGTACCTCCCCTGGCCTCTGTCAGCGGGTGTTTGTGGTCACTTCCAGGCCACGTCCAAGCACAAGACCACATGCAAGGCTCCATATGGTGCTTGTGAGGACACCCACTCAGGGACTGACTCTTTATTCAAGAATACCGGCTCTTTTTCCTTTAGGTCCCCAGCAGCCGAAAAAGCCAACAGAGGGGGCGGATGGAGAACGTGAGATAACACGCAGAGAAATGCTGGGTAAGATAGAACAATCCCCAAAATATAAAACACAAAGCTGAGCTTGAAGAAAGGAAACCCTGAGGGAGAAAAAGGGAAAGGGGCGTGACAAGAGCGAAGAGGATGGTGCTGGTGCTGGTGCTGGTGCTGGTGCTGGTGCTGGTGCTGGTGCTGGTGCTGGTGCTGGTGCTGTCCTGCTGGGCTGCCACACAGGCCACCACAAACCCAGGGGCTTAAAATGCATGGCTCACAGTTCCAGAGAGCAGGTGTCCGGAGTCAAGGTGTCAGCAGGTCGTGGTCCCTCTGAGGGTGCCGGGTGCCAGGGAAGAACAGGTCCACCTCTCTCCTGGTTCCGGGAGCCCAGTGCTCCTGGGAGTGTAGATGTCCCGCCCCCCGTTCCTGTCTCCACACTGAGCTCTCTGTGTGTCTTCACACTGTTTTCCTCTGACCTGTCTGTCTCTGTGTTCCCTTTTTATAAAGACATCAGTCATATTGGATTAGGCCTGCCCTAAGGATCCCATTTAATTTATTTCTTCCATAAAGACCCTATTTCCAAGTAAGGTCATATTCTGAGGCACTGGGGTTTGGGCTTTAACCTATCTTTTTTGAGGGGACACTATTAGCCCACAGCAGTACTTCTTGGCGCAGTCCAGGGCCGGGGCCTTAAGGCTGTTTAGACGCTGGGATGGAGGTCCGACCGGGGTGGAGAGAGGGTGCAGCGCGATTCTTGCCACAGGACAGGAGCCTCAGTTAGAGAAGACGCTTTCTGAAGACAATCCACGGACCACCACAGAGAAAGAAGGCAAGCTCCCTCGGGCCTCTGGGACTAAATCCTCGCTGGAGAATTCAAAACCCCAGCCTACAGCTGTCTGCAGACTGAATTTGCATCTTCTAGAGGACCCAGAGAACTTTGAGGCCCCAGAGTTGACATAAACGCTGTCCTGGACCCGTGATGTCCCTGGGTTGTCAGAAGAAGCAAAGGACATAAACTCCGCGGAGGGTGACCTGTAACAGTCCACCCGGTTTTCCACGCATGAAACAGGCTCCCTGGCAATGGGCTCCGACTGGAAGGTTGGCAAGCAGGCAGGAGAGCCACAGGCTGGGAGAGAAAGTCAGGCACGCGGAAAGCAGTGGCCCGGAGCCCCGCTTTGAGAAAAGGCGAGCCAGTTTTCAAGGCATTGTGCAAAGTAAGTTTTTTAAGGGATTTTTTAAATACAAGATACATTTTTTTAAAGAGTTAAACTCCTGAGGTGGGGAGGTGGAACCAGACGCGTTGGAGACACAACACATGGATATTTAAAAGGAACCAAATTGATAGAACATCTAGAAATGGGAACATAGAGAAATTAGGGGATGTGTTGAGGGGGTTGGGCACAGCTTAAAATAAACATCGAAAGTGTACCGTTCTGAGCTGTAAGTAAACTTGAGCTTACCTTTCGTTACTCCCCATCGCCCGTGTCACAGAGGGAAGGTAAGAAAATGTAAGTGTTAGTGACGGGTCCATAAACGTACCTTGCGGCCTCACCACCGTCACACCCAGGACGTCCACTGTGGACACGGTGACAGCACACAGCACGCAGCCCACAGCCACGGTTACCATTGGTCTTCAACTGCCCCCGTGGCTTCCCCCTGAGGCCCCACTCGTCCCCGTGTCCCCTGTGGCTCAGTCTCTCACCTTTTTCTCTCCTACACCCATGCTTTCATCGAATGCAAGCCAGTTACCCTGTGGCACGTCACGAAATCTGGGTTTCTCTAATATTTCCTCCTGACTACCACAGGCTAAACATATTGCTGAGACAACTTCAAAGACCAGAGGCCATCACAAACACACCTTAAACTTTAGCAAGTCGCTGTCGGATATGGTAGCAACAATTAGCAATTCTGAAATTATCAAATATATATTGTAGCTCAGAGCAAAAAAATACACACACCAGTAGGGCTGGGAGCTATACTTTTTACTGAGAGAGAAAGGAAGTACCAGCACAGCCGGGGGGACGTGAGGGAAACGCCTGTGGCGTTGGACTTGAACAGGAGGGAATAGTCTGGAATCACAATTTTGACAAAGAAAGGAAAGAAATAAAAGAGAAACACTACATTTTCTAGCTCCGTGCACTGGAATGGCCTAGACGCAACGGCCCTCGGCATCAGTGGGCACACCCGGGACCCAGGCCCTGGCTTCCAGATGCCTTCTGCAAGGGGAGGAGCCAGGTCCTTGGAGAAACACCCATTGCAGGTCTGGGCGGGAAAGGCAGGCAGACTTAGAGTAGCCCGAGACAGGCAGCAAGCAGGTGCTCAGGGCGGGAGGGGCTCCTACCGGCCAAGTCTGACGCAACGTGATTGTCAGGAAGGACACAGATGGCAGTGGGTACAGCACCTGACGGAGGAGGAGCCCCGGGACTGTGGCAACGGATTCCTCTTTATACATCACCACCAGCTAACGATGGCAGAGGTGACGACTGAGTTAGAAATCGCTGTTTTGTAAACTCAAATGTAGTAATTGACTCAGTCGTGGATTGTTCTAAAATCATTCGCTGAAAACCATTGGGGAACAGGATATTTACGTGATTTCCAAGCACTAGCCCCCAAACTATTTGCTGGCTACAAAAAGCAGGAGCGGCAAGCACAGGGGCGTGGCAGTCACCGCCTTAACCAGGGGAGGGACCGAGCGTCACTGATTAATGAATGAATGGTCGTCCCGTTGTTCCTGGCTGAGGCCACAGGAAGCGCACGCACTGTCCCAGGCCCCAGTCATCACCCAGGGTGCTTCGTCCCTGAGGCCGGAGCCTTCGAGACACAGAGGGAGGGACGGAGCGAGTGCGTCCATAAAGCAACAGTGAGAGCAGAGGGCTCCGCGCGTCTCGGGCCGAAATGGACTCTAGGCCCCGCGCTCCCTTGCTCTCCTTAGCTTTCTTCTAAGGGCCCTGGGTGGAGCTACTCGTTAAACCTGTAACAACAGGCATGAGTCTGGCACAAGATCATTTTATTCACTCCCGAAAAGCAGGTCCTGAACTACCCTGAGTTCGATGGAGGCCACTGGGGCCAACGCAGATGGGTTGGGGTCCTTGGTTTCTGTTCATGCCCCTCTCGTCTGGCCGGGCAGAGCAATCCCAGGGCCACCTGACGTGGTCACTGCCTCCTGGGACTGACGGAGATGCCAACTGGCACTGGGGAGCTGCCCCACCACTCCGGCTCTGATGCCACGTTTAGCATGAGTGGTTCCTGGGCTTCGGTGAGACGAGTGGCTGCCAGAGCTGCTGCCGAGGCCGAGGTGTCTGCATGTCAGGGGCTGTCCGGGGACGGACGTCCACGGAGCCGCGGGGGAGGCATCTGTGCTTTTCTGCGGGTCCTGATTTTACCTTTCACAGGATCTTTTTTGGCAGATTGTAAAATACATCCTCTCTCCCCAGGAGAGTCTCTGCCACAGTCCATCTAAACAAATATGTATTTACAACGGGTGCTTTTTAAAAACATGCATTATGTGCCTAATAGACGGAAATGACTCTTTGGGGGAAGTGCAGCCCGGATCCCGGCCATGTTTTTTTGTCTGTAACATCCACCTCTTTTATGTGGCTATTTATTTTTCTGCTGGTTTGGGTGGGAAGAGGGGCTGTGAGGAAGAAAAATCATACACCCACATGCGCACCACCATATATAACCGCCGAGAGGGGCCCACGGCGCTAATGATCCCAGAGGCTGGGGGACCTGAGCTCCGGCTGCGAAGACCCTTCACCGCTGGGAGTGCTCCACATGCTGCAAGTCTGGGGGACACTCTTGTGTCGGAACGCTCTCGGCTGTGGAGCGAAGGGAAGCCCACGCGGCGGCCTCCACGCCGGGAGCCTGGCTTTCCCAGGATCGGCGAGCCCGGGCCACGCACAGGGCGGGTCCGGCTTCAGGCCCTCGGTGCCTGCGGGCCCCGGGTATTTCCCTCCTTCCGCCCTGTTCCTGCAGCACGTCGGCGCGGCCACGGGAAGCCCGCAGTAACCCTGGTGTCACGCGAAGAGCCGATGGTGGACATTGGAGGAAAGAAGCCATCTGTCTTGGTGGACACTTTAAAAGTTATATGGCCTTTCCTCCCATGGAGTTCCCTTCACTCCATCACCGGCCTGTGGCTAAACTATCGCCCCTGAGCAAAGCAGGAGCACAGCCACGACCAGTGAGCCCTGACCGGAGGGGCTGGGGCTCTCCTCTTGCAGACCACACCCATCAATCCTTAGCCCGTCAGAAATTAAAACCAGAAATTTAATTTTATTTAGGAAAGAAAAAGCTATCAGAGGCTAACACAAACAGCACATAGTTACAAAAAAAACCCTGTACTTTACAAAATAAAAAAAATCGTGAGAAGGGTGGCATTCTTTCAAATTTTGTCAATTGGTGCCCTGGCCAGTGTGGCTCAGTTGGGTGCGTGCCATCCTGTGCACTGGAAGGTAGCCAGCTGGATTCGGGGTCAGGGCACAAGCCCCATTTGCAGGCTCATCGCCAGTCCAGGTGCAAGCAGGAAGCAGACGCTGGATGTTTCTCTCTCTTCCTCTCCCTTCTTCCCTCTCTAAAAATCAATAAGAACATATTTTAAAATTTCTGTACATTGGTTAAGGCCCGTGTGGTGGAAGATAGCTGTATTCTCTGATCTTTTTCTGCATCCAACCTGTTGTGAGACCTTGTTTGGTTGAAACAGGTGAAGAAATCTGGCCTCGCACAGGTCTGTAGTCGCCAACGGAGGGGTAATTAATAATCTCTTCAGATAACTGTGGATGCTCTTTGGTCGACCCCAAAACTCAACAAGGGAGCTGTTGAAGGGCCGGTGCAGCGGGAAGCCACGCCGTGAAAGGGCCTTTTGTGTTTTGTGCCATTAAAACCCTCTGGTCTCTGAGTGGCTCTCGGCCCAGCACCGTCTGTCGCACCGCGATTGATGGCGTGGAAACACCGTGTTGCCGAACGATGTGCTGACGTGTCGTATCACACAAAACTGAGAGGTGATGTCCTCAGTAGAGTCACCTATCTCATCAGAAAATTCTTAAAATATTGGGGAGCTGTCAAGCTCCTAGCGACAAACAAAATTTTTCTAAAAATGGTAATTTTTTTTCTTGAAAGCTTAAATTTCGCCAGTTTTCCTTTGCTTGTTTTTTGGAAGCTACCTGCTAGTGACCCAGGTCTGAGTAACCACAGCTGTCAGACACTCTACAGGGACAGTGGGGCTCAGTGTGAAAAGCAGCCAGTCCCCCTGAGCCAGGCCCACAGGCGGGACCTGGAGACGCCCACGCCCAGGGCGCTGTCCGAGCGGAAGGGGCTCATGCGTCCTCCCCGTCTGCCCAGTCTGAATAATAAAATGACAGGCACTTAAGAGTTCAGGTTGAATGAGAATCCTCATTTTACCTCGTTACGAAGGACATTCTCAAATGAAAGAGAAGCAGAGGAAACTGCCAAGCACAGAGGCTCAGAGCTGAGATGGGCTCAGCACGGCTGGGGGAGAAGGAAGAGTGCCCCTGGGGGATGGCCCGAGAGGGGGGTGGCCAGGCCACAGCGGCCCGACTGCCGGGGTAGGCGGCCTTCAGTTTGTCCCAAGGGCCGCAGCAGGAGGAAGGCAGAGCCCCGGCCGGCGGCGGGCGCCCAGCAGAGGCCGCGGGAGCTCCTGGCCAGCAGGCCCTGGCTTTCGCTTGCGGTGCATCGCAGTGCATCTAGCTCGGAACAAAGCGCCTGGCAGGATGCATGTGCTGCCTACAGGCCTCAGCACGCCTGCGATATTAGCAGAACTTTAAAATTCATGACTGATTAGGTCGTAAACTGTTATGACGAACAAGTCCCCGCGCACCGGGTGGTGAAATACCACGGTACCCGGTGAAACAATAATCCCGTTGAATAAATCTGCTGGGCAAAAATTTATCTCGGTGCTGTATATAACGAACCTCCTTAAGCAAAAGCCCGATGAAACGGGAAGGCTGCTCCCAGGTTAAATTTGCGACACTCTGGGGCCGTATTTCTCGCCCGTTTTGGGAGCTGCCCGACAGCTCAACCTGCTTCACCTCTGTGGGCCCTTTTTACACCAGCACCGCTGTTCCGTTTCAGTCATTTTGATACCACAAAGCACAGGGCCCTTCCCACACCAATCACCACCGGCGGCCAGGTTCACAGGCGCAGAGCTACCTTCTCCGCAGTTCGACGCTTCGCCATCTCTCCCCAGCCACCCGCCACATGCCTGCTTGACACCTTGGTCCCCTTCACCTGGGGCCCCCAGCGCCTCCCTCGCCCACAGACAGGCACCAGGAGGGGGGCGGGTGGGGCGGCGGCCAGGAGCCGCGGTGAGGGGGGCGTGCGCAGGGAAGGGCCCCTCGAGGCAGACTCTTGAACCTGCCCTTCTCTTTCCAGCCTAAGAGAGGACCGGAGGGGCGACGGCAGACCCCAGCCGCAGCCCTGCAGCCGCAGGCTCTCCCAAGCCACAGGCCCAGAGGGACGAGCCGGGGGACCACTGGTGAGGGGAGGAAAAGGTCAGTCTCAAAGAGGAATAAAACGAGGATGCTTTCAAACTGCTCCTCACGCTCACCTGCTTGGCCAGCTCCTGCGGGCTGTGGCTCTGAGGCCCCCGCCCAGAGCCGCTGGGGAAACGGCAGCTTCAGTGCCGGGCGCTAGTTTTCTTACCAAGACTCAGCGGCGCTTCCTGAGCAACCTCTCCTCCGATTGTCGAAGGCCTTTGGCTAATTCCCAGGTTCTGGAGAACGCATCCGACAATCCTGCTCAGTGTTCTCATTGCTGTCAGGGGAGGGAGTGCGGAGGCCCCGCTCCGCCCTCTGCAAGTGCTCCCGCACCCGTGCTCCGCCCAGCCCAGACCCACGGGCACCCGGAGCCTGCCCAGAAAAATCCCCTTCCCTGGAGCAGCCAGTAGTGACATCACGTCAAAACCTTTGACTTAAAAATGAAATGTTAGCCGTCAAATAGGGCCAATGGATATTTGACTAAAAACATGGCTCGGATGAAACTCCACGGGTGAGAAAAATGGGTTTGAAAGATGCGGCACAATGCTATCCATGCTATGTACCTCAGGGCACAATAAGAAACAAATGTTACAATGTAACATTAAAATTATCAGGAGCAAACGAACAGTAATTCTACCTGAAAGCCTCCAGGAGCGGCCGGGCCCCACCTGCAGCCGCCCTGCAGCTCACCTGACGCTGGTTTTTATTTGCTCCCCAACAGGAACCGGCCTCGGCTCCGACGCCCTGATCCACCATCTCACGCCATTTTTCTGAATGTAAGCAGCCTGCATTTAAAACTCTCCCGCTCATCGGTCTTCATTTGAAGACCGAGTTAAAAAATAAAATTAATGATCGCTATCAGGGGGAAGACGAGGAGCATCTTTGGTGAAAAGTAGTTCTGCCACGTCTGGCCAAGGCTGACATCTTTCACCGGCTGGAAATGGCTGGATAGACTTGTAAACGTTATTAAAAATAATAACTTAATGTTTCCTTCCTGTGACTCGCCGGCATTAGCAAGGTAGCTGCAATTAGTATTTCCTCTGAGCGAGGTGAGCCTCGACTCTGTTCCATTTAAAACAGGATTTGTTTTCTAATTTTGACTTCTGCTGTTGTCAATAACAGACCGGAGCCGCCGACCGCCGCCTTCCTCCCATCACTTACACTTTGCAAAGAGCCACCGCGAAGAATACGGGTCTCTGATTTTATTTGTTTTAGCTGTGCTTGTTCGGTGGGAGAGAAGACACATTTACGTCTCTGTGATCTGGATGGCGTTGCCTGGAGTTTTAAAACACAAGTAAATCACATCAAGAGACTAAATCATTTTGTAGGATTTTGAGAGCGAAGGCAAGTAATTCAAGGTAAACGAGTATGAACGACCGGGGTGGAGCCTCGTTCCCTGGAAGCGGCCCGCAGCCCTCAGGTGAGCGTGTGCTCTGCGGCTCGAGCAGGAGGGGCACGGCCCAGGCACCCTTTGCCCGGGCGCCTTCCTCTGGGCGCGGGGCTGGCCCTCCGTCCATTCTAGCGAGTATCTCTTCAATGGACTCATATTGCTTTATTAAAGTCAAAAATATGTTTTTAAATGCTAAGTGAGAAGCACATTATTGCAAATGTGAAGCTGCAAAATGTGTTTGGCAGCCTCAAGGTAATAATTTCTTCCAATTTCAACACAAAGTTGGTGAAAATTTCAATTGATTATGTAGGGTGATCCAGCAGCCATTGCATCGTATTAGCACACAACTCGCATATTCAACAGACTCGCTAGCTTGCTTGTCTTCGACCCCAGAAAGCCTCACCAGGCAGCCTGCACGGGGCACAGGGCACAGGCACGGGCACAGGGCACAGGGCACAGGGCACAGGCACGGGCACAGGGCACAGGGCACAGGGCACAGGCATGGGCACAGGCACGGGCACGGGCACAGGGCACAGGGCACAGGGCACAGGGCACGGGCACAGGGCACAGGGCACAGGCACAGGCACAGGGCACAGGGCACGGGCACAGGGCACAGGGCACAGGGCACAGGGCACAGGGCACGGGCACAGGGCACAGGGCACAGGCACAGGCACAGGGCACAGGCACGGGCACAGGCACAGGCACAGGGCACAGGGCACAGGGCACAGGGCACAGGCACAGGGCACAGGGCACAGGCACGGGCACAGGGCACAAGGCACAGGGCACAGAGCACAGGTCACAGGGCACGGGCACAGGGTACAGGGCACAGGCACAGGCACAGGGCACGGGCACGGGCACGGGCACAGGGCACAGGGCACAGGGCACAGGCACAGGGCACAGGGCACAGGCATGGGCACAGGGCACAGGGCACAGGGCACAGGCATGGGCACAGGGCACAGGCACGGGCACAGGGCACAGGCACGGGCACAGGGCACAGGGCACAGGCACGGGCACAGGGCACAGGCCACAGGCACGGGCACGGGCACGGGCACAGGGCACAAGGCACAGGGCACAGGGCACAGGGCACAGGGCACAGGGCACAGGGCACGGGCACAGGGCACAGGGCACAGGCACGGGCACGGGCACAGGGCACAGGGCACAGGCACGGGCACAGGGCACAAGGCACAGGGCACAGGCACGGGTACAGGCACGGGCACAGGGCACAGGCACGGGCACAGGCACGGGCACAGGGCACGGGCACAGGGCACAGGCACGGGCACAGGGCACAGGCACGCGCTTCCCGCGGGCGGCCTTCACCGGAGTTCCAGTCAGGTCTGCGTGAGCGGCTGGCTGTGTGGCTGGCGCGAGGGAGCCGTCCGCGGCCGACAGAGCAGAGCGCGGACGGAGGGGCGCATTCTGACCTCCCGCACGGCGGGCAGAGCCGCCACGAGACCCGCTTCCCTCTCGCAGCCTCCTGCCTGCAAACTGTTCTCCTAGTTACTTTGAAAGTCAAGCTGAGTGCAGAGTGTGGAGTTTCAGCTTGTTCCTGGGTTGCGGGGCTTCGGGCTGTTTGTCCCCTGTAGCCCTGGGTCTGGCAGTAAGGACACAGCAGCAGGGAACGGGAGCGGGGTGCCGCTGGGTGATGCGGGCGGCGGGCGGCACAGAGGACGGGTCAGGCGCTCGGGGCTCAGGCCACGAGAAAAGAGCCTGCAGAACACGGCCGCCCTGCCTGGTGATTTGTGGGGTATCTCGGTGTTTGTTCTGTGACAAGTTGGACTTTGGTACAAGGTCAGCTCCTGAATCTTGATTATGTTTTTCCCCCTTGAGCCAAGAGACATTGATCTGTACATCTGGTTTACCTTGTTTTCTTAGCCATTTGTGACACAGTACAACAGTTCCCATCGAAAAAAGTGTCATGTAAATAAATTACAACTTAGGACGTATACATTAAATAATTTTATAAATGAACTTTAAAAATGAGGGAGTAAAAAATGCCCAGCCCGGCTCGTAGAGCCACAGTGATTATTCCGATCATGCTGTCGTGGGTAATGGAGCACGGCCACCATTAATCAGAAGAGCCAATCAGATAACTAATTTAGGCGATTTTCTCTACCACGGGACGTGTCGGTCAGGAAAAACACATTAAAATAGCAAAGGATCAATAGCAGACGCCGGGGACTGTGTTTACAAACCGGCCCTAAACTTTAGGGTATTAAATTCTCAGTCATATTGGGTGTCTGTTTGGTAAAGATAAAGGAAAACTTCGAGAAACGTGGGTTTTCTAAGTGGACGGTGCGTCGTAATGTGCACATAATAGACGCACAGGGCACCGCATTGTTTGTGATGGATGGGGAACGCGTCCCCAGCTCCCTTCAGAGGCATTATCAGGGCTCAAAAAGGACCACGGAATGAGTGGGGGTTGACAAATTGGCCCAAAGATGGCAGCGGGAAGCAGGCCAGTCCCTGGGTTTAAGGACGATTTATGGTTTGAGTGGCTGGAGTCAGAGCCGGTGGGCAGGCCCGGCCGGGGGCAGGGAGCGCCCTTTCCAAGGCGCTGGGCTGCCCTGCACTTGACGTGACCGGCATGTCCCTGCAAGGCGGCTTCAGTGTCCCTGTAGGCCGTTCCTGCCAGAAACCTCCTTTGGTCACTTTTTATAATGAAAATTTCACTCACACTTTCAGCCACACGAAGCTCACCTCTGAATTTATTTCTCACACCCAGAATTGTGTATGTCCCCTTTCAAATGCATTATATGTACATGCAGAAATATATCGTACAGGGAGACCCAAAAACTGTGATTCCTGACACACTAGCCAGGTTACACACGCACCACAGCCAACAATGGGGAAGTCACACGACATACGTGACTGTATGAACCAGAGGCCCCGAAAGCCCATGGTGCAGAATCGCTTAGGCAGCCAGGAAAGTCATGCATTAATAAAGCTATTGACATGTTTTAATATTTATAGTTATTTACCTTGCAAAGGCACTGAACGGGGAATTCCCGTGCAGGGTTCCCAGCCCTCGGGACAGGGAGTGTTTACCCAGCTAATAGCTTCTCTTCTGTGGAGAGCGGCAAAGACGCCAGGGGCTGAGGGCTCAGGGCCCATTTGGATGTCTCAGGTGGGAACCACCGGGTGGGCAGCTCCCGCTCCTCCTCTGAGTGCCCAGACGCTGTCCCCCCACTGCTGGGGTGAGAGCCCGGGGGCTCTGCGAGGAGGCACTGGGGCCTCTGTTCTTTCAATTTCCAGGCAGTATTTCATCTCTTCAAGTAGTTCGTAGGCTCCAGGGAGGATGAACCCCTCCCTCCTTGTCACTGTGCCTCCCAGCCCTGCAAGGGCCTCCACCCTCCAGCCAGTATTGGTTTTCGTTGTCCAAGGCCTGTGGGCCGAGCCAAGCCCTAAGCTGGCCTTAGGGAAAGTGCAGCCAGTGCTGGTGAAGGGTTCATTCTACCGGCGAGTCGCCTTTCAGAGACCACAGCCCAAAACTGCGGTCATGGGCCAAAGCCCGCACAGAAGAGAGGGCCGCTCTCTAGCTGGTCCCTCAGGAGGTCTCGCTCCACTGCGACAGGCAGGGGACCAAAGGGCAAGACACGCTCAGACTGGAACACAAGACCTTTCCACACAAGCGGAGGGTCCACTGTCCAGGAAGATGGTGCTGACGCCCTTTACAATAGACGGCCGAGGTCCAAGATCCTCCAATTAACACCTGCGGCCAGCGCTCTGCAGCCCTCTTCCCCCCAAACCCTTATAACCCGTGGAGCCCGCGTGGGCGTTGGTGTTTGGGCGTTAACTTCCCGCTGTCCTGGATGAAGCCGTTGGTAACGGCCAGTCTTTCTCCAGTGAGGGCGCTGAGGCACAGGGTCATAGCAGCAGATCAGTGGCGTCTCCGAGCCACCTGGTACATTCCCCCGGGGCAGCTGCTGCTGAGAGAAGCAGTGCTTCAGACCATGGGCAAGCGGGTTAGAGCCCAGCTCCTGAGAACTACTCGGCACCTGCCAAGCACAGTCTCAAAAAATAGCTTCTAAGCACTGTAACCTGAGCGGGACCAGGGGGCACACACTCTGCTATGCATGCTGGAAACCAGAGCAGTGAATATCTCTATTGCTGACCAGACAAACAGGTCTATATTTTCTCCTCAAAGAACGTGAGAACTTATTTTTATTGGGTGTCATTCAATTACCTTTTCCTATCCCATGAAGAAATTTGCTCGTTCAGATCAAACCAGGACCCCTCTCCACTTTGGCCCGGTGACAGGATCTTTTGTACCCAGCTAAGCAGTCTTTGCAACACTTGGCTCTGCTCCTGCTCAGAGGGCAGGTCTGGAGCAGATGCCGGCTTTCCCGAGCCAGGATGCTACCGAGCTCTCTGCTGATTAGTAGGCTCTGTAATTAGATGTGACAGCCTGGAGATTCCTGGCCACACACCATTCCTAATGGGGGAGCCACTCTGCTTCTCTCGGAAGGCCCCCTCTGTGGAAGTTCCTCTCTTAACCCCATAACTTTTTCAGTGCCTGCAGACACAGGTCTGGGGCCCCAGGGAAGCCGGCCCAGGGTGGGTAGCCTGGGCATTAGCGTCCATCCCTGTCACCTGGGGAGTGTCTGTGAGGACCTGCATTTGCTGCACTAGCTCAGTGCAGTGACAGAGCAGAGCCGGGCGGGTAAGCGGTGCTCTACACAGAGGGCCACCTGGCCCGCTCAGGCCACACAGCTGGCAGGCCAGGGTGAACTCTGCTCAGTTCCAGGAGCACAGATGTCCTCAACCACAGCCACTGTCCCCAAGGGGCCCGGTGAGGGCAGATCTGCCCCATGGCCAGGGAGGAGCTCCCTTCAGCGGAAGGGCAAGTGCTGGACACAGAGGGGCATCTGACCAACTCTCTGGATTCCTCCATTTCGTTCATATGATGACGCTAAGTGATGCTTCCTTCCTTTAAGCAGGTTTTTTATTTTTTATCTGAATTCCTTTAAGCAGGTAAGGGGAGGGTCAAAGGATCCTCTGAAGTCTGCTGTTCTTCAAAAGAGCCAGCTTAAAATAATCAGTATCACCAAAAAGCCTATTTCGGGTGGCAGACTGCTGCCCCGGGTGGCTTTTCAGCATCAGCAAGCCAATAGCTCCGCTGCCCTCAAGCCACGCCCGAGCCCCCGGGACCAGCCGCAGTGCAGCGCAGCAGGCCCGGGGGCTGCAGGAAGCCTCAGGCTCCACCCGCAGGAGCCTGGGCCAGCTTGGAGACCGCAGCCTCGGAGGAGCCAAACCTGCGGGCGAAGGGCTCCCCGAGGCGACAATTCTGCATCCCAGGTGTCTCTCCGTCAAGCACAAAGGAGGACTCCTTTTGAAACAGTAGCAGGTGCTGCAGAGCTAGCTACTTATCCCTGTAAAACAGTCAAAGGGGAAAACAGCCCCTGAGGAGAGCGAGAGCAGGAGGGAGGGCCGCCCTGACTCTCGGCCCGGCGAGGCTGAACTGCTCAGGATGGGAGCAAGTGTTTTCTGCCTCTCGACACCAGACTTCAAAGAGATATCATCTGCACAGTGTCTCTTCTTCTGCCTTTCCTTGGGCACCCCTGTTGTCGTCACCCCAAGCTCTCCCAGGGAGGTGACCTGCTGCGCTCGTTCCCTCCCCGGGACACCGCAAGCCCTTCCCTCCCCAGGGAGGCCTCCGGGCCGGCGCGTGGTGCCGCTTGGAGCACCGGTACTCCTTTTCTAAATCAAAGAGTAATAAAATACCTAATTAGTACCGTGCAGCCACGGTATTTTTATTCATCTATACATTTCTAATTAAAATTACGCCATTCTTAAAAATCGCACCCTAACACACACAAGCCTCTCATTTCGTATGCAAAGTGTTTGAATGTCTGCAGTCCCGAGAGGTGGGGATTTCAAAGGCATGGTAAGCCAACGAAAGCAAAAAACTGAAGCAAAAGTAATTTCTTTGAAGAAAACGTATATGATACATTAATTTGAAAGAAAAGAGATTCTGAAATCTGAAAGGAAATGTAGGAAACAAAGCACTCAGCCTTGGTTGCACCGCGTTGCCAGTAATGGGTCTGTGAGTAGATTTTTTCTGCAGCGCTTAGGCCACAGAATTGAACTCGCCTAAGGACAGCCCCTCCGCACCCCTGCCTGGGCTGCACCAGGCGCTGGGGAGCCCCTGTGGCTGGGATCCAACCCCACCATGGCTGGGGAGGGGATGGATGGCAGAGGAAGCGTGGAAGTGCTGGGGCTGGGCTTGCCCACTGAAGGCGCCTCCGGGAGGAGTCAGGGCCCCAGCTCTGATCCAGCTGCAGGAGGGGCGCAGGGTCCAGCAGAACAGATGTCTCCTGTGAGTCGCCGCCTCCCTCCCACCGCGGTTTACTCAATATTCAAATTCCACTTGGCAGGCGTCCTGACACTTTCATCCCCCCCTTTCTCTTTTAACAGTTGTAAGAAACTTGGTGCCTGCTACCGCACGGCACTGAAGGCAGGGGCAGTTTTTGAGTGGCCCCGTCTCCTGGATCTGAGGGCTGGGCCGCCGACTGGGCTTTCTGCAGATGCTCCCCGACTCCGGTGCCTTGGGAGACAGGCAGGCGCCTCTGCGAGCCCTGCGTGCAGCCGGCCGGGGAACGGAAACCCCTCGGCCTTGACGGTCACTGCTGGGGGCTGCTCCGAGGCCTTTCCCCTGGAAGTGACTCCCGAGGGACTTCTCTAACTAGAAACGTCCACTGAACTCTTCGGGAGTGTGTGAGCCATCACTTGGTCTCGATCATGTAAAGCAACATGCTGACTATCAGGCCAGGAAACGCTGGGTTGGAAACTGCATCGGGAGGAGCAGGTGACACTGGAGAAGCTGCACTGAGTCTGTGCAGCTTTGGTGGGACCAGCACCAACTCCTGGGTCAGGCCAGGTAGCCAGGCCAGGCAACAGGCCAAGGGCCAGGAGCTGTGGAGACAGGCCCCAGCGGGCAGTGCCACTGAAGGTCAGCCCTGGGGGAGCTGCTTCAAGACAGAGGGAGAGACGAGGGTGGACACTCTCAGCTCAGGCCGGAAGGGGCCTGTGCCTCCTGTCCTCACCCAGAGCACGCGTGTCTGCTCCAGGCCACATGTATGACCACACGTGTGCCTGGGCACAAAATGCACACAAAATTTAATAACCCTGCTTTAGCTACAAATTAATTCAAATCTTGTACTCACATTAAAAATGAACTCTATTTTATGTTGATCATTAACTAAGAATATTTCACACTGGAGATTTGTCATATTAAGGAGAATTGAAACCACTTATATCAATTAAATGTACAGCATTATACTTAATCTCAGCAGAGATTACCAAAATACTCTGAGTATGATTTTACAGAAATGTAAAATATAAATTAGGCAGGGGAATATTGGCCTTCAGACGTTCGCGCCCCTGCCCCCTTGCACTCCCCTCCAAATACGGCTGCCTGCAGGGAGATGAACAGAGGACAGCTAGCCATGTTTCAGCAGGAAACTCCTGCCAGCACTGACTTCTGCTGGGACCAAGCTGTCTGCACCATGGGGCTCTGGAGAGTTGGCACCTTCCCCCTCGAGAGACGCAGTCCGTGCCTGACACTCCGACACTCCCAGAGACCGTCTCCACTGTATGTGCTGAGCCAGGGCGACCTGGCCTTTCATCTGGCTTTCATTCTAAATTCTCATTTCAGCTCAGGTGTCACCTCCTCCAGGAAGTCTCTGGTGCTGCTCTAGGCTGCATGGGAGCTCCTCCTGTTGCTTCGAAGCCTTTGTCACTCCCCCACCACACTGTGCTCTCTCCTGTTTACATGTCTGTCTAAGCCACGAGCTGCCGGAAGGCGGGGGTGGAGGCAGCCCCAGGGGCCCAGTGCAGGCCTCCGAGCAGAATGGGAAATGGTCACTGAATCACGAAGCAAGGGGCACATGTGTGGGGACTGGGTCCTCCCTGAGAGCCCCCACCCCAGGGCATCTGAAGAGAGGGCAGGGGGTGAAGGCTCCTGCAGGGCTGAGTGCTGGGGCCACATGATGGGGACGGCTGCACTAGAGGTGATGGGAGAGAGACAAAGGGACTCTGGTATCGCGAAAACAAGGTGCTACTGGCCCCTCCTGGGGAGAATCACTGTATATCTGTGGCCCACAGGGTCCCCAGTATCTTCAGCATCACCACCTCCAGGCAGGGCTCTGAGCAGCAGGAGGTTCCTGTGCCCCTGACGTCAGTGTCCTGTCTTCGTGGGACTAAAGCAGCGAGCAAGTAGACAAACTCAGGGGCAGGAAAGTGTCAGGACATGGTGTCAGGACCCTGTAGGTGCTGTCGGGAAGAAGCAGGGCGGGGTGAGCACCATCTACCTTGGGTGTCATGGTGGGGCCGGGGCACTGAGAACTGAGCAGCCCCGGCAGTGCCAGGGCCCTGGGTGGACCCACACTGCCACAGTCTGGGACAAAAAGAAATGGCCCGGTGGCTGGAGCACCAAAGCCAGAGGAGAGACGGGTGAGAGCCAGAGGAGGCCCGGCTGTGCATGGGCAGGGGCCAGGGCTCACCGTCAGTTTGTTTTGAGTGTGAAGGGGGGGCCTCCCTCCACGGTGCCCTGACAGGAGGCTGTCACCCCCCCTGGCTGAGCTGGGCCAGGGCTCGGGAAGGGTACGGTCCCCCAAAGGGCCCCTCTGTACCTGCGCGTAGTGCCTGGGCCTGCCCAAGCTCCTCCATCCAGGGAAAGAAGCCAGCTGAGTGCCACTGAGCAAGAGCCCCTTAAAGACAACGGCCACGCATGGGGTGCGACCCACGGTGACCCCGCAGGGTCGTGGCGGCGGAGGCTAGAGGCTGCTCTGGTGGACAGAGAGGAAAAGCCCAGGCAAGGTCCCTGTGCCCCTGAGGCCCCGCTTCCAGGCCATGGGTGCTCCCGGGTGCTTTTTCGATTCCGTGATGCCCCACCCTCTTCACAGCCGGGTAGCCGGCGTCAGTCTCCGCCAGGCTCGGGGGAGATGGGCGCTGGCCAGCACTCGGGGCGGGGCTGCCAGCGGGCCGCGTGTGCATCCTCATAGAGGGAGGCAGGGTGGCGCTGAACAGTCACATCTGCTGTGGCGGAGCCCGGACGCCCCAGCACCTGCTCACTCAGCCGAGTCACTGCAGACACGAGGCGCAGGTCTGTCTGCGTCACGATACAGGCATTTCCAGTTCCAATTTTTAAAATATACTTTTCCTGGACAAATTTTCCCCACATTGCTGCTACCAAATATCACAGAAAACACACCACGCATTTCTGACACATAAGATTACAAAATACTCTTCCAGGACATAGAGAAGCCGGCCTTCCAGTGCGCCACCTCCTTCCACTTCAGGTCTGTGCTCTGCGCCCACGGGCTCTGCCACCATGACTCTGGGAACACGCAGGCAATTTGGGCGAGAGGCCCGCCCAGGTGCGCAAAGCCCACTGTCCCTGCAGAGCTCCCCTTCCTGACAGATTCTGATATCTAGTCAGCATGCTCCCGGGACACGCCACCTGTCAGCTCTGAGCTGACAGTCCCAGGGCTGATGAGACAGTTGCAGGGAGTGGCCTGTGCCTGAAGAGGGTTGGGGTCCGCCCCTCAAAGTTCTCTCTGTGTGGCCCATTAAGGCTCAAAGAAGTCAGCCGCAGGGGTGGCAGGGCTCCGGCATCGCCCACAGAGGAACGGTGACTGATGGCCCTCTGCCCATCCTCCCGTCCAGCGGTGACGGCGGCCGTCGGGCCCCTCCACGCGGCTCCCTCTGCTCCCGTGTCAGCTCTGCACCCAGCCTAACACTGACGTGGGATTCCCCTCACTGGGGGAGAAAACGAGGCCGAGACCTGGCAGCCGGCTGCAGCGGGCAGATGAGGCCACTGAGAACAGGGTCTTTACTGTCCTGAACAAAGTGGGTGTTGTCAGTAGTCGTGCGACCTCTGCCAGGCCCTCGGGAGCGCCCCTCGCCCTACACATGCCGCAGTGCCCAAAGGTTCTGATGACTGTGCTACGCGGGTCCCTCACTGTGCCATTTTACAGATGCAGAAACTGAGGCCCATCGTGGAGGCTCAGCGTCAGGCCACTTAGGAATGGCGGCAGCCGGCAGCCCAGGTCCCCGCCCAGTGCCATGCCCTTCAAGCGCTCTCAGTACCCCTTTACCTAGGAATCACACCCTGAGAAATTAGGCTCAAAACAAGTGTTCTTGGCCGCGGTGGCCAGCAGTTTTCAACATGTGTGTTAGATGGTATACACACACCTGCATCGTAAAGTCTCTGCCTCTCCAAGGTGTTTCACTGGCTGGTTGCAGCTGTCCATCCCAAGTGCCTTTCAGTTTGGTGAGCCTGCGAGTCAGGGCACCAGGAGTCCAAGACCCCAACCCAATTGCAACAGCTCAGCTGCCAGCCCTGAAGCTTCTGCTCCAAGAGAGAGGGTCCCCTGGGTGTTGAGTGGACAGGTGCCCCGCAGAGGGCACCCTGAGCACATGGACGCAGGACAGGTGCACAGCCTAGCTAAGACCTGGAGGGGTCCTCGTGCGAGGGGAGCCATTCACCCAGCAAATACCATAGCGCACACCTCCGTGGAGCTCACATTCTGGTGGAAGGACTGACAACAGGAAGTCTGTGACATGTAGTGGTCACAGGTCTCAGGAGCTCGTGCCCCCATGATGTGGGAAGGCCTGAGGCGTTAGCGGTCATGCTGCTTAGAGCCATGGTGCTCCCCAAGCAGTCCTCACCCTTAATGCCCCAACCCCACCAACTCCCCCTCCATTGCTCAGGAAGATCAGGACCCTCGCCCCTCCAGTGTCCAGGGCCCACTGCCCACTGACCCAGTACCTACTTTCAGTGTGGACGGATCCAGGACTGGGTCTTTCCGTAGGTCAGGATGGCCATAGACAAGGGCCGGTGCTGCTCTGTGGACATGGCACCAGCTACACAACTGTGGCCAAAGGATGACAGCCCAGGGAGGTGGAATTCAGATCCCACCCCAAAATAAAGACAGATAGGAAGCTGGGTGTGGCACATGGGCCCCAATCCCAGTGGTCACACACTGCTCAAGGGCCCTCCAGCCCCCCGGCCCCTCACCATGGACAGCTCTGAAATCAAGAACGTCTTCTGCACCCTGAGCCCCGAGTCCTCTGGCACTCGGAGAATATCTGTCAACAAAATTCCCTTAATCCAGGCTTATCCCAGGCATCTGACCAGCAAGTGTCCAGCAACTAACTGTGGCTGACTGTGCATCTCAATGAGGACAATTAATGCTTGTTAAGACCCAAGGCGAAGAGAGTCCAGGACACCTGGATAAGAGGCTCCCTGTTAGCACAGGACAGGCGCCCCAGGGTGCTGACCCAGCCCCCAAGACATGATGCGTCTGTGCACAGCCCGGCCACAAGCAGAGGTGAGCGGTGGTGTCTTGTCTGTGTGCTCTGCCTGCCCACCCACAGACACCACAGGCATGCGTCCCTGAGCGCAGGTAACGTCAACTGTAGGCAGCCGAGCAGGGGTGTCTGGTTGAGCAGGGAGCAGGGGGGACAGATGCTCTTTATTTCCACTTGCTACACGGTGACCTGGAGGTCCCAGCAGCACCTGGGGCTCTAGAATCAAGAACCTGACCACTGACCCTGTCCATGTTGTTTACATCCTGACCTGACCAGGTGATGTCCCCAGGCAGGCCAGCCTGTGCCCCCATTACGTGGGAAGGCCTGAGGCATTAGTGGTCATGCTGCGTAGAGCCACAGTGCTCCCCAAGCAATCCTTACCCCCTAGTTGCCCCCCCTCCAGTGCTCAGGAGGATTGGGACCCTCACCCCCTCAAGTGTCCAGAGCCCACTGACCGCTGGCCCAGCTCCTCTGGGGTCCAGGAGAGGGAAAGGTCTTCGCAGTTCTGACACAAACAGACATAGGACCTGAGGCTGCAGGCGGAGACCTCCAGGCTAGGGGACGGGAGGACGGGGGGGGGGGGGGGAGTGATTGCGGTTATAATGCTGCCTGTCATCCCAAACAGGGAGCTGTATGAGGCTCCACATTGGGAACCAGGAGTGAACTGGTGAGAAAGTTGTGGTCTCTGTCCCAGAGGCTAGTAAAGACGGTCGGCCATTAACCAACTATGGGACGAGGGGTCAGGTGAGGGCCGCTGTCCTGAGACTAACTCGGAGAGATGGGCATTCCAAGAAGGCTTCCTGGAGGAGTGTTGTCTAAGCGGGTACCTGAAAGACAAGAACTGGGCAGGTGAAAGAACGGGGGGGAGCCAGCGAGGCGCTCCTGTGGTTTGGGGGGTGGGCTTTGCAGCCCGCAGTAGGGCTTGGCCAGGGGCAGCACCTGTGGAATCCCGCAGCTCGCGGAGGTGAAAGGGGCAGCCCTGGCCCTTAGGGAGCTCCCAGCCAGCTACGGGGCACCTTCCTAGAGCTAGGGTCCAACAGGTGAGACATTTCTGCCTCAAGAATTTTAAAAGGCACAAATGAGCATCTCTGCCCCTTTGTGTCTAGCTCACAACCCCAGGCACCTGTCACAACAACAGGCCAGCCTTCCCTGCCTCTGGCTCCACAGTGGCCAACCCGCCAAGGTCTCCTGTGCCCTGGGAGCGGCCAGTGTGGTGCCCGCTTTCCAGTGAGTCTGCAGGCCCCTTCCTGCTAGTCTTCCTCGACCTCCTGAGGCCAGGGAGTCAGCAGACACCCCCGCGTGACAAGAGGGGGCACCCGTTCCCAGGATTGAGATCCCTCAGCACAGCGACTGTGGAAGGAGCTGCAAATTCTAGATGGTTGGTATTGATTCCAAAACTACTTTTGCTTTCAGCAAAATACATGTTTAATTACTTTCCCACTAGCTATCACTTTCCATAAGGTGGTCGAGGCGACTGGTGCCAAAGCCCACAGAGACTGCTCGGAGACACGCCTCTTCTTAATATTAAAGGCCTTCATGTGTGACCTCCCATGATGTCCAACAAGTGGGCACAGGTGCAGGGTGGACACAGGCCTTCACTCCGTGTCACAGACAGCTGGAGGAGACACGCTGTGACTCTGAGCGTCCACGCCGTGGTCTGAGCAAAATACACTTATCCAGGCAGATAGCATTGTTGCTCTTCCCCTTTGGTTGGTAATTTATTATCCACAGATTCAAACTCCCTCCCCACAAGCAGCTGAACTCAGAGATCAAAATAGCCCCCGTCCCGAGGGCTGAGGAAATGCCCACGACTGAAGCAGCTCTTCTTGTCCCGCCAGGGCCACAGGAAAGGGCAGCACTGAGCACCTACCCCGTGAATGTCGGGAAAGTGACCAGGACAAGCCGAGCATTAGGAAGGAACTGAGGCGAAATGCAGACTGAGCTTCTGGCGTCAGAATCGGTAGCAAAATCCAGAATTGATATGGTTGACCGCTAGCGAGTGCCCGTGATAGTCTCATTAACCCGTGGGCGCAATGAGTATCTCCTGGGCGCTTCTGACTTACTCAGGGACCCAGATCCCTGGCAAAGGCTGCACGTGACTGATGTCCCTGGAGGATGGTTAAATCCAACGCTCCGTCCACCGGACCAGCGTTGATGATCAGGCAAGAGGGGGGTCCAGGGCGATGGGCAGAGGCCCCTGGAGCCAGGCCGCAGCCCCTTGCCTGGAGTCCCCTCTTGGCTCCTGGCCTCCACGCAGCATTTTGGGTGGGTCCAGGCCACCGCACTTAAATCTTCAGGCTCTGGGGCCTCTGACAATGACAAAGATTGGTAAAAGTCCCCACCAAATTGTGCATGCAAAATATATCGAAATCACTGTAACCGGGAAAATGTAAGAGCCTAGAACCTGGAGCCCTGGTTCTAAGGGAGCAGAAGTACCCAGGCTGGCAGGGAGGTGGCGGTTCAGGCCAGGGGCTCAGGACGCAGGGTGCACGCTGCCTCGGTGCTGCTGGAGCTCTCCCTGAAGCTGTCACCCACTAAGGCCACCCCAGTGGATGGAGCTGAGGCTCACTGACCCACCCAGAATGAGCGAGAGCTGCAGGAAGGGGCATGTGCTCAGCCTTCCACTCCTTCCCTGCGCAGCAGCCACAGCCGCGGTTTACCTCCCACTGCTCCCAGAGGGGCCCTGCCTAACATGCTGAGTGAACACAAAGCCAAGATCTGGGTCACCTTCTCCCACTCCAGCCTGACCATTCCCTTCTGTGCCCGGGGCTCCAAAGAGCACCCGGCATCCAGCAGACAGTGTCCAACTACCCTGCGGCGAGACTCCCGGGAAGGCTGAGCCACCGCCTGCCCTTTGCCTCATGTTGAGACAAAGACTGTTACCTGTGAGGAGCATCCAATCAGGGACAACAACCCCAATATTTTGCCATTTAAAACCAAAGGACACATTAGGCTCTGTACTATAAAAATAATGCAAACATTTTTTAAGATGAAACAGAAAAGGTCACGAGGGTATGAGAGCCAAGGCTAGGGCCATGGGCATGGGGGCACTGCCTTCCCTTCAAAGGTGTTCTCATTCAGAACTCAGGACAGAGCCCTGCTGTGCACTCCTCCAGGCCAAGCGAGGTGGGCTGCACAGTGCAGCGGGCCTGGGACCTTCCCCGGCCCCCGGCCCCCGGCTCCCGGCCCCCGGCCCCTGGACCGGAAGAGCTCAGACAGGGCCCGGCCTCCTCTCTCCTGACCTTGGCGGGGCGGCGGGAGCCCCACAAGGCAGGCAGGACGGCAGGCGTGTTCGGCTAGAGAATCACATCCTTTGGTCCCAAATGTTTGTTGGAACTTAAAAAATAAGTTTAAGAAAGGGACTCAACAGAATAAATGGATTAGAGTAAAATAAAACCCAACCTCAGCCTGGGAAGTGCTCGGGGTTATCATCCTGAACCCTCTGACAGCTGCTTCCCTCTGCCAGGGCTCCCCATGGCCTCAGGGCAGGGCCGATGGTCAGCAGGGGACAGGACCCAGTCAGCGTCCAGCAGATCGCCCTCGAGTTCGTAGTGACTGGTAAGGAAGAGAGGCTCAGAGCGATCGCTTGTTTTATGGGCTGGGCCTGGGGACAGACCCGTGCCCTGGACACTGGGAGGAAAGCCCCTCGCCCATGCAGCTGGTGCTCAGGCTGCGGGCAGCCTTGGAGACTCGCAGGCCAGCCCGTGTCTGTGCCCGGGCTCCTGTCGGTTCCAACCGAAAATGGTGCCGCCCCCTGCTCTGGCTCGCCACGCTCCCTGCTCCCAGGCACCGTCTTTTATAGTCAGGATGATGCATTCCCAATCATTTTTTGCATTTGATCTTAATTGTCTTAAAAAATTAATCAGACACATGTTCACTATGTTTTTTATCCAAATGTCTCCAGAATGTTTTTTGACAATTTAGAAAAATGTTTTGAAAAATAGTAAAGGGAAATATTTAAGTAATTACGATCCTCACATTGGGAGGCCAAGTGCAGTAGACGAATGCAATGGAAACATGTTTCGCAGGCGTGTCTAATTACTTTAAGTGCCATGCGGCTGCACGGCTCAGGGGGACGAGGGAGGGTCTGGACCCTCTGAGGCACTCGCCGGGGCTGCAGGCCCCACCACCGGAGTGTCAGCTGGGCTGGCAGTGGCCTGGGTTGGATGGGACTTGAGTCCACCCCTCCCATCAGCCCCACCCAATCCCCTTCAAATAAACGTACAATTGAAGCCAAAACCATATGCCTGTTGTGCGAAAGCAGCATCAGGCCTCTGAGCCAGACTGTGGTCCCAGGCACCTCCCAGACACAACTGCTGCACTGGGGGGAGAGCCGTGTCCACAGTTCACACAGGCCCTTCCGAAGACCAGCCAACCTCTGTGTAGGTGGCCCTGCTGAGGCTCCTGCCACCGCGTCCCTGGGGAGGAGACGTGGGCAGGGCACAGACAGGTGGGCGACGGCAAGGGCTGCATTCCAGCAGAGTGCAAGGTAGAAGACCTCTGGGGCTCTTCCCTTCAGGATGGTACTGAGTGCTCACTGAGCAGGGGTGGACGAAAGAGGGGGCTCACATGTGGGTCCACTCCCTACGGCCCAGCTCTGATACCAGCTGTCTGGAGTCAGTGTGGACCCACAGGTTGATGGCACAGTCCCATCCAGACTGTCCTCACTTCAGACACAAGGTCAGGGGTCTCCAGGTCACTCACACTTCTGAAAAACTGGCCACAAGCCCAGGGAGAATCCTATGATCTTCAGGTCTGAGGATTTGCTAGAACATCTCAGAGCGCTGCACTTATGACTGCAATTGTATCATAAAAGATACCAGGACCAGCCAAATAGAGAGGCACATAGGATGGGGTCTGGGACCGTCCCCAGCAGTCCCGACGCCCTCTCCCTGTGGAAACAGGACAGGTGGACATGTTCACCATCCAGGGGTCCTCAGGCTGCTGCTGGGCTTCATCCTGGAGTGAGACTGACTTGGTCCCTGGCCAGGGGACTGAACTCAGCACCTGGTCCCCTTCCACTCCTTGGAGGTCAGGCAGGCTCCTGGGTCGTATCCTGACCAGACGCGCAGGGGATCATGGAGATCAAGACACTCCTGCTACATGGGCAATTCCAAGGATTTGGTCTCTCTTCCAGGAACTGGGACAGAGGCCAGCTCTCACCACATCCCAATATCAAGTCCAGAGACCCCTGGGGACATGCCCGCCCCTTGGAGACCATCACCCCACCGCCATCTTCATAGCCTTTGAAAGTCCAAACACGCCCATGACGTGTCGGGCTCCCCTGGGCTCCAATGGGCTCCCATGCCCAAAACACTTGTGGCTTTGGCCCCTGGTCTGTGCTGCCAGCTCCGTTTCCCTCTGAGTGAACCCGAGTTGAGTGGGGCTGCACCTTGGCTTCCCCGCACTATGCTCATAGCCAGCATTTTAGGAGTTGCATCCTGTCGACAGAGGACCTGGGTCCCTGCCGGGCCCTCAAGCTGCCCCACAGGCTGCCCGAGCACCTGTAATGTCACAGCTCTGGCGAGGCCTGCAAACACTGCCGTCTTCTCCCACCCAGCTCTCCTCCCCATGGACCTCGCCCAGGTGCAGGGCTCCCCAGGCTCTGCAGGGGCAAATTGGGGCAGGACCCCCCTCCGGGTCCCAGGCTACTGTCCCATTGGGCCTCCAACATGCTTTTTTGCTCCCGGGGAACAGCCCAGAGCAGTGTGACCCGGGGAGGCAGTGGGCTGACCTGGGAAAAGCACAAGCTGAGAAGCTGACACTAACAAGTGTGCCCGGAACCCACTGCACTCCTTATTTTTATCACAATTTCTTCCATTTCAACAGGATTTTAGTCCCAGATATAGGAGAAGGTGTGTGGCCACATTCACTCACGATGGTGACAGCAATGATGGTCTTAGTGCGGGGCCTGGGCGGGGCCTGGGCCAGGCTGGGCTGCAGGGCACTGGGGTGTGGTGGGTGGGGGCTGGAGGCCCCTGTGCCCCTCCCTCCAGGGCCTGGGGCACACTTAGTCTGGGGAGTTCTTTGGGGGGTCCTGGTCCCCACAAAGGGATTGAGGGGCTGAGAAAACACCTGGCCCTCCTCTGCCTGAAAGGACCAGGCGCTGACCAGGATTCCCTGGGTGGATGTGGCTCTGATACAGAGAGCAATGGCCTGCAGCCTTGTGGAGAAGACAGACCCTACCCACCCACATACACAAAATAAATAAACTGGGTCCAAACTAAGACATGGGCCATGAAGGCAATAACCAGGTCAAGAGGCCCAGGGAAAGGCAGGAGGGGCTCAGGAGAGGCAAGAGTGGCCGTGGGAAGCTCCGGAGAAGGCAGGGGAGGCTCGGGCCCTGTTAGCCGATGGCTCTGACCAGGGGATGGCCTGTTGCCTGGTGGCCATCCGCGCAGTACCCCGGCCTGTCTTCCTGGCACAGCCCCCTCCACAGCCCCACCGTCTCCACACGGCGGCCCCTGCAGCCCCAAGTGAAGGAAGACAGGGAGAGACACTGGGAAGAGAAAGGACAGAGCCAGCAGAAAAGGGCCCGGTGACAGGAGGGCTCCCAGGGTGCAGGGCCCGAGTGCTCGTCCTAGCCTGGCATGGGCCACTCCCACCCTCTCAGCCTCAGACACCCAACCTCAGTCACCCCATCTCTCAGCCTTAGTTACCCCAACCAAGGAGACAAGGGTGGGGCGAGAGGAGGTTCAGGCTCACCCGGGTGTAGGGCCCATCGTCCTGGGCACAGACCCGAGAGCAGGAGAGAGTGTGAGGAGGGCATCCCCTGCTTCGATGGCCCCCCGGGAATGCTAATGGCTCAGGGTCACCTCCCTGGACCCCAGGGACAGGCATGGAGGAGCGATTCAAGGTCAAGAGAAAACCAATTCTGACCAGTTTAAACAAGAGGGACATTTGTATCACATTTGGCCGGAAGCCCAGAAACAGGAGGGCCCTGAGCTGGGGCTTGGTAGCGCAGCACCGTCTTCTTGGGGTCTCGGGGTCCCCAGGGCTCCCCTTGCTTCACCCCTTCACTGCAGGGTGGCTCCCTGCAGTCTGGAGACGCTGCCCCAAAGTGCCAACGCTACCCCTGAAGGACAAGGTCCAGGGGAAGGAGAGGCTTGCCCCCTTTCCTGCTCCTTGAAGAGCACGTTAACCTCACTGCCAAGCCCTCACCCCACTCTGTTCCAGGCAGCACCCACATAGGACACCTCCGGCCCGAAGAGAGTCCCATGCCTGTCTCAAGCCCACCCATGATGAGAGTGGGGGCTGCTCCCAGGGCTGGCGTAGATAAGTGGGATCAGGCGATGGATGATGGGAGTTCACCATCCAGGCCACCAAGAAGACAACCACGTTGGCAGCAAAGCATTTTTTTGGCCAAAGACGTGACTGGGTGAGGTCCCTGGCCTCAGCCCTCAGAAGTCTCCCTGAGCTGTGGACTTGCCCAGGGACCCTGAGGAAGTCCAGTCCTCTTTCCAGACCTCAGTTTCCCTCTGAAGAAGGGCATGGGCAAGAGTTATGTGGGCCCCACCCCGGCACCTCCCTGGTACAGAGGCCAGGCTGCCTCCACCCCCCACCCCAGGGCGACTCCCAGACCTCCAGGACCTCATGAGACAAAGCATGTGAAGTGAGGGGTGGCTGGCACAGAGGCCCCCAGGCTGGCCAGTCTCCTCCTCTGGCTGCAGCTGGGCTCCGGGTCCAGGACCAAGCCTGGCAGCGCAGTGCGCAGAGGCGGGGTGAGGCAGGAAGGGCACAGATGCTTCATAAGCACATCTGGGCCTCTCTGCCGGGAGAAGCTGCTGACAGGCTGTTTGCAGTGAGGAAAGTCTCTGCCTAATGACCATCAGGTGGCCCTGCAGCCCACTGGCGTGGTGGTTGGGCCGTGCAGGATACACCTAGAAGGACCCAGGGGGCGTTTCTCCGGGGGCTAGAGGCAGAGCAGTCTGTGTGCCCCACCATCAGCCGGGAGCCCAGGCCGCAGTGCCCATTTGCGGAGGGCGGGGGACCCAGGCTGCTGTCTCTGCCCGCAGGGAGCGCCCCACGACCCGCCTGTGCTTGAGCCACGTCTTCATTAGGCCCTGGCCACACCTCGGACACCAGGCTGCCAGCTCACCCTCCTCAGTACCTTCCTCCCAGGGGGCTCCCGGGTCTGAGCTTTGTCTTGGGCAGGGCTGCTGTGCACTGCTCCCCAGCCTGCGACAGAGCATAGCCCAGACGACTCACCCACATGTCTGATTTCATTTGCAGCTCCAGCAATTGATAGCGGGGACGGAACCCCAAAACACAAAGAGCAGAGAAGCCAGGAAGCAGCCGTGGGATCATTTGGGTCCTTGGCAAAGCGGGACAGTGGACTCCCTGGAGGCCACACAAAGCCTCCAGATCCAGAGTTTTCAATCATGTGTAACTTCAGAAACCTTCTAGACTCAAAATCTTACCTGAAGGCACAGGAAATAACATGGGGGAGGGACTTCCCTGGCAGGAGGAGGGACTGGGAGGTCCGTCAGTTCATTCGTTCCCCAGGCTTCTCCCTCCTCTGAGGAGCACCCTAAGAAGTCACTGGAGATCCCCCTCCCCAGCCTCCCAGCAGACCTGCCTCTGGTAGGTCTGGGTGAGCAGGTGGCTCTCCTGGTCTGCTCTGGGATGAAGAAGGAGAAGAGCATCGTCTATGTGGGAGATAACCCTGGACCTCCATCCAGAAACCCTGAAGATATCCCTGGACCTCGATTTGGAAACCCTGGTTCCAGTTCTAGCCCAGGAACCTTCCAGATCAGTGACCTTGGACTTCTCATCCCTTATTTAAAGCAGGGGAGGCTGCCCACCTTGCACAGAAGCAGCCCCTGCTGGAAGCGCTGGGACGCACCTGCGCCGCCCCGCGTGGGGTCTGCGATCCGACTGGCCCACTGCGCTCCTCTCTGCGGCAAGGAGGCCAGAGTCCCTCAGGATCGAAGCTGCGGCAGGGGACCTGAGAGGCCACCAGCGCGTCCTTCATGGGCCGTGGGGCAGGGCGGGGAGACCGCAGCGCTCGGGTGATCTTCCCAGGACACGTCTGTGAGGCCACCATGTGCATTCTATTACCAGGAGAGGCACCCCGCCCAGGACACAGTCATCACAGACCTCAGATGCTGTTTACAAACGCAGGGAGTGTGGCGAGACCTAGAATGCTCTTCTCCAACGCCTTCTCCCCGCCCCCTTGGTTTCTAAGCCCATGTGGATTCCAAGGGAAATTGAATCCATATGTTTCTGGTTCATTTACACTGAACTCATCAAAGTGTAATTTTGTAGCATCTAGTTGAGTCCGGATGTCTTCAGAAGCCTCGTTTTTGTGCCTTTTATAAGCCCCTCTCCCTTGAAGGCAGGAAGTGAAACCTCACCAGGAGTGGGTGGAATTCCAGCCAAGCAGCTCTTCTGCGGAGACCCATGAAGCCAAAAGGGCCTCTCATCTCAGTCCTGGGGACCTGAACCCATGTCTCCACCTCTGTTCTCAGCATAGGGAGCTTCCCATCCCAGGACTGAGAGGAGCCCAGGCTGCCTCCAGGCCGGCTCTGCCTCCTCCCGCCACCCTCACCGTCCAGGAGATAAAAGAGCTCGCTCCGTTTTGTTGAGGGGGACTCTGAGGCCCGAGGGATTTGTCCACACCAGTGGTGTACCTGGGTGAGCAAGGAAGATAAAGTCTTTGCAGGCTGAGGAGTCCTATGGGTGCACGTGCCCCAGACAGCTGTGCGGAAAGGGAGAGACGCGGGCGTGGTCTCTGACCTGCTAGGTCCCGGGCAGCAGGGCTCCTGGCCCTGAATTCTCAACGCACTCCCAGACTCTGAGAAGCCCACTGGACCATTTAAAAGTAAGATTCTGACCAGCTAAGAAGGCTCCTGTCACAGTGTACAATTTACACTCAGATCCGAATGCAGGGAGGCAGAGGGCGGCCTGGAGTCGTGGTGCTGGAGGCGGGTAAGTGAAGGGTTTGGATTCCAGTCCTGACTTGACAGCAGTGACACCCTCAAATACCTGCCCTCATTAATCAGAATGTCTCCTCCCGCTCTCTCCTCAACAATTACACAGGCCGAGGGAAACAGCATGCCTTCCAAGGGTTTGCTAAGGTCCCTGCAAATTTTGTGCTGGTCATCTGGAGGGTGGTGACTGCCAGCTAGCGGCCCACGGCGCAAGGCCTGAATGCAAGATGTGGGTTGGGAGGTCAGCCGAGAAAGCGCAGCCTTGTGGTCCCCTTTAGCAGATGTTTGCAGAAAACAGAGGCGCCTGGACCAGGAGGGTGCGCACCCAGGCCCAGGCCGGGCAGCTCTGTCCATGTTCCCAGCAATCGGCAGTCAGGGGCCTGGAACCGATGAGCCTGACAACCACGATGGCTCCTCAGGGACTGGAGGTGTTGACAGGAGAGACCTGGGTGGATCTGCAGCAGCCTGGCCCGTAGTGTCCCCCAGGCCACCGTGAAGATGAGCTTGCCTGTCCTTAACTTCAGTTCCCTCCTCCCTCCAAAGCCTAAGACAGGGTCTGCCCCTCAGTGAGCTGTTGCACTGAACAGCAGCTGGACTCTCTCTAGAAGTTCAGCCAGCATGCAGGGTCCCCCACACCTGGGCCAGGGCAGAGGCGACCGTGCAGTGTCCCCAGAGGAAGGTGGGAACCCTGGGAAGGCAGTGGAGGAATCTGCAGAGGCTGAAGTCTGGTCTGCAGGTGGGGCACCATGAGAGATGAGCAGTCGTAATGACATTAAGAGCCTTCATGCCTCCCCAAAGCCTGGCGCCACTTGGGACATTAGATGACAGCAGTCCCTTGCAGATAAAAGGTTAGCCCTCAGCACACGTAGGGGATCACGACATGCTTGACCTTGGAGTCTCCCCAGGTATCTTGCCTGAACCCGTATTTTGTCTTCCTTCTTGTAGGCTCCCCTCCTCTCCTAAAGACCCAGCTGGGGGCCAGTACAGACCAAGGGGGCTCTGCTTTTCCACACCAGGAGCCCTTGTTCCCTGTGGACCTGCCCCATAAACCTCTGCTCCAGCCTAGTAACCTTCTAACTCATCGTGACAGCAGCAGTGGCCTCCTTCCTTGAGTTATGAAGCTCCCAGCACCTCCCTCTCCACACTGGGGTGCAGCCTGGGCATCTCTGCCCCCTCCTTGCCCTGTGCTGCCCCCTGCTGAGCAGGGCCAAGGCAGAGAGGCACCCAGAAGGCGTGAGAGGGGCAGCTGGGCAGGGCCCCTCCGCTCTGTGGATGGTGTGTGCACTCTGCGGAGCTCAGGCCCTGGTCACCTGGGCACCTCAGGAGGGCCCCAGAGGGAACGGCGTGACCCCCCCTGCGTGCCCCGCCCGCCGCCCGCCGCCCGCCGTGTGCGGCAGTGACTCCGTGCCCACTTCCCCCCCGAGGCGGGCCTGCGAGGACTGAGTGTGATCTGCAGAGACCCTCCCGCTCAGCGTCCAACCCGCGAGGGAGGCAGCAGGCAAGGCCCGAGCAGAGGCCAGGCGTTTTGAATTAACTACTAAAGGGGAGAATTTCATAGTTATTTGTATCATTATGATTTTTAATCCTCGTCTGAGGATATTTTTTCCGTTGCTTTTCAGAGAGACATCGATGGGTCGCCTCCGCATGCACCCAGACCGGGGCCAGGGATGGAGCCTGCAACCAAGCACGTGCCGTTGGCCAGAATCGGGCCCGGGCCCTTCAGGCTGTCATGAAACAACACACTTTTAATTCTTCCATGTGCTGCTGCACGGAATACACATTCTTGAGGATCAAGGACTGGGCACCGGCCTTAGCGTCCACAACAGGGCCGTCCTGGGCTGCGCTCCACAGAGGAAGGAGCTGGAGTCTCCATAGCCCCCCTTACAGGTATTTATTTAGATGCTCGAGTCCTCCTTGGGATGGAGAGCTCACCACCTTCTAGGGCAGCCGTGGCCAGTGCGTGCTCTCCTCCTGCCCAACCCAGATTCACTGGGCTTGAAGCAACCCACCTCTCCCAGGTGACCCAGGGCAGGAGCAGAGCTCTTTGGAAGCAGGAGCTTCATTTTGCCATGAAGCTGTTTCCCAAACAGAAAGCAGAAGGTCTAGATGGTTTCCCAGGAGAACTGTACCAAATTTAAGGAAGGAAGGATACAAATTCCCTGGAATCTGCCCCAGCATTTGATTACCCCAGAACCAGACAAAGACAGAGCAAGAAAGGTAAACTGCAGACCACCGTCTCTCGTGAACACAGATGCAAATTCCTCAACAAAATGTCAGCAAGTCGAATCGAACAATGTATAAACAGAATTACATACCATGACGACCGGATTTATTCTAGGTGTGCAAAGCTGGTTCAAGAGTCAATAATCAATTCATGGAATCCATCATATGGACCAACTAAAGAAGAAAAGTTATATATTCATATGAGTAGATGCATAAAAGCACTTGACAAACGTTGACATCTGTTTACGATAAAAACTCTCAGCAAATAGAGGGGATCTTCCTCAACTTTACACACTTGGCAAAACCCATACAACAAAAGAGAGAACCCATGGTAAACTATGGATGTTAGCTAATAACAATGTAGCTATGTTGGTTCTGCAGTGGTCACATGTATCAACCAGTGCAACATAGTAATCACAGGGGAACTGTGGAGAATGGGGGAGATTTGAGGACAGTGTACTTTCCGTTCAATTTTTCTATAAACCTAACACTGATCTAAAAATTTTCCCCTGCTCGTATGCTTCTTGCCCACCTTGCTTTCCCTCCTGTGCTGGGAGGAGGGCGTGAGATGTCTGCTAAGGTCTGGGAGGCAGGGGAGGTTGTCCCATCCGCCTGTGTCACCTACAGGCTGGCTGTGCTTCCTTCTGCAACCTACTCCACCTCTCTGATATGTGACTGATTTAAAAAGCAAACAAAACTCTCTCAGGGCAACTGTGAAGATTCAAAGGGCTGCTCTCCTTAAGAACATTACTTCAAAGAGAAGGCCCAGAGATGTGCGGTCTCCTTCCATCCAAGCCTGAACAAGCACTCAGGAACTGAATTTAAAAATGACGCTCAACGGGTCTTAATTAAAAAAAAAAAAAATCATGCAAAGGGGGAAGCAGAGAAGGTGGGAGACAGGTGTGACCTCAATTGGGTGGCAAAGCCCCAGCCAACCCAAGCAAGCGATGAAACCAGAAAGGGGTCCAGGCGCGCCCCAACCTGAATTCCAGCAGCCAGGTGCCCGGCAATCAGGGGCCCAGGAGGAAATCTCCCCAGGGTCTGCTCTGAACCACAGAACTCGGGGTCCCCATCTCCTCCCTCTTCCTCATTTACAAGATAAATAATTTTGAGATGTAACTGAAATCATTTGACAATCTTTTAATCACTGGAAATTGCATATAATTGTTTTACTGCCACCGTAGTGCTGGGAGCTGCTGTGAAGTGCTTGGCTTCTCAAAGTGTGGAAAGAACCCGCTTCAATTTCGCATTCACTACAGAGTTCCCCCATCCCGTCCATCAGCCGCCAGCTGAGTGCTCATCACAGGGGCAGAAACAGGACCGGGAACCCCCTGTAATGGAAATGTCAGGGCGGAGCCGCCTGCCACAGAAGGTTCTGGAACTCACTCTCCTGTCCTGTACATTGTCCACTTTCGAGGAGGCCACAGAGAAGAGCAAGTGTCTTTTATCTGTAGATCCTTGGAAGCACACTTGGCGCTAGATTGAGGACCCCGCTCAGATCCTAGGGAATATTCACTGATTTTTAAAATCGCTCCTTTTATTATCAGACCTTGCAGGGGCTGGGCCCGGACCCCTCACGGTCCTCCTCCTGGGACGGGAGGCCTCGTGTTTCTGCCGCCCGACACCTCATTGTAGGAGGTGGACTTGTGTCTGTCCGCTGTGTCCTGTCCCCTCCCCCTCCCTGCTCCGGTGGCGAGCGCTCGGTCAGGAAGACACGCCCTCCGCCCAGGCAGGGCAGGCTAGCCTTGGGATGCGTCGTGCTTGGCCAAAGCCTGCTGTTGTCTCCCAGGGCACAAGAGAAGATCTGAGGGTGGGGTCCTTGTCCCCACGCAGCCCCCAAAGCACAGCCCACAGCTCCTGGGCCAGGCTGTCATCTCTTTGGGGAGAAAGCCAAATCTATTTTAGAATTGTATAGGATGCCCACCTTGGAAAACTTCAGTGTCCCCCACAGAGAGAAAAGGGAGTCAAGAGGTATTTTTAAAAAGCAAACACTTTTTTTTCTTTTGATATTTAGAGAGAGAGGAAGTGAGAGGGAGAGAGAGAAACATCAATGAGAGAGAAACATCGGTCGGCGGCCTCCTGCACCCCCCCAGGATCGAGCCCACAGCCCAGGCATGTGCCTGACAGGGAACCCAAGCGGTGACCTTCCCATGCACGGGACAACACCCAACCAACTGAGCCACACCGGAGAGGGCAAAAGCAAACACTTTTGAAAACCTGGTGTCTACCAATCTAAGCCTGGGTCTGTGCATGACCCTAAATTCCCTCTGGCAGAGTGACTCCCAATATCTCTGTACGTGGTCAGCCTTCAACACACAGAGCCTCCTGGAAAGAAATTGTGGTCCTCGGGCTTGAGCCCGAAAACCATGCCTGCATTCAGTAGGTACTCAACAAAGCTTGCTGGCAGCAAGTGGGGCCAGGACACAGGTGACAGCTCCTTGGTCATGCTCTCCACGGCTGTCCTGGCAGGGCTGTCAGAAGAGTTCCAAAAATATCTATTCTCCAGAAAACTTCCAGACAGGGTGTGCCCAACTGCTGTTTCAGAAATATCTCAATGAGTTAAAATGACCATTACAAGCCACCACTTGGATCCAGTTCAGCTAAAGATGAACGTGTGAAATCAGCGTCCTGACCAGCAGCAGCCTTCGGGCCGGCAACCACTGGTCTCTCCTGTAGCAGGGAGTGGAGATGGACGCAAGACTGAGCCTCAAAGTGTGCAGGGAGAACTCCGCTCCGTTTAAGCCGAGTTTAAAGAGCAGCCACCACAGTCGCCAAGACCCGCCCTCCACACGCAGAGACACGCCCCCCACCCCTGTGGGCTGCGCGGGCTGGGCCGAGGTCTGAGACATCTGCGGAGTCGGCTGGAGGAAGTCCCCTGAGGGCAGGGGAAGCCTGAACGCAGAACAGGAGGAGGCAGAGCCTGGGGCATGGAGCAGGGCCGCCCGGGGGATGCCAGGCGGGGACTGGGGGCAAGCACAGGGGTCAGCTGGCTCCGGCTGTGACGCTGTCCAGTGCCCTGTCCTATCCTTGGGCCTCGCTGGCATCTTACCATTTTCTCATCCAAGGGGAAACTGGGTTCCATGTGCTCATCCCCATGGGCTTCAAATACCAGCCGCGACAGTAAGGAGACTGCAGTGCTGTGCTCACGAAGCCACGGGCGAGGCCTGCTGTGGAGATAAGTCACCTGAGACCAACAGCAGCCGGACGCTCAGAGTCTCTGGGGCCCCTGCTCCTGGAAGGGGAGTTTCGGAACTTGAGTGGTACCTGCAGTGCTGCGAGGTCGGTGGCCTGCGGGCTTCTCCGCAGAGCGTGGTGGCACCTTCTCAGAGCCCTTCCCCAGAGCCCCTCACTGGGAACACCTCCGGCACCGAGGGTCCGGAGAGCCGGGATCCACAACAGGAATCACACCAAACAGAGCCTCTGGAAGCCCGGAGGCACCCACCAGCCTCGTAAGGAGGAGACCGGAGCCAGCCGCGGCTGCCCACCCACTTCCTCTCCCGGCCTCGTGCGCGTCCTTCCTGGGCGCAGAGCGTCCCACACATTGGCACTGAGCCCTCGCCTTGCCCCAGGCACCACGCTGGCCACCGGTAGCTGACCACACGCACCCCCAGGAGCTCACAGACCCATCAGGACGAGGGCACAGAGTGGAAAGGGTGCCGATGGCTTCGCAGCAGCGGAGAGAAGGTTCTGCCAGGACAAGCGCCAGGCTGCCCGCCCTTGGGCATCTGTGAGGAAGATGCTCACACACCCTGAGCTCCGTCTTCAGGGAGGCTCTGGCCAGTGCTGGGCAGGGTGGCAGGGAGCAGCCAGCTGGGCTGGGACTAAGGAAAGTTCAGTAAGATCGTGAGACTTCCCAAAAACTTTGGGGAGCTCATTGTGAGATTTCCCGGGATTGTAACCAAGACCCTCCCTTAAGAAGTGAGTGCCCAGACGCCTGGGCTTTCAACCCCCGAGGAGCCGCGCGCGCTGGTTTTCCTGCAGCCACCTGGACACCCTGGCAGAGGTGACCCCCGGGCGGCCCCCCGGCCAGTGGTGGGCCTGCAGGTGTGAGACGAGCCCCAGGGGGACAGGAGCAGCTCCTGTCCGCTGGCTGTTGTGTGCTCAGCACTGTGCCGAGTATTCCGTGTGCAGACCGAGGACTGAGGGAAGGAAGGGTCTCTCCTGGCCACGGGGCCGGCGTGGAGAAGCCCAGTGCCCCTGGCTCCGGCCACTTGGCCCTCTGAGCCCAGACCTCTCTCAGGAGCAGCTCTGCTGCCTAACAAAGACCCCTGCCCTTTGCGCCAAACTTTTCTCGATGTTGTTGCTTAAAGGGGCACGTCCCGATTTACTCCAGGATCGATTCCCTGTATCAGTGGCTCAGCACTGATGGCATCGCTCACCAGCTAGCACCAGGCAGCAGTTCCCGGCTCCCGGGAGCCTGCCTGACGCTCTAACCCGGAAGCGAGACGTGAGGCAGGAACCTGGGTGCCCAGCCCCCCCTTATCTCGCCGCCGCGTATTGACCTGCGTCAGGCCGTTCCCACGAGGCCAACTTGTCTTGCCCGCGTGCGAATCCGGTTATTGACAAGGAGAGCCGTTTAACAGGTCATTCATGTCGGACCGGTCTCCCCGGGAGCTGCTCGCAGGCCGCTCCGGCCACCGCCCGCTTGCAGGGAGCAGAGGCACCCCGCGCAGGGCGCTGGGGACGCCCGGGCCAGCCGCCCATCCCGACGCTGGCCTGCACGCAGGAGCCCACCAGGGCCTCCTCTCTGTTCCGTTAACATGTCAGCAGCTCCAGCCTGCCCTGCATGGAGCCGGTTTCTATGAGGGGAGCCCCACACACATCTGCCTGTTCCACTTCTTCAGCGACATCGCCGCCGGGAGCCTGCTCACCCACCTGCACGTGGCGCCCAACAAAACCACAGTGAAGACACCCCTCCTTTTGCCCCTCAGGGGCCCTGGTGCCACCCCCTGCAGCCCTGCGGGCCCCCCCTACCCTTGGGGACTGTGAGTAACAGCCATCTTTTCAATGGCCATTGTCTCCTGATCTGCTGGCCTCACGGTTTCTGAACAGTAAATAAAGCCTGTATTTGGAAACACAAGGTCGGGGGCAGAGGTCTTGCATAGAGATGCCTGATTGACATGCGAGGTGAGCACAAAGATCTTAATGTCAGTGCCCACCTGCCATGGAAGGAGCAGCCAACAGCCACGCAAAGTGTCCGAGTCCACTGACACCAGGCAGCCTCTCTGCCCCCAGGACTGTGCAGGGGGCACCATGACGGCGGTCCTGGGAGCCCGTTTGCCAGCTCCTGCACCCCAGCCCACCCCAGCCCTCAGGACCTGGCAGCCCTCCTTCCCCAGCTGCAGGTCCTAACTGCTGGCCCAGGGCACTAACTAACTGCTGGCCCAGGGCACAGCCAGGAGCCCCTGGGGGCCTCCCCCTATGGAAGTGGCATGGTTTGCTCAGCCCCTAGCTGCCCCCCAGCCTGGGCCCCACTCCTGGCCCCCAAGTTCTGGCTTCACAGGATTCCAAGGCCGGAAAAGAAGAGGAGGAGCCGCCCCACCCCCACCCCGCCAGCTCCTTCCACGTGGCTCTAACGCGGAGCCTCTCTCCACACTCGATGCTCCTGCCGCTGCTCCAGCCTGTCTCCCGGGAGGAAAACGCTGCTCCTTCCTCCTATCGGTTTACTGTCCCACAAGGCCTGGGGGAGGAGAGGGAGCAGAGAGAGAGATGAAACCATATATCCAGTTGGCAGTATCCAGAAATAACTTAAGTATTTAGAAAACACAAAACAAACGCAGACCCAGAAGTAAGGAGCCTGACGAGCTGGCCTCGTCTCAGAGACACCCATGGGCCCTCCCTGCTCACCCTCCCGCCTCCTTGCCCTGCTCACTGCGGGCTGCGGGCCCTTCCTCCCTCAACAGCCTTTGGGGATTTTCTGGGACCTCCAGGAGCTTCCAGCCATCATGGGGACTCTCGCTGCATTACCGGCTGGCATGTGGCAGCCCCCCCCCAGATCATTTTATTCCCAAGGCAGAAAAACCACACTGAGCTTCCCACAGCGCCCGCTGGCGCCCCTGGCCTGACACCCAGCCGTCGCCTCTCCATCACCCCGGCCTTCGCTGGGTTCCTGGCAGCCACCATCTGTCTCGTCAATCTCATTACTGCAGAATCCGTCAAACTCTCCACGCCAAAGATTATAGCTAAGGACGTCGCATTAAATTGTCAGCCCCACCCAGCTGCTCCCCGAAGGCCTGCCTCTCCATTAATTCATTCTCTTAGTCTCTCACTGAAGAGAGAGGTGGGAAGAAGCTGCCACGGGTCAGGCACTGTACTTGGCACAGGAGACCCGGTGACCACGGCAGCCACTGCCCCTGCCTTTCGGGGGGAACAGCCCCATGAGTCAGGCATGTGAATTAGGAGTTAGTCCAGACAGAAACAGAACGCCAGAAAATTAGAAGCAAGAAGCAAGCCCAGCATTTCCTAGCTTGAGGCCTGTGCGCCCACCCACCACTGGGCCAGCCCAGGCAGGCTGTGAAGCCTTGGTGCAGAGAGGACCCAAGTTCAGGGGCACAGCTGGGGAGGGGAGGGAAAGGGAGGGCAGGGGAGGGCAGGGCAGTGGAGGGGAGGGGAGGGGAGGGCAGGGGAGGGGAGGGGAGGGCAGTGGAGGGGAGGGGAGGGGAGGGCAGGGGAGGGGAGGGGAGGGCAGGGGAGGGCAGGGCAGGGCAGTGGAGGGGAGGGGAGGGCAGGGGAGGGGAGGGGAGGGGAGGGGAGGGCAGGGGAGGGCAGGGCAGGGGAGGGGAGGGCAGGGGAGGGGAGGGTGTGGGCAGGGGAGGGGAGGGGAGGGGAGGGGAGGGCAGGGGAGGGCAGGGCAGGGGAGGGCAGGGGAGGGCAGGGCAGTGGAGGGCAGGGGAGGGCAGGGCAGTGGAGGGGAGGGGAGGGGAGGGCAGGGGAGGGGAGGGCAGGGCAGTGGAGGGGAGGGGAGGGGAGGGCAGGGGAGGGGAGGGGAGGGGAGGGCAGGGGAGGGCAGGGCAGGGGAGGGGAGGGGAGGGCAGGGGAGGGGAGGGTGTGGGCAGGGGAGGGGAGGGGAGGGGAGGGCAGGGGAGGGCAGGGCAGGGGAGGGGAGGGGAGGGCAGGGGAGGGGAGGGGAGGGCAGGGGAGGGGAGGGGAGGGCAGGGGAGGGGAGGGTGTGGGCAGGGGAGGGGAGGGGAAGGGAGGGCAGGGGAGGGGAGGGCAGGGGAGGGGAGGGTGTGGGCAGGGGAGGGGAGGGGTGGGGAGGGTGTGGGCAGGGGAGGGGAGGGGAGGGCAGGGGAGGGGAGGGCAGGGGAGGGGAGGGGAGGGCAGGGGAGGGTGTGGGCTATGGAGAAGGCAGGTAGGGTCACCACCTGGGCCCTCAGCGAGGAGGAGGCTGGCTGTGAGCCAGTGGGCTTGGTGTTGTTGCTCATTCCCCGAAGCAATTTAGCTGGTTGGTGCAAAGGCTGCTGCCTTACTTGGGGGAGAGGGGCTGAGGTGCTCAGGAGGGACGCCAGAAGCCCCCCTGACATACATTCTAATTATGGTGATTCTCTGGGGGAAAAGAAATTCTTTGTTCTTCGGTGACTCCCACCGGGGCCTGGGGAACCGAACAGGGGCTCCATGCAGGGTTACAGGCTCACCTAGTACGGAGCCCACTCCAAGCTCAGGACACCCCTTACCCCAACACCCAGTGAAGAGAGAGCATGGGCAATTTCCTTTCCGATTAAGAAATGCAAGTCTTCCCGGCATGAAGAAAACCCAAGGAGAGGCTCAGAGTGCGCAGCCGAGTCCCTATCCACCGGCACTGTGGAAACCTCTCGCGATATAATAGTGACTTCGGGTAGCGGTGGCCTTGCCACTGCTCCGGGGTGTCTTTCTGCACCCCTGTTAGTGCCCAGCCCACGCGGCACAATCGCAGAACTGCACCAGGGCCAAACTCGGAAAGAAAACACGCAGCAAATGGTTGCTTCACTAAGTCCTATTCCATTGAAAGGAAATAAAACCTGGGTATTAATGAGATATAATTATATATTTAAAATCTTCTCCCTCGTGCGGGATGCGGGATTAATGCCAGTAAACTCACAAAGTGCGGCATTCTACCCCATTACATCTGCAATGATTGGAGATAGTTTGAACATCTGGCATATAATCTGTGATAGGAAACAGCGTTCTGCACTTTAATGGACGTCTGGAGGCTACACATATCTGATTTTATTTCCTTCTGTTAACTCTTTCCTGGGAGGAAGATTCTGTTACTAGGACGCCTCTCTCCCTGTCCTTGCTGAGTCCCCGCCACTGTGTCCCCGCCGTCCCCGGGTTCCCTTGTCATTTGCCACCTGCTGGGTCCACTTTCAACAGTGGACTCGACGGGGAAGCCACCAGATTCGTCCAAGTTTGTTTATACCCCTGCACGACCGAGCAGCATCAACATTCACTTCTGAAACCTCCCAGAAATTCTACTGATGAGAAGGAAGAGGACCCCCTCACTGTGGGTGACAGGCACGGGTGCTGCTCAGGGACACGTGGCGACGGCCTGCCAAGGCTGCGGGTGCTAATACTGGTACATTTCCAAGGCCTCTTAAGTGTGAGGAGGTGACTCTGGCTTTGACTGGCACTGGCTTTCATTGAGAACATTAGATGGTTTTTCTGCCTCCTGTAGGATGTGTTTAGCCCCAAGCTAAACAAGGCAGGTTTCGCCTTCCGGGCTTCCACAGGGAAAGAAAGATCCTTGGGTGAGACGGGAACTGTGACAGCCCCAGCCGTAGCTTTATTTATTGAAACACAAGCGAGTGCTGTCACCTAGGGACACTTCAGACTGGCCTCTAACGGTAAGGAGCAGTGATGGACTGGCGGCCCAGCACAGACACAGCACCGCGAGGCCGGGGCCCTTGAGACAGCCAACGACAGGGCCGCCCCTCGGGTTCCGCCTGCTGTGAGCACACGCGTGGAACTGTGCCAGTGGTGAGTGGGTTTGGGGTGAAAATCATTTTCATGCCTCGGATTTAATGACTGGTGCTGAATGTGGTCATAAAGGCCGCCGTGCCTGCTCATAGCTGCAGGTGTAATAATGCAAGATGCTGGCCTCAGACCCCCGGCAGTCACTCACCTGGGGGTTAAGAAGCCTTAATGAGCCGAGTGTGTTGCTGAGGACCTCAGAAATATAGTCCTTGGGAAGGGAGAAAGCAGGGCTCACTGGATTGACTCTTGAGGGGTGACTGGTCTTTCCCGGCACTCAGCGCCCCCTCTCCTCTCTCCGCAGGCCTGAGCTCCACTGGGCACTCACCACCTTCCTCCCAGACCTCAAGCTCCCTGCGGGCAGATGCTGGTGAGATGCCTCCGGTAGGTGGAGGATTCCCAGAGAGACACACACTCCTCCCCCAGGGGACAATGGCCATGCCTGGAACATTTTAGTTGTCACACCTGGGGGGAGGGTGGCTGCCACTGCTATCTGCTGGGAACCGCTGGGCACAGTCAGTTCTCAAGGACATGCCCTTCAGAGGCACGGCTGTCTCTGGATGCCACAGGGACATTAGAGCCATGAAGTTGAAGCCCATGCCCAGTGCCCAGGATGCTTCACCGAGTCCATCTGGGAGCAGAATTCCCAACAAGAAACCTTTGTTAATTTGCCCCTGACTCGCTCGGAGTGCACAGAACTCCAGATGGGAGCAGACAGGCTGCTGCTTGCTGTCCATGCGCAGACACCGTGGGGCACCGTTTTACAGCTTTTCAGACGAGCAGCTTTGAGCGTCTCAGTCCCACCCTGGGATGCAACATCCCACGCTAGTCACACGTGGTCCTCAGCCCTCCAGGAAGCAGGATCAGCAGGACACCCACTTGTCCACACTTTAAAGCCATTAGCGTTGAAGTCACTCAGATTTAATGAAAGGTTTCATTTAAAACAGTCCCAGAATCCTGAGTGTCCCCCTTTAAGATCTGATTAGTGTTCAGATTTTAAACCCTTTACAGTAGTAGTGTGAGTACCATATAACCAAGAAAAGAGGTCCCCGCTTCAGCTCCCAGCCCTAATGGAATCCAGATGTCAAGTCAGCCTCAGCCCAGCCCCGACCTCGTGACCTGGGACGCGTCCCAATCCTCCCCCAGAGCCCCAGGGCCTCCGACTCCAACTTCCAGCTGCAGACAAATTCGGGAGCTTCTACTGTGTCTCCCCCACTCGGCCAAACCCTGATTCTGCCTCCCCCCGAACCTCACTCCTGGAGGCAGCTGGGGAAGGAGCAGGCGGAGCTGGGGCTGGGGCAGAGGGACCGCTGCCTCCTCGCAGCTCAACTCTAGGCTCCTCTCTTCTTCGCAAGAGCTCCCTCGTCACAGACTCGGACTTCATGTCTTCCCTGGTCCCAGGAACCCCCCTGCGAATTTCACTGACCCCCCAGTAACTCAAACACATAAGTCCTGACACTGTGGAGGAAGCTCCCTCTGACCCCAGACTCGGGCCAGGCCCCCCTGCCCACCACACGGCACCTGCAAAGGGTACCAAGCCACTGCCACCACGTTTTGTCCCCAGGAAAGGGACAGTTACCTCTTTGCTGACGGGGATGTCATCTCCTCTCTACAAACATACTTCCTTAGGAGGCAGAAATGGCCTCAGTCACTTCACTTTTAAATAGTTTTCTTCTATTATATCACAACACAGTTGGTAAGGTTTACTCTGACCTCCACCCTCCCCAAAACTGGGCCAGGTGACACCTCACGACCTGTTCTTCTACACTAAGTGTCTTTCTTTCCTTCCTAGCAAATGTCACTGTTATTGGTGATTAGCCCGTGTCTTTCCTACTGAGCAGTAAGTTCCATCAGGGCAGAGACAATGCTACTTCTCGGCTGACTCCCTGGCACAGTGCCTGGCATACTGCTCAGCAGGACAAATGTGTGAGAGGGACGGAGACGGGTGTGTTCAGGGACCGGGCACACCATGCCTTTCATCCTCCCACAGCCTTGAGGGATGTGTGCAGGTGTGTGAGGGTGAGGGGTGTGTGAGGGTGTGTGAGGGTGTGTGAGGGTGTGTGTGAGAGTGAGGGTGTGTGAGGGTGTGTGAGGGTGTGTGAGGGTGTGTGAGGGTGTGTGTGAGGGTGAGGGTGTGTGAGGGTGTGTGAGGGTGTGTGTGAGGGTGAGGGTGTGTGAGGGTGTGTGAGGGTGTGTGAGGGTGTGTGTGAGGGTGTGTGAGGGTGTGTGTGAGGGTGAGGGTGTGTTTTTGTGTCCCCGGGATGTGGGGACGTGACACAGTTTGCTAAGATCCCCTGGACACAGTGACCTTACGCCTGCGCTGAACCTGGGATGGAATCAGCGGCCCCTCACGCGGGTCCCTCCCCGCTAGGTGGTCTGCAACCAGGCGTTTCTATTGCAGCCCAGGGAACGCCCCCTCTGGAGACTCCCCTCTCATGAGCCCCTGTCCCCCGTTGATGCCCAAGGTCTCTCCCCACCACCCAAGGTCCCAATCTCAAGGGCTGGCTCCTGAGGCGGAGGGCACCTTGAAAGCTCAGAGACCCTGAAGGTGAAACACAGAGCTGGAGCGCTGCAGGCGGGCTCTGTGAATGGAATCTGCCTCGGGTGGCCCCTCCTGGCACCCCTCAGTCCCGCCAGCCACCACCGTCCTGACCATCCTGTCCAGGAGGAAGGCCGGCTCCAAGGGCTACGGTGGCTCTCACCTCAGGGGACAGCGACTTTCTGTCCTTCCCTGTCCAGAGTGTCTTCCCAGCCCCTGTCCCTGCCGTGGTCTTCCACAAACCATTGGCCCAGAGGCAAAGCTCTGGCGTTGACCGTGAGCGGGCCTGGCCTTCCCACGCTGTCCCGGCCCCGCCGGTGGCGGCATCCCCTGCACCGGCCCTTCTCTCTCCAGCCCTCGAGACCGTCTGCTTCACTTCGCCCACCCACTGCTCCAACCAAAATGCCCTCCTCTGTGCCTGGCCTCCAGCCAGGAGGCAAGCAGGGGAGGGGGTCCAGGCGCTGCGGTCCCCTGGTTAAACTGCCACGTACACTAGTGAGGTGTCCAGAGTCCCGGGGGAGACAGGCTTCGTGGGTGCATTCGGGTTGTGGGTGGGAAGGCTTCCTGTAGGAGGTGGCCCTGCCGGGGACCGAAAGGTCTCAGGGGATTGAAACCCGTGATGGAGAAGGAACAGAGCCAGGCAGACTGTCACCCCTCGGGCACCCTGACCCGGCCGTCTCGACGCGAGTTTACTTAGATGATAACGGCCCCTACGTTCTCTCTGTTTCCACTTAAAAGATGGCAGTTTCTCTTCATTCAGTTGTTAAATATTGATCTTGAGCCAGGGAAGAACTGGTCCTTCAGAGGCTCTGGGCAGCGTGGGAATGGAGGGCAGCCCAGATGGGGGGGTCAGCCAGAGGGAGGAGGGGAGCCCAGACAGGGGGAAGGGTGCCCAGGCAGGGGGGAGGGAGCCAAAATGGGGGGTAAGGGTGCCCAGAGGGGGAGGGCAACCCAAATGAGAGGAGAGGGGAGCCTAGACAGGGGGAGACGGGAGGCGACAAGGGGGGACCAGGGTGAGGACCCTGTGGAGGCCCCAGGCAGGAGCTGGACTCAGGCCTGGGGGAACAGGCCTGAAGGGGCTCCATGCAGACTGGCACCTTCTCCTTCAGGACACTGCCCCAGGGTTTCGGGATGGGACAAGCAAACTTCATGCTTCTAGAAGCGGCTCTATTTCAAAGTGGCTCCAGGCCCAGAGCAGAGTGAAGGGCCCCTCTGGTTGCTGATTGCAGCTGGGTTGCTACTGAAAAATCACTCTGCTGGCTTTCACTGTAAACTCTCCCAGTTTCCACAGGGGTTTGAGGCGGGTTCCCACAGGAGCCGGAACATCTGGTTGCCCAGGCTGGCTAATACACAGGTGCACAGTAAAGCCCCGCAGCAAGTAAGGGCGGGAAGCTAAGGGCCCAGGAGGCCGCACACCCTCTCCGCCCCTCCTGGGTGGCGCTGTGACTCCTCCAAGCCCTCCTCCTCTTCGGCGAGTCCCCTGCAGCTGAGCGGGACACAGGGGGCACACTGTCCCTTTTTATGGCGGAGTCCCGTGAGCAGTTAAGTGGTGGGCTCAGTCCAACAGGAGCAGGGCCGGGGCAAACGCTCAGGACGGGAATTCGCTCATTTCTTCCCTCCTTGCAGGAGCGTCCGTGGGCAGGCACAGAAGACAGCTTTAGCCTGACTGTGCGCGGATGCCCCAGGTGTCAGTCCTGGAACGGAGCGAGTCACGGTGAGAAAGTTCAGGGAAGGGCTGCTGGGCCCCTGAATGTAGTTCCCGATGACGGACCTCTGTGCTCCGAATGTAGCTGGCGGGCGAGGCATGCGGGACACGCGGTGAGGCCTCCGCCCACCGCACTGCTCGCCCCGGCCCTTTACGGGCCAATTGCTCCCTTCTGATCTGTGTGCCTGGGTGAGCTCCAGGCACCTTCCTCGACTCTGTTGCTCCTTCATCCTCTGGGCCTTCTCTACACACCTGGCCTCCCACAGTCTGTAATGAGAATGTCAGAGGGTTTGAGGTGTGGATGGGTGAGAAATGGCCCCCACCCGGGAAAGGGTGAGCACAGCAGAGGCAGGGCCGGGGCCGCTTTGGTTTTGACGCCAGTTCACTCCCTCCCATCCGCATGACAGCTGGGCACGCTGGTGTCTGCGGAGGGCCTAGCTGATTGAGAACAGACACCTGGCTCCAAACACCAGTGTTTCCACATCACCTGAGTCCTCCCGTTGAGACTTTGCGCCACAGGGCTGGTGCTCGGGCATGGCCTCCAGGCGCGGAGGCGCGGGGCCCGCTCTGGTAGCTGAGTGAATTCAGAGGAATCCCAGAAGCAAAGAGGAGCATCTGGGCATCTTTTCCATGTGCTGAAATTGTCTCTTCCCCCTTGAGAAGCGGCACTCCCACACCTTCAGGGAGGACGCCAGAGAGCCGGGATCTGATGCAAATCTATTCTAAGAAGGTTGTGGGGCCATCTGGTGTCCGACGCAGACAGGGCCGCTGCGAGATGAGTCAGGCGGATGGAGGGGGCTCACTCCTTCTCGTCCAAGTCAAAAAACAGCCCGTCAGCAGGATGAGAGGGTGGGAGAAGTCACCTTATGTTGTGGGAAGGAGATCAAAGCAGAAGAGATACTGTCTTCACAAGCAAAGGGTGAGCAGGAGAGCGGCTGAGGGAGGAAGCCTGGGCTGTGGGCTCAGGCCCCGGGACGCGCGGCCGGCGGGGGCCGCCTGGCGGCTTCTCCTTCCCAGAGCCCAAGTTCACCCAGTGTTCAGGCTCCAGGCACAAGCACCACAGCTTCCTGCAAGCTATCCCTCTGGGCTGGGTGCTTCCTGAAAATGTGGCCCCATCCCGTCCACTTCCTATACAGAGCCCAAATAATTCGTCAAGTATTTGGAATGTGATTGAATCTCTAATGCCAATTAGAAAATTACTAATGAAATAATCAGGGGCTTTTATGGTTTATAGTCCAGCTCGAATTTTAATCCTAAGTGGTTATTGATTCTAAATAGAACAGAGTCCTAGTTGCAAACATTAGGTGTGTGGATCTGACGTGGGAAAGAAGAGGGCTGCAGGGTGGCGTGAGCGCAGGCAGGCCCTCGCCATCGCGATCACGCACGTCCTCCGAGTCATCCGTCCTTCGCCAACAGTGCACGCAGGGAAAGGAGCGAGGTTCTCCGTGGCGGGGCCCGGAGCCACCGTGGTGTTACTGGTTGTTGCTGTCTAACGGCAGGCTGGTGAAGTGTGGGATACCTTACCTTGCTCCCCGAAGACCCTGCTCACAGGCTCCAGGGGCGAGCATGGGTGGCCCGAATACAGGGTACTCTGAGGCTGCCTGGCTCCTTCAGGCTGGGAGCCGACAGCTGCAGTCTTGAGAATTTCCATGTGCACAGAGCCGTCTGCCGAGGAACCTTCGCCTGATTGTGGGCTTGGACTGGGGCACGAAGGTGCCCGTGTGCGAGGACGCAGGGGTGCCCATGGGCATGGGAGGCGCTCAGGGCTTTGGGGCTCAGGGCTGCAACGTTCCCTGTGGGGAGCAGTGGGGGCCCGCAGCAGCACGTGGTTTCTTTGGGGACCAAGATGAAAATGAATGTTCGAGCAAAGTTGTTAAGAGAAGATTTTTCAGATGCCCTTCTTCTGTGTGGAAAGTAAGTGCGCACCACACACACCGCACCACACACACCGACCCTGAGTGTGGAGGCCTGTCCCTAAGGCACCTTGGTGACATTGTCAGAGAAGCTGAGGGACTGAAGGTAGGACATTTTCACCAGCCTCTCCCCTCGTTCCATATTTCAGACGATGTGTCCTTTACTTATGCTCTCTACACGGATCCTGTCCCAGGAAGCTCACAATACAGACTAGGCCCCTTCGGGGTTCACATATCATCGTCTCCCTTACACAGACACGACACTGGGACTCGGGAACTTTCAGCAACTAGAGTAAGTCTGTACATCTACTGAGCCTGGGGTCAGGCTCAAACCCAAGCATGTGTGATGCCAACACCGTGATTCCCCCATGCTGCCCCCAGGTAGTGAACAGTCACTCAGAGCCACCCAGCAGCGCAGGGCAGCCCGCCCCAGGACTCACGCAGCCTCCTCCGCCGGCAGGCTGTCAGCAGGTTTGAAGACAGCAAGTCGGGTGGTCCTGTCTTGGGACTCTTTTGAGGTCTTAGAAATCTCAAAGGAAGTGGGTGGAGCAAAAGCTGAGCCCCAAGGAAGGCCCGGACCAGCGGCCCCCACTGCCCAAGCTGGTCCTCACTGCTTGTGATGGAGGGCTTGCCTCCTGCTGACTGAGGCTCCGGCCTGGGCCAGCCCTGGTCAGCAGGTAGCTGTGCCCCTCCCCAGCCCTGGCAGTATCTGGGAGGAGGGGAGACGCACTCTGTACAGCTCAGCAGTGGTTTAAACTCTCCTGCAGCTCAGTGGGGAATCTTGGGTTTCATTAATTAATACATCAATAGAAGCCAATGGAGAAAACATGTCTTGTTATCTGGCTTCTCAGATGCTAGACATGGGCTCATTAGCCTTAAGCATATCAGCCCGATAACACTATTTATTCCATACAGAATAATGATCTACTTTAGGGGGGACTGCAGTGAACCGGGAGCCGCTCCCTCCATTAGCACCGCTTGCCACACACGCACACACAGGACGACAGCCACCGTGGGCCTGGCTGGCACCGGTGGTGTCTCTGCCCCCAGCAGACCTGCGGAGATGAGCGGAGGCCACCTGGCCAAGGTCTCGCACCATGTACTGGGCAGAGCTGGGATTCGAATCTGGACCAGACCCACCAAAGCCTCTGAATGGCCCCAGGGCTCCATGCAGATACACACAGAGCCATGCGCAACACCAGCTCCTGCCCAGCACCGGCGCTGTCTGATAAAGACGAGACGCTAGGTGGTGGTGTTTGTGCTGTAAGCTGCTTGCTTTGTGTAATGACAGTGTCTTTGGAAGGGGCATCTCTATTATGATGTGGCCCTAACCCAGTCAGCCTAGGAGTCCATGGGCGGAGACGGGCACAGAGCTTCCCCTGCCGAGCCTCACATAGGCTCTGTGAGATGCCAAGGCCCCTTACAGGAAGCATCCATCGCTACGTGATCACCCTGTTAGTGAGCCAGGGGTGGCTAAGCCATGTGACTGTGGTCAGTAGGCCAGAGTCAACGCCCGTGTCGCCAGCAGGCAGCTCTGGGGCTGTAAGGCTCAGGAGTTCCGGAGTAGAACCTGGGTTACACATGTAGGTGGAACCATGAGGTACTTGAAGCTCCTCTCATGGGTGACTGGGGCTCCAGAAGAAACCAGCCCCTGCCGGGGCCCTTGGGTGAGTCAATCCAGTCCAGGCGGAGACAGAAGCACCACCAGGCCCCACTGCAGTGTGTCCCACACTCACATCCAGAGCCCTGTGCTCGGCAGCGCAGAGAGGAAACGATTGTCCCAGAGTCTGGGGGGCCCTGGAAGGAGCGCAGGGTCCTCAGAGAGTCCTTCTGTGGGCTACCATTTCAATGCTCCCTGGAAAGTCCTCCTGGGGGTGGTGTGATGTATTTCTTTACCCTTCAGCCTAACTTCTTGCAGTAACAGAATCTGCCGGTCCCCTCCTGATCTCCAAGACAATAATAAACACTGGATCCCTGCCCTGGTGGCTTGTTGGTTGGAGTGTCGTCATTTACACCGAAAGTCTGGCGGTTTGATTCCTGGTCAGGGCACATACCCAGTTACAGGCTTGATCCCTGGCTGGGGAGCATACGGAAGGCAACCAGGCGATGTTTCTCTCTCCCTCTTCCCCTCTCTCTGAAATCAATAAGAACAAATCCTTGGGCTAGGACAAAAAAAAATACAGGAAAACAGTGAGATGATCCCACGGAAGCCTGTCCTGCAACCCCTCATCCTGCTCCTGGGTTTCAGTCTTCCAGGCCTGCTGGCTACTCACAGAGGCCACCAGGCCCCTTTGGGCCTTTGCTGGGGGGCACGTTGACCCTTCTTCTTGGAGCCTCCTCCTACTCTCCTCAGCCCCTCCCACCCAGCCCTGGTCCCCATGCAGGCCCGGCCTTCACACACAGAGCTCCCCTGGGAGTGGGTGCTCTACCTCAGTTTCTGTCCCCACTGTCATTATGGTGACTCACATTGACCTTGATGTGCATGACTGAGTCACCGAGGATGAGACTTCAGACATGGGACACCCAGGAGCCCCTGTGGAAGGAGGCCTGTCGGGCACTCAGTGCAGCGTGGCTTTTTGGCCCCTCCCTGAGTCATCAAGCTCTACTCGTGACCTTCGGGACAGCAGAGCTATGTCGGCCCACAGTTGCACAGCCAGCTCCCAGCACACGCCCAGAGACAAAATGGGATCATCGACTATTGAGTGAGGGATGAGACAACTGGCTCACCAGGCTGTGTGACCAGGCTGCGTCTCACCATCGGGGGTCACAGTAGCACATTCTGGGATCAATGAATTCTTTCCTCTGGGATCACAGACCTACTTCAGTAATTACAAAACCACAACAGCAATCTTTAGACATTGCTCTATGAATATGCTCAGAGAACCTTTAGGTTTAACAAGCAAGTTTATTTTCCATGGCTGGGGCACCAAGCCTGAGCTCCTCTGGACCCTCAGCTTCCCCTTCTCTTGAATGGGCATGTGGGGCACAGCACCCTGCAAGATTTCTTCCCTCATGAACATGCAATGAGTTGAAACGTTGATGGCTGAATGGAACATGAGCCTCACATTTTCTAGGCAAACACAATATTTTAAATGCCTGGTGCCCTGGAGCGGCTTCCTCACCCCAGAGGAGCAGACAGTGAGCCGGGGGCAGGGTGTGGGTCAGGCGGCCTCACTTCTAACAGATGCTCTCGCCGGGCCCAGCCAGACGCAGCTCTTCTCACTCTGTCCAGAGCTGGGGCGGGGTAGGGGCAGAAGCACTGGGGCCTGGGCCTTGGGAGAGGGAAGTGATTCTGCCCCCAGCCAAGGAGGTTCCGGCCACCTGCTCCAACACCCTGGGGCCCGGGGCACACAGCCCTGACCCGGAGGGCTCACGTCCCCGGGCGGATCTACTACGCACATTAGAGTAATTTACGCTCGACCCTCTAGACGATGACTCCGTCCCGCCATCACCCACTCCAGAAGCGCTCCTCACCGTGAATTATTTTTGAAGTATTTATGTGGACCGCACTGGAAATCACCCCATCAGCAAATGGAGAAATGGAAAGGTATTAAGATGAGGCGGTGACCCCAGGGCACAGGCCTGAGTGCGGCCAGGGTGCGCAGGGCAGGAGGGCCGACGCTGACCAGGCCGCGGGCTCGGTCCCCCCGGCGCGGGACAGCGCTGGGCACTCAGAGCCTCACGGAGCAGTCACGCAGATGACTGGCGTGGGCAGCAACCTTGTCTTGCTCGCGGGAAGCCGGCCCGACAGACGCAGGCAGCCTCCTTCTCAGAGGAGGCAGGAGGTGCAGAGGAGTGGGGATGTGCCCAGTGCTGCAGCCGTGAACTTGAATCCAGGTTTCCTGTGGGGCCTGGGGGCTGATCTCAGGGGACCCAATGTGCAGGGAAATTGGAGCAGTGTTGCCAACACCAGGAACCGGGCCCCTCCTGCCCACCTGGGGACACCCGCCTATGGCTCCAGCACACCCCTGGTCTGCCTCTGAGCTCAGTCACTATTCTTCTTGGTTTGGGGGCCTCATTTCTGGAGCCTGTGAAGGGACTTCTTTCTTAAAAGCTAAAAGAATTTCCACAATGTTCTGGTGATTTTTATCAAAGGGAATTGGGCTGGGAGCCTTATTTAGTCAATAAGGACCCTTGTGAGGTCGTACTTTCAACCAGGTCTTGTTGGCACCCGGGCTCTGAAAGACAGGCTCCTGCTCTCATGGAATTTACACTCCACTAGGGAAGGCAGACCGTAAACATGTGAACCAAGAGAGATTAATGACTGCCACGAGGACACAGAAATCAGATGATAGGCTGCAACATGGTACAGGGGCCAAGAACACATGAATCCACTGGTGACAGAAAGCTTCTTTGAGGGACATTTGAGATGACCCAAGAAAAGGAAAGGTACCTAGCATGGAAAGGGCAAGGGGGGAACAGCAAGTGCAAAAGCCCTGGGGTGGGAGAAGGATTGGAGGCCTGACCTACACAAAGCCATTTTGGTTAGAGATGGAGGGTTTTGAGAGAGAAAGAGAGAGGGAAGGAGGGAAACAGAGGGAAGGTGGAGGGTGAAGTTAGGGGGATTGCCAGGGTGGGGTCATGTAGGGCACTGAGGCCACAGTAGGAGACTGGGGTTTGTTCTCACAGAGGGGAAGCAGTGCAGTGCCATGAGATGATGTGTTGAATAAAAAGCTGATAGAGTTTGGTGGTTCCTCAAAAATTCAAACACAGAATTGCCTAATGACCCAGCAAGTCCACACCTAGGAATGTGATCAAAATAATTGAGACCAGGCACCCAACACCTGTAAGTGAACAGTCATAGCAGCATGACTGGGGACAGCCAAAATGTGAAGACAGCCCAAGCATCCGTCAGCGCAGGAATGGATAAACAAGCTGTGGTCTGCACACACAGCGGAATGCCATTCAGCCATAGAAAAGAGGGGCAGCCCGACCTGCTACAACGTGCAAGAGCCTCGAAAGGCCTGTTGTGCCAAATGAAAGGAGCCAGACAGCAAAGGCCCCGTGCTGTCGATCCCAAGCGAATGAAGTGTGTAGACTGAAAATCCACAGACAGAGGCCAAGGTGGCCGAGGCTGGTGTGGAGGGATAGCCACTGCCCGGTGGGCGTGGGGTTTTCTTGGGGCAATGGAGCTGTTTTGGAACTTCATATAGTCAGTGGTTGCCAACACTGTGAATGAACCACCTGTCATTAAATGGTACACTCTACAATGGTTAACTTGGTGTGTGAGTTTACTTCAATAAAAACAAACCAAAAAAGCTGATATTCTTGGGCACATGGATTCATCCAGGTCATTCTAGACCAATGGCCTGGACCCCAATGTCCAGCAGGGCCCCTTCTCTAGCAATCTTGTGCCCCCATGCAGGGCTCTCTCTTCACACGGGGCTGGCGTGGTCCTGCTGGCAGCCAGCCAGTCCTCTCTTGGAGCTCAGGCCCGGCCTCTAGCTGCACCACAGGGCTGCCACCCACTTTCCAGCCACCACCTGTTAACTGAGGTGAGTGGGGGTAGGGGTGGGGCCAGGGACCCTCCTCTCTCATCCTCTGCTGTGTCCCCAGCACCTGGGGATCAGGCAGGACCAGTGAGCTACTCTTCCCAGCAGTGCCCCTCCATCCCAGTGCTGCAGGACCCCATTTCTGATAACAGCAGTGATTCGGAGGAGAAAATAGGACTTGGGATAAAAACACAGTTTAAGTGCCCATAATTTAAAAGACAGGAGGCACTGGGCCCCGTCTGTGGTAATGGGGTCACAGCTGGTCACCTGCAGGGCCCTCCCCCCTCAGTGCCCATTTGTGTCTTCTTGGAGACTGGGCGCAGGGATGGTCTCCCCTGGCCATGCTCTTTTCTGCTTTGACCTCTCAGAGGAGCCAGGCTGGTTCTGAGGCTAGGTCCCCACCCCTGCCCTAGGTGGCAGGAGCCCTCCAGCCCCCTACATGGCGCTGTGCCCTGCTCTGTGCTCCCTGGTGCACTGCCTAGTGACCCGACCCCCCAGTCCAGACACCCCTCCTGCCAGGAGGGAACAAAACTGGAAACTGAATCCTCCCCAGCCCAGAGCCCCAAGTCTGGCTGGTCTGCTGTTGGGGTTCCCTGCTCCCTAGCTCAGCTGGACAGAAGCACTGCTGAGCACGGTTCCCACTCCCCTATGGCCCTCCCTGTGCCCCAGAGAAAAGGCCACCATGCCCAGTGAACCCACCGGGACCTGCAGCTATGTTCATCAATTCTCTAGTGATCTGACAGCCAACGACAGAGGCCAGCGCACAGTAGAAAAGGCAAAGACACCCCCCAGCAAAGGGTGCACCACTCAGCCCTTCCCAGAGGGCCTGCAGCTCTTCCTGCCCCTGGAGGGGCAGTTTCTCTGAGGTCAAACCTCTGCACGCAAACCTTCCATTTCTTCCAACCCTTTGGCTGAAGCTACCTCCAAATATCACTTTGTAAACAAAGAAAAGGCCGGGCTCTGATCCAAGGTGTGGGAACCGTGGGTGGGGGTTCTGGCTCTACCGGCTCCCTGTGCATCCTTGACCTAAAAACGTGATCTGTCACCTTCAACCCCTCTTTCTTTCCCTGGCTGCCTTTTCTGGGAGCTGCAGGGAGGCTGACATACTTTAGACAAATCACAACAGCCAACTTCCTGTGGGCCCCCTTCTCCAGGGGTCCCCACCTCCACCTCCCAGGCTCAGGTAGCTGCCAGCTCAGGTAGCTGGATTGATGGAACCTCTTTCAGGCCTCTCCCAGGCCGACTTCTCATAACCCAAAGCATAAATAATCACAAGCTTTATAAATAGCTGTGGACAAGAGGCTGTAACACAACAAAGATATATTTGCGCCTTTATGTCCTAGAAATATTTCCTAAAAACGACTGTCTTCTTTGGTCTGGGTTGAATGGGGGCATGTGCATACATGACAACCCTCAAAGTTTTCCCTGCCCCCCACAGGTCAGACCAGCACCAGACTCAGCAAACTGATAAGGTTCCCCGGGCAAGCTTTATTCGTCCTGACACGAGCCTATGACACTTTATAAAAAGAAGTAATCCAGAACAATCTCAGGTAATTAACACCTAGATAAACAAACATAAATTCCTATATGCATTTATTTGGACTACCACTCAAATATGCGTGAACCATGCTTTTTTAATTAAAAGATAAATCCATGTGACACTTAGCTTCAAACTTAATTATTCAGCATAGTATAATAAAAAATAGAGCCCATTAAATGTGTCTTGCACTGTATTTCTGTATTAACAGCGAAACAGTTCGGTCGGGGATCATTTAAATTTTCCCCTCCTCTTTGCCTGTGATTTCCCTGGTCGCATAAGTCCTCCCCACCCCCTCCCCGCTCCCTCCCTCCCTCTCTCTGTCTCTCTCCTTTCTCTCAACAGGTGAAGAGATTAAAGCTCCACAAGCCCGGCCTGGATGGCATGCCCAGCTGGGCGACATTTTAATGCCACAGTACTCGGTGAGTATTTTTTCTTCCCCACGGAAATGTACCTCTGGTTCACCGGCACGTGCCAGCCCTCTGTCTTGGAATGAAGATCACAATATTTAACGCCAGTTTCCTTGGGATGGTGCTTACAGTCCACCAGGTGAGGTTTTCATAATGTACAGTTACAATACAGATGTTAAATGGGGGAAGCACACAAGTCCCAAACTACAGGACACAGCAGGCTTGTCGTTTCTGAAAGTTTCAGCACAAAATGCTACCTTAGCCCTGGGCATGAGCAGCCCAGCAGCTCCCGGCTGCCAGGAAGAGGAAGCCCCTGTGACCTGAGCGGCCCAGCCGAGGGAGGCCGAGCAGGGCCGGGTGGCCACTCACCCGGGAGGGACAAATAGCCAGCTCGTGCGGGCGCGAAGAGCTGCCTGCGCCTGGTACCGGGCAGCCTGACGCGGAGGAGGGCCCAAACCCGAGTCCCTCACGGCCACGCCCACGCCCACGCCCCGAGCCCTTCGGCCACCTACTGCAGCCTGGCTTGGCCAGGACATGCCCCTTAGGAGGAAGCAGTCTGACACAGGCGACCACTCAGGTTGCTCCAGGACTGCCCGGGTGAGCTGGCAGGGTGACCAAGCCCGTCCACAGAGGGAAGGACTAGAGCCACAGGAAGTCCCTGGATTGGGCCCAAGAGCCTCCCACTCCTTCCTGGAGTCTGCCACCCCTGGGCGCTGGCAATGACTGGGGTTCTCAATGGCTGTAGGCCTGCTGAAGGAGTCATCTCGGCCCTGATCAGGGGAGTCAGCTGGTTAGAGTGTCGTCCCGATACACTGAGGTTATGGGTTCGATCCCTGGTCAGGGCACATACAAGAATCAACCAATGAGTCCAGCCAGGCGTGGCTCAGCGGTTGAGCGTCGACCTAGGATCCAGGAGATCAGGGTTCGATTCCCAGTCAGGGCACATGCCTGGGTTGCGGGCTAGGCAGCCGATCAATGACTCTCATCATTGATGTTTCTCTCTCTCTCTCCCCCTCCTTTCCTCTCTCTGAAATCAATAAAGGTATATTAAAAAAAAAAAAAATCAACCAATGAATGCACAAATAAGTGGAATAGCAAATCAATGTTTCTCTCTCCCCACTCCCCCAAATCAATATAAAAATTTAAAAAATAATTTTTTTTGTTAATCCTTACCTGAGGATATTTTTTCCATCGTTTTTTCAGAAAGAGTGGAAGGGAGGGAGGGAGGGGGGAGAGAGAGAAACATCAATGTAAGAGAGACACATCAACTCATTGCCTCCCGCACTCACCCTGACCGGGAGTGGGGAGTGAACCCCCAACCCAGGTACATGCTCTTGACCAGGAATCAACCCCCCCGAGACCCTCCAGTGCTCAAGCCGACACTCTAACCACTGAGCCACACTGGCCAAGGCTAAAAATAATTTTTAATAAGTCTTTATTGATTTCGGAGAGGGAGGAGAGGGCGAGGGAGAAAGAAACATCAATGATGAGAGTCATTGATCAGCTGCCTCCTGCACTCCCCCGACCGGGGATCGAGCCTGCAACCCAGGCATGCGCCCTGACCAGGAATTGAACCGAGAGCTCCTGGATCCTAGGTCGATGCTCAACTGCTGAGCCATGGCCCGGCTGGGTGGCTAAAAATAATTTTTAAAAAACAAAGTCATCTGGACGCACTCTAGTGGCCCTTGTCTTGGCTGACCTCGGAGCAGGGCAGGGAGGCCAAGTGTCCGCGAGGGCTCGCATCTCAGTGCGCAGGTGGGTTCCCGGCCATTTTCACTTTGACGCAGCGCTTGAAGCCCGTGGGACCTGGCAGCTCTCTGCGCAGCCCCTGCACAGACTATCCGACCTCAGAGGGCCTCCTGAGCTCCACACTTTCTCTGGACTAAAGATACAGGAGCAGATTCGGGAACTGGATCTGTCTGCCAGGATCCCACGGCTGAGGGCAGACGGGCCTTCAGAGCCTGTCGGTGCCTGGAGTGACCTCCGCTCCTGTGGCTTCTCTACGTGGCCCTCCCTCCCTCCTGTCTTAGTTCTTGGTCACCTCATGGGACCCTCCCGTGATGTGGAAAATCCATGCTACCTTGGACTCTCCTCTTCCAGATACGTGATATTCAGTTGTGACTGTCAGACTGAAGTTGGTTTCCTCCTCAGACAGTGGTCTGTGCTCCTCCAGCCCGTGGTCCAATGCTGGACACACAGTAGCTCCCCCTGAACTTTCCTTCGACAAGAGGGTGGAACAACCTCTAACCCGAGACAGATTCTTGCCAGCTGCTCCCTGACACCCTGAGAACGGCGAGAGTTGTCAATACTCTGATTTTCAAATGAGGAAACTGGGAAATAAAAAGTGTAAGACATTGTCCAGGACCTGCTGTCTGATGGGGTGAGTGCTGAGAAACCCTGAGCACCGGGCCCCAGGGAGTTCTCCCAAAAAACAGGGCTTTAAAAGGTCAATGTCCGTGGTAGGAAATTAACCTCAGATTTACCCATCATTTATGAGAATACCTCACATTCATAGAGTACTTTACAAAACCTGCATGGAACTTCCCTTACTTTATTGCTTTTAATTTCATAATTTTAAAAAAATATATTTTTGTTGATTTCAGAGAGAGGAAGAGAGAGAAACATCAGTGATGTGAGAATCATTGATTGGCTGCCTCCTGCACGCCCCCTGCTGGGGATCGAGCCTGCAACCCCAGCATGTGCCCTGACCAGGGATCGAACCCCGATCTCCTGGGTCCTAGGTCAATGCTCAACCATTGAGCCACGCCAGCTGGGAAAATTTCATAATTTTACAGATGCAATCAGTGAACTCTGAACAGTTAAATTGTTCAAGACCAAGTGGCTGGTAAGTAGTTTAGCAAGGGTTCGAATTTAAGCTGGCCACCTCAAATTTTATAATTCTCCACGAGGTACTAATCTGATAATTGTCTATGACTCTGGAAGAGCTTAAAATATTTCAATGGAAATATATACTAATGGTTCTTAAAAAGACCTTCTTAAAAAGATGGTTCATAAAAAGTTTCATTTTTATGTTACAACAGCTTTATTGAGAGAAAATTTACATACCACGAAACTCACCCTTTTAATGTGCACAGCTCAGTGGTTTTTAGTATACTCAAAGTTGGGCAGCCATCATTGCTGGCGGGTTTTAGATTCTTTTCATCCCTCTCGAAATAAACCTGTCCCATGCACAGTCACTCCCCACCCGCCCCGCCGCCATCCAAGCACCACTCCTCTGCGCTCTCAGCAAGGATTCGCCTGCGCTGGGCATCTCACATGCATGGAGTCATAGAATAGATGGCCTTCGGTGCTGACTTCTTCGCCTTAACAGCATGTCTTCAGGTTTATCCATGCTACAGAGCTTGTCAGTGCTCCATTCATTTTCATGCGAGAGGAATATTCCATTCTATGGATAAACCAGTTTTACTCAACTATTACAGTTTTGTAAAATGCCTTTGGGGCACCATGCAAAAATTGGGAGGCTTCTGACAAAATCCAAGTGTCCAACATCCCTAGATAACTCAGAAACCCGATGTACATTCTTCATGGCGATGGGAGTTGCTGAGGTTCCAAGTAATCCTGAGACCCCTCCACTCCCCTCCCACTTTCCGATCTCACCTGCCCCTGGACACATTTGAGTTTGGGTACCTCTTGTCCGTGGAGTTGAAACCCCTCAGTCAACCTCTTTTTCCGATGAGGTCACTCCCAGCCCCTCGCTGGAAACCCCGTAACTCACCTTTGCCATTTGCGACACGTCAGGACTGCCAGGGTTTTATTTGTCATCTGCTCCTCTCCAGCGACCCCAACAGTCTGAAAGAAACATGGTGACTTACAGGCTCCTGTTAACAGGAGGGCGCCTCTGCAGCAACAGCTCTGCAGACCCTCACACGGCAAGGCTGCAGCGTGCGCCAGCCCAGCTCGGGCTCGGGACCGAGCCCACGGCCACAGAACCAACCGGAGGTGCCACTCTGCCCCACGCGGGCGCATCTTCCAACCCCGCCGCCCAGCATCTGAGCGGAGCTTCTGCAGCCCTTGTCGTTCTTTCTCTGTCTCTGCTTTAGAGCCAGAATCAGATTGTCCTCTGGTAATCTGGAGGTAAAAGGCTTCCCTGCATTTAAGGATGAAAAAATAAACTTTCTAGCAGTGAAGGGGAACAATAGATCTTGATGCTTTAAGTGCCATATATTACTGTGACATGAAAAACACTTTTATTTCCAAAGGTTTTACCTTCCTGAAACCAATGTCCAAAAGCCTTTTCAGAACATAGTTCACACATGCACGCAGGCGTGCACACATGCCCACACATGCATACATGCACACACGTGTGCATATGCATGCCCACATACACAAGTGCATACATACACACACGCCCACCTACACAAGTGCATACATACACACACGCCTGCATACACAAGTGCATGCATACACACAAGCGCACATATTCACACACATGCATGCACACATGCGCCCCGTGCACACATATAATGCATACACACACGTGCACACACATATTCACACGTGTGCATGCATATGCCCGCACATGCGCTCGCACGCATGTGCACGCATGCACACGTGCATGCACACACACGTACCTATGCACACACTCACACACGCTCTTTATCCTGCACAGAGAGTCATTCAGCTTAAGCCCCCCAGGCGCAAGGGCCACCGCCCAGGACGCGGCTGGGCTTTGTGTCCCCTTGTAAGTGGGATGTGACCCGCTCTTGCTGGAGTCTGAGCAGGCTGCAGGGATCGGTTCCTCACTTCCTAGTGAACATAAGCGACTAGGAAAAGATGTTTGCTTTTTCCAGAGGTAGAGGTTTTATTGCATAAAACACTGGATAAAACTGGACTACTTCAAAGACATTTTATTCTAACAACAGAAAGAAAACAGTCATTGCTGAAAAAACAACTTTTAATACTTTCTATACCAGAATAAAGTTCTGTCAACCGATGTATAATAATAAATAATGACCAAGAATAAACTTTAAATACAAAGTTTTCTACTTGTTACAAGCATAGCAACAAAACCCTCTACTCTACTGCTCTCAGACTTCCTCCGGGAGTTTTCTCTGCGTAGGAATGTCCACAGTATTATGACCAGCATCACAGACCACAGAAGTTACAGGGGGAGAACTGGACGCGTTTAGATAGGAGAACCTGATGACATTCGGAGACTGACACTGCGTCACTGCGGCTGTCGCTTGTGTGTCAGAGGGGACGGGACGGCAGCACAGGACAAAGTGGAATGAACACACACGCCACGAAGAGAGGGGCTGTTCCCAGTGTCACAAACAGAATTATTGCCTGTCGCATCCGAGGATGCTCAGAAGACACAAAAGATACTGAGAGTTCCAAAGTGCTAGAAATGGAATGTGGCTCTCTTTTTTTTCCCTTTTTTTTTTCTTTTTACTTTTTTTATCTTGTTTTTTCTTTTTTAATATATATATTTTTTTTCTTTGCTAAGATACCAAAGGCAGGGCAAACACACAGAAAGCAAGCGACCGGCACAGTCACCAAACATAGCAGTGCAGTTAAAATCCTAACGCTTACTACAGTCAGAAATTTTCAGTACATCTCAGTCCTTTCTCTAGGATCATAGAAACAGTTGCATTAAGTTTATCAACTCGAGTTAAGTAAGGCAGTGAGAACTAGTCTAGAAATACAAGAAAGCAGCTTGCGGTCTGCCCCTCGGCTGCGGAGCGCAGGGCCTCGCCGGCGGGGAGCTGGCTGGGCGCCCCGCAGGCCATGCAGACCAGTCTCGGGATAGCGAAGCGTAGTATTTACATCGATTGCAGTTTAGTAGTTTTGTAAACTGCTGGAGGCAGAGCTGAAGTTTTTAAGGCCCTGGGGTTTTATCCTGTGCTCCCAGCCTGCAAGGAAATATCGACTTTTTTTTAAGTCTGAATGATTTCGTTTTAGAAGAAGTCACATTATCGCTTCTCTGACCCACAAGCAGCAGCAGCTGCTCTGGGCCACGCAGAGGTCGAGCAGGAAGAGGCCGACTTCCCTCCCTCTAGCAGAGCAAGATAAACCCTAACTAGTCCTCTAAACTGGTTTTCTCAATGAGTTAAGTGTTCCATTATTGGCCCTCGACATCTCCCTCTGGGGTGAAGAACTTGATAAATTTGGAGTATCCAATCAGTAGAAAATCTAAAATCTACAAAAATAGAGAACACATTTGTTTTACAAAAACAGACATTTTAACTCAAACAGTTCTCTCCATTAGCAATAGAGAGCAGAGTGTTTAGATTCGCATTTTAATACGAGCTATTTCAGAAGCGCTCTCGGGAGAAGAGATTTTGACTGTGTCGGTGACACTTATCAAAACTAACACGTGAAAAAAATCTGACAACGAGGCCCGGAGCAGCCTTCATTCAAGTCCAATTTAAAAATCATAATAAGAAACCGCCTCCCTATTAGTACATCAATCCCGCCTCTCACCAGCACGTCTGCGGAGAGGGTTGGCTAGTTTTCTAAACAATATTTGAAACAATGTTCCCCTAAACATTTATTAGCCACCGTCTTTCTTTTTCATCCAGAAATTAAAATAAAATAAAATAAAAAGATAAGCCGGAAAAAAAAGCGCTTCCCTCGCACAGCGATTTGAGCCGAGAGAAGGAACGACTCCCTCCGGCGGACGCGGCCGACTCCTGACCCGGCGCGGGCGCCGCAGCGGGCGGGGCGGGGCGGGGCGGGGTGCGGGGCGGGGCGGGGCGGGGCGGGGCGGGGCTCGGGCGGGGTCGGGAGCGGGGCCCACACCCGCCCGCCCGCTGGCCCCGCGCCGCCCCCACCTCGGCAGGAGCGGGAGCGCCGGACAAAGGGGCGCGGGGCGGGCCCCCCCGGGTGCGGGGCCCCCCGGGTGCGGGGGCCCGCGGCCGGGCCGGGCCTTTGGGACCCTGCGGACCCCGCTGCCCGCTCCCGCTCTGTGCGCGGCGGCCGCGCGACGCCCCGACGCCTAGGCCTGGGCGAGGTGCCCGCCGGGCGCGCTGCGCTCCCCGCGCGCCGGGCCCGCCTCCTCCGCGCGCGCCTCGGGGCTCCCCGCCGGGGCCGCCTCCTCCAGGCTGCCCGCCGCCTCCGCGTCGACCCGGGAGCGCTTGAACCTGCGGTCGGGGTACTGGCTGTTGTCGAAGGGCATGCGGTGGACGCAGAGCACGTGGGTCTTCAGGTTCCCCTTCTGGGAGGCGCTGTAGGGGCAATAGCGGCACCGGAACGGCCTGGGACCTGCGGGCAGAAAGAGCGGCGTCAGCTCCGGCCCAGCGCGCGGCTCCCGCGCCTCCCGCTGCCGCCGGACCTCGCGGCGTCCCGCAGCCAGGGCGGGAGAGGCGGCGGCACACCCCCTGGGACGCGGGGGGGACCGCACGGCCCGAGGGGTGGCGACGCGGGCGGGGCCCAGCGGGCCTGCGTATCCGGCCGGAGGGTTCACCTCGGGCTGCCAGGCGGCGCACAGAACGCCCCGCGCGCCCGGCTCAGGCCCGGGCGCGGAGGCAGGTGCCAGGCTCTGCCCGCGCTCAGGGCGCGAGAGGCTGACACCCGGAGTGCACCACGGACACCGAAGTCCGATTCCGTGTGATTTCATGTGTAATGAGATGTTTTTTTAATGTATCTTTATTGTTAAAAGTATTACAGATGTACCCCCTTTCCCCCCATTAGCCCCTCTACCCTGCACCCACCCTGAAATATCATTCTTTCTTGAGTTTCTTTTCTCCAATCATTGAAAACTGTAAAAACCATTTTTAGCTCACAGTCTGTACAAAGACTGGCAGCTGGACTGGACCCCGGACTGGACTTTGGCCCCAGCCCTACACCACGAAGCCAGAAAGCCCTCCGTCTGCGATCCTGATTCAGTGCCTACAAGGCAGTCCTCGCCCTCAGCCCCCAAGGACTCCATGACGAGCCAATGGAGCAGAGAGGACGGTCCCCGAGCCGAGCTGCAGGAGTCTGAGGAACCTCAGGGTTTCCGTCAGGCCAGCGTCAATCAAAAGAAGGTAGATTTTGAAGACCTGCACCTTGAAATGAAACTTTTCTAGAAAGGCTCCGAATCAGAGCAGAAGACGGATTCCCACGTCTGAGCCTCCACACTGACTCCTCTGCCTTGGTGCTTGAGGAGCCAGGAGCATCTGGTTGGGGAATCATAAGGAGACAGCTGCGTCCCCGATGCTGGGGAGCTGGGACGGGCCATTCCTGGAAGCTCCCGGTGCTGTCCCACCCAGCTCCGAGAGAGGCCAGGCCCGGGCTGGGTTCTATTTGCTCAGCAAAATAAACAAGTAAATAAACGGGCCCAGCCATTTCCCCCAGAAACATCCAAGCTGCACATTCAGCCTTTCTCTAGAGCAGTCTTAGCAGACGCCCTGGTATCTACTTTGCAAAACAGCTTGTTCCAGAGAAGCTGGAGGCCAAGCCCATGTTTGCAGCTGGAACTCACTTCCTCACCACGTGCCTCACAGCTGGGAGCTGCTTCTACCCGTGGGTGTCGGAGACTCCGTCCCTCATCCCTCCCGCACAATTAGCCTCCAGGATGAACGCATTCTACCTGTTGGACTTCTCTTGCCACGCCCCCTTCAGAACCTGGCCCCAGGGTACATGCTGCCAGGTCCCCCCTTCCACTCTCCCCAGGGAACCAGAGTGAGCTCCTAAGAAGCAACTTCCACCTATGCTTTCCCTGCCCCGAATCTTCAATGGCCACCTACCTGCTGAGGAACCTTCAGTGGTGGGACCTTCACTACTGTCCAGTCCTCCCTGGAACACCCCCAATGCCCACACCAAACACACCACTAGAGGGTCTGCAGAGAGGCTTCACCCTGTGGGGTCTCCACGTCTCTGCTGTGCTAGCTGCTAGCTCTCCCTGAAACCCTACTCCCATTACCCTCAGGCCCCAGCCCCACTCTTTTCCCAGGCTCCGCCCACCTGCATGCCTGCTCTGTGGGCTGCTGTGCATGGATCGGTCCCTCAATGGGCTGAGTTCGCAAGGCAAGTGTGGCCAGCTCGGCATTGCTGGTGCTGGAACCAGGACCAGCACAGAGCAGGCGTGACTGTCCGTGGAGCTGCCACTCTCGCTTCACCTTGCCTCCTCAGAAGACAGAATAACTTCTGGATGCAGCTCCTGATTCCTTCTATTGCTCCTAACGCAGGCTGAATTTGATTAATTTTCCCACATGCAAAAGCCAATTTGCAAATCAGTAGACGCTTGAGTTTAGAACGAGGGAAACCCAAGAAAAGCCCACTTAATGTTGGTCTTTCCGCACAACCTCCCACAGCAGGAAGAGCGCAGACTACCGCAGGAAGGGCCCAGACCCTGGCTTCAGTAAGAGACAGACCTTCCAGAATCATCCCCACCTGCCTTCCTGCTGCTCATACCATCCTCCGGGCTTGGTCCCCTCCCTCAAGATGGCAGGGAAGGCCCAGCCAGGTGGGGAAGGAGCGCTGAGACTCGTATTTCAAAAGTGGATTTAGGACTTTCACGAAGAAGCTCAGTGGCCCTACTCTCCATCGCGCTGGAGAAGGGAGAATCGGGCAGCAGTCAGTGGCAATGGATTGGGAAAGCCAGGCCCACTGTCCCCACCATAAGAGTGAATCTAAGTCCATGCTAAGCTGTCCATCGGTAAGAGCCAGCAGATCCCAAGACTCAACCACCAACTCATGAAGCTGTCTTCCCTGAGGACATGAGCTGAGCTCAGGGCTCAAGGAGAGGCTCAGAGGTGCTTGGGAAGAGATGTGATCCAAATGAGGACCATCCTAAGAACCCAAGGAGAATAGCTGAGACCCCAGGAAACCCAGGAAATGTGTGTAACATCCTGTCCAAACTTCCCAGAAATGGGCTGTGCTCTCTGGGTGCCTACCCAGGGCGTTTCACAAAGAGTGGCCCTGATGGAAATGACCTGGGCTCAGGTAGAACTGCTGACTCATGATGTTTTATTATATGGCAACAGTTACTGATGGAAACATCACCATGGTCTGACGTTAAGAACTCCAAATAATAAATAAAACTCAAACTCTTGGTACCATGATCAGTAGGTCTAGTCTTTTTAATTAATCCACCTCAGTCACCAGGACTCACAGTGGTTCTTCTGGCCCTCTCCTCACCCACCCATCACAGCTGCTTTCTCTATTTTTGTTATTGTTACTGCATACCTTTCTGTATGAATTCTGTGCTGTGCCCTCTGGAAGCCACAATCTCTGCATGCTGTATCCTCATGGGAACTGTGGGACCTACGTCTCAGCAAACCCAATGGGGAACCTCAGATATTACCTTTACCCACAATACATGATATTCTGAACTAGCCAGTGTGGCATAAAAGCACTTGGTACATTTCCCCAGCAGCTGATTTTATGATATAAACTGTGGCTTTATCTGATGGTTTCATCTGCATGTCTGCTTCTTGGTGGAGTCGACGGAGCACAAAGGCTCTGGCGTATTTGGAGACTTCCCTCTCACAGGGGGAGGATTCAGGTGGTTTCAGCTGAGATGGGAATTGAACAAGTGTATGTGTGTGTGTGTTTGTAGAAGGAGCCTCCACAACAGCAAGGTTATGATGAGCCCTGCAAGGAGAAGCTGTGCAGGTCACAGTGGTGCGACCGGGTGTCCCAGGCCCACGTTCCACAGTGTTCCATGTTCATTGTTGCTTATTTAGCCTCACGTGTGAGCTTCATGGCCGTTTTGTCAATGAGAGAGATCGGCCCACTGTACAGGTGAGGAAGCGGAGCTCAGCCAACCCAGTGGCTACAAAGGGCCCAGATCTCTAACTCTCCCAAGTCCCTCCAGGAGATCGCAATGTGTTTTATAGGATACACACATGCACACCAGCTCACATGCGCGCACACCCCCTTCTGAGGATTTTTGAAAGGTTCCAAGACACTGAGGTAGGAGAAAGTTCTTTGAAGAAAGAAGGGGTCCACCTGAGTGAAGGTGACTGTGAGGAGCTGGGAGGGGTCCAGAGGAGCAGGTCACAAAGGGGAAGCTCCACGGGGGAGGTGGGCAGGGCCCAGGCCCACAGGACCCCAGGGAAGCCTGATGTCCTGCAGTGGGAGGAGGGAGGTGGGGCGGCCTCTCCAGCCCCGCATTCCCGAGCGCCAGATGCCCCCGCCCCCCACCCTCCCTCCCTCACCTCTCACTCTGAGGCCATCAACATTCCCCATCATGGCCACTCGAAAAGTAAGTACATCATACGTTAATTTGTATTGTCACTGCGCCGCACAGCCGTGGTAAAGGGCGCATCCATTTTTAATCCACTATGAATAATATATAAATATGTATACAGTGCAGAGGGTCAAGAGGAGCGGGGAGAAAGCAGGCCGTCCATTGTTTATAACAGAAGTGGGGAACGAGGTATTTTTCTTACTTGCTGCGATGGAAATCTCTGCTCTTTGCCTGCACCTGGGGGGAGAGGAAAGTGCCTGCCTCTGGGCACCATCCATCAATTACAGCGCACACGCAGGCGGGCGCTCATCTGCGAGGCTTCCAGACCCCAAACTGCGGGCAGCAGAGGGGCGGCGGAGGGGAAGGACCTTGAGCGCTCAGCCCTGGGGCGGCGAGAAAATGTCTGACACCCACTCCCCAGAGCGCGTGTACAGGAGCTGCCTGGCTGTTCCCACAGCAACAAGGGTGCACGGTGAGATGTGCTCCCACTTTACAGATCCGAGAGCCAGGCCCAGGGAAACTGAAACTGGTCCTAAGTCCAGTGTGCACAGCTGCTTCGGTTCCGGTCAGGACGTCAACCAGGGCTGTCTCAGAACAGAGGTTCATACCTCCACCCTGCCACTGCCCGCAAGCCACACAGAGGAAGGTTCGAGACGAGGGGACATCTCTGATCAAGACCCAAGGCTGCTCCAGTAGGGAATCCACGGCCACCTAGAGGGATATCCTATTGTGTGTGTGTGTGTATGTGAGAGACTGCACACAGGCCACATGCTGCACCCGATGGGCACAGCACCCAGCACCAGGTGCCCATCAAAGCTTGGCATTGAGCACATGGCGAGCACTGAGCCATGGCGCTTGTAAGCGCTGTGTCCGAGCTCCCATCCCACACTCCTGGGACCCAGCCCAGCTCTGTGGACACGCATTGGCGCCCGCTGCATGCATGCCCCAGCAGGCAGCTGTTGGAACGTTGCAGCGCTCTCAGCAGTGGGAGGCACCCACCTGACACAGCCACCCAGCACCTGCTGACCGCCCAGCCACACGTACAGGGCGACTGTCAGGGGTTTCAACCTGCTGCAGATACAGTGTGAAGAGGAAGCCACCAAGTGCTCATGTGCGGAGGACACCTGACTGCCTCCAGCCAGGCTCCAGCCTCCAGCCAGAAGGTGGCTCCAAGGTGAGGCCCAGAGTCCCTGGGAGAGAAAGAACTTTCTTTTGGAGAGATGTGCATGTGGTTTTGCCAGTTCAGGGCCTCGTGTGGTAACAGAGACAGAGTCCCAAACTTCGGAGCCAGGGCCACCTAGAACGCAGACACAACCTCCCAAACCATGATTCGCCATTTGAGGTCAACACAAGGAAAAGGCCCCAGAGAGGGTCACGTATGTCCATGGTGGGCAGTGGGGTCCTGGCTCAGGCAGACGCTGACATGGGCAAACCCATGCTGTCTCATGGCCAAGCCATCCCTCAGACCAGCACACGGGGGCTTTTGGTGTTCCTTGAAATAAATGTTGGTGATAGAAGAGGGACACTGCCTCCAGGATATCCAGCCCAGCCCTGGGAGATGTGGACACCTGGAGAGCTGCGCAGCCAGAAGTACCGGTGGAGCAGGAGTCCCATCCTGGGCCCAGCAGCGCAGGGAGACCTCTGGGTGGCAGAGCTCATGGCTGAGCCGTCAGGACACCCCCCTTCCTGTCAGGCACAGACTGTGAAGCACAGGGTCATGGAGGACTTCTAAGACACCCAGAGGGTCTCCTGCAGCCACACTGTAGGGGCTGTTTTCTAGGAGAGATCAGGTGAGGAACTGGATGGAGCACTAAGACCTGGGAAGAGCCGCTGCTCACATCAGCGATCCTCCCGTGCCCCTGCCAGAGCCCTTGGGTGCCCTGAAACCAGGGACTCTTGCGAATGAGTGCAGATGGGTAAGAAGAGGGCTGCACCTCTAGGGCCCATTGTTTATATTAGAAACTGGGCCCAGGAGCTGGACCCCCCTGCAGACTCAGGAGTCAGTCAGGTCCCCAGCCGCTCCTTCTGAGGGTTTGCATGCTAGGGAGTCCCTCTCCAGGACCCTGCCTCCTCCAGGTCCACCAGGCCGGGCAGGGGCCATGAGGTGGGTAAAACAAACACACCGCACCACCCGAAGCTATCTTCTCAGTACCATGCGCCATATATATTTCTTAATTTCCCTAATTCCAATAGGCAAAAATGGCTCTAATCAGGTACATAATTTATGTTTTCAGTTTTAAAAAAAAAAATTCATCCATCTAATCAAAGATGCTAAAACACTTTGGAATATCCTTCGTATAAATTACTTTAGCTTTTGAATTTCCTGTGACGTGGGTCTTAATTTAAAGCACTACCTAAACCATTTTACTATATTGAACATGACTTTTGATCCATGTGGTCAGCGACTGGGGATGTCAGCCTGGACTCACGTTCAGCTTAACCCATAACAACTCTGCACATGTGCAGGGTAGACCCACGCGCCTGGCCGCGGCACACTCAGCCGGACGCATTCCTAACACCGCGCTCAGAACAGGCACCAGGCTGCTTGGAGGAGCAGCTGACCCCTGGGCTGGAGCAGGAACCACACCGGGCGGTCCTGAGAGGAAGAAATTGCTCGAAAACCACCCATGATGGTGGGGGCAAACTAGCACAGAGCCAGAACCATTTCAGCAACAAAGTGAAGGACATCGTATTGAATTATATAACCCAACGTATAAAATAAACATCCCAGTCATGCAGACATAGCTAAAGGATTGAATCAGTTAGTACATGGAAAAGGGAGAGAAATGGCCCATGCTCCCAAGACTATCTGTGGGGACGTACCCCCAGAGTGAGGCCTGACTCCCACTCCCGCACGTGGGCTGCATGGAGGCCCCTTCCCAGCAGTCTCGTGGGAAAGGGAAAGAGGGACTTCACAGTGCAGACACCTGGTGGACAGGTGACTTCAGGTGTGAGCAGGCACTTTACCCCTGTGGCCTTCCCTCCCTATACCCACACCCCAAGTCTGACCACAGGAAACCTCCACTGAGAGAATTCTGCAAATACTCAAAACGCCAGAGTCACCAAAGGCAAGGAAGGGCTGAGAAACCGGCACGGCCAAGAGGAGCCTCAGGAGACATGACGACTAAGAGTAACATGGGCTCCTGGGTGGGATTGTGGAACAGAGATGCCAGCTACGCAAAAACTAAGGAAATCTGGATAAAACAGACTCTACTGAATAACAATGTATTGATACTGGGTGATTATCTGGACGAGTCATCCTACTAATGTAAGATGTTATTAACAGGAGAACCGGTGAGATGTTCAGGGACTCTCTGTGCAATGTTTGTGTGCATCTCAATCTATACCAAAGTAAAAAGTTTATTTCAAAAGTTCCTAAGGTTCAGTTTGGTTGCCTCTCAGTCAGGGACAGCAAACACCCCGGTCGGCACATGGCCACAGCAAAGGGTGTGGCTCCAATGTCATGGAGCCGAGCAGATGACAGGAGCTTCTCCTGGGGGTAGGGGTGGGGCATGTGAACACCTGCTGGGCTCCAACACCAACCATAGCCCCCAGGACACAGGTGGCACTCAGGCAGTGAGGAAGCCTGTGGGTGCTCCAGATGCCTGGATTCAAACCTTACCTGTCATGAGTGGGCATGTGCTTCGGGTCAGCTGTTAACTTTGTTTCCCAGTGTTTTCACCTGTCAGATGGACGTAATGATAACAGCTCACTGAATGGGCTGTGATGATGAGATGAGGCTGTAAAGTGCTTAGCACAGTGCGTGGTGCATGGAGAAAAGGTACAACCAATGTTTCAAAACAATAGTTTCCACGTACAGTTTATCTTGAAATTCAGAAGGCCTGGCAACTTGTTCCTAGAGGTGGCCCCTAGGGCTGGTCTTGGCCCCCAGCCTGGCCCATCTGCCCTTTGGCCCACTTTACCCCCAGCATCACCTGCCCGTCTCTGCTGTGTCCTAAGGGTGTCTCAGCTTCCGGCGGGGAGGGGGGCGGCAAGGCACTCTGTGGTTGTCCAGCAGGCGTGGCGTTCCTGCACACACCCAGTGACATAAACAAGCTTGCTTGCTGCTGTTCCATCGTTTCCTGTTTGCCGTTTAAAATGAACACACCAGCCTTTGCTTGCAGTTTCACTGCACAATTTAAATGTGGAGGGGCCAGTGTTGTCACCTGGCAGGTGCCAAGGGCATGCTGTGCACTGGGGACAGGCCCAGCAAAGCGTCCCATGCAGCACTCTCCTGTTACTGGACATCCAGGCCGCCAGATCTGTGCTCGGGCTCCTGCGTGGGCAGTACATTGCCCATGCACACCTGTCATAAAACACTAGTACTCTTCTGGGGGGGCGTGTGGTTTGGGGGATCTCCTCTGGGCTGCAGAACATGTCACCAAAGCCCATGTGGTGGGGCCAGGTCACACCCCTCACATTTTCGTGTTGTTTTATGGTATTAACGTGAGTTACGTGTGACAGGGACACAGGTCTCAGTTCTCTAAAGGACTCAGGCTCCCGCAATCGCACCTATAGGGATATCCACATTAAGGGGCACACAGGATCGAAGTTTAAGTAGCTTTGTATTTGCCCAATGCAGCACATCCATCCTGTGAACAATAGAAAATTACAAAGTAAAGCAGAGATAAAGCCTAAACTTCTCAGCGTGCTGCTCTCTCCAAGAGCCACTGACACCGTCACATGCCAAAAATAAATAAAACAAAGAAGGCAGAGGCGAGCCGTGGCTCTCTGCGGAAGGCACGGAGGAAAAGCCACCCCTCCTTCTCTTTCCCCTATGAAAGGCTCTCTCTGAAATCAAAGGTGTCAGACTTCATTTTGTGTGGCAGGCACGATCCAGACAGGGCTGAGGAGTGACAGGTGTCGGCACCCAGCTGCAGTAAGGCAAACACACGCTTCCGTCTAACCCATCTATCCCTCTGTAGCGCATAAACCCAAGCCCAGGGCAGGGCTTTCACATTAGCAAAGCTCCCCCCACCAGGGCCTCGATGCCCAGCGCAGCCTGCAGGCCATCTTGGTATCATGCTCCCCTCTGCAGAAAAGGCAGCCTGTGGCAACAGCCATTCCTTCCACGTGTGGTCCCCAAAGTGCCAACCCTGGACCTCTTCACTCCCCACCAGATGCAATTCCAAAGGGAGAGGGAAGTGTGGGCAGGATGAGGGGGTCAGAAGAAGAGGGGGGCCTTCAGAGATTGGGGACAGGCAGCCCTGGGCAGGCCCACGCTGGCCACACACTCACACCCACACCCACACCCACACATGCTCCCAGGTCTGCAAGCTGCTAACCTAAGAGGATCCGTTTAATCAGCAGCAGCAGCGTTTTCAAATACTTGAAGAATCCAGAGGGCTTATAGATGGAGCCCGAGTATAATTCAAGTGAGGGCTGTTCTAGTCTTCATTTAACAAACACTTGAAAGAAAAGCCATGCAGGTTCCCAGAGGCAGGGGCAGGGGGGAGGTGACCAGTCTCTGAGAGGAGCCACCCGCTGAACCCAGCCTGTAGGGCCCTTGCCCTCCCGCCCCTCCAGCTGAACCCCAGGTGAAGCCACGCAGAGCAGGAGTCCTGGTGTCACCGCCACCAGCTGCAGCTGCCGAGTGCTCTCAGCACCAGCCACAAGAAAAGATGAGACGGATTTTGCCCATGGCGGAGGGCGTTCCGTTTCTGGCCCTTCAGGCAAAAACAGTAAAGGCAAAGAGGAAAATTTGAGATTTCCCCCCTTAAACTTCCCACAACAACCTCAGCAAAACCACATGACTCGCCTTCTACAATCTCCCTGGTGTGTTCGCTGCTACTTTGGCAGGAAATCAGAATTACTGTTATATAAATTCCATCTGATGCCAGAGCGACCATCTGTGAGCGGGGCTGCTGCACCTACGTCTGCCTGCAAAGCCACTCTCCCAGAGACAAGGAGAGGGGAAAAAAATTTGATTAATTTGCAGAATGCTTGTGATTTGCTCATATATTATTATAACCGCTCATCAGCACATGACAAATTCCCAGCCCTCGGTGCAAGCACCCGTTTGGTTTCAGCAGTTTCTTGCGTCGGCACCTGACAGACTGCAGGGCCTCTAATGACTTTCAGATGCTTACAAACAGTAATTCTATCTTCAGAATAAAAAAGAAAAATCCTAGGAAGAAGAGGACCGAGCCCGTCTACTGCATTTCCTTCCCGGATATCAACACGATTTAACTGCAAGGGCAGGGCAGCGGCGGCCCCAGGACTGGCCCTCGCGGCCCGGGCGCCGCCTGCGGGGACACAGACCTCCGGGGGCAGGTGGGGCCGCCCGGCGGGCCTCTGCCCCGGTGTCGGGGCGCCTTCCGTTGCCCGCTTTTAGCCCCAACAGCCTCGCTCTCTGCAGACACGGCCCCCCGCCCGGGCCCCGGCCCTGCTCCGGCCCCTCCCTGCCGACGCCGGCGGATCGGGGTTTCGGCGAGAAGACAAAGGCTGGAGGCCCGTCGCCCGCGCGCGCGGGAGGCCCGCAGGAGCCATAAACCGCGCCATCTGTCCGCAAACAATAACCCGCGCGCTCCGAGGCTCACCAATTACTGAGGCCCAACCCCCCAGCCACGGGGCCCGGCGTCGCACGGACCCTCGCTGGCGCCCTTAGGTGCTCACCCCCTGCCTGCCCCCCAAGTTGACGGCTGACAGCTCAGCAGTGTCTCCGTGATGGAGAATTTTTATCGTGGGGTCTTCGCACCACGCGTGGCCTGGGCCCCGGGTCTGTGGGGCAGCTGCCGGTGCACATCCGGGTCCCCGGCGTCTGCGGGGCGGGGCGGCGGGGGCGGTCCCGGGCACGCCCCGCCCTCCTCCAGAGCCGCCGCTGGGGGACAGGCCGGCTGGCGGGCTCTGGGCACTGCGGGAGGCGCCCGCACGCGCCCACGGGACCCCCCGCGCCGCGGGGCGCCTGCCAGAGCCACTCACAACCCCGAGGCGGGCGGGCCTGGGTCAGGAGGGCGCGGGCCGGGCGCCCCGCGTGCTCAGGCCCCGGCCGCGGTCGCGCCTGGCCCGGGTGCCCGCAGGTCCGCCACGTCGCGGGCGGAGGCCACGGGCGGACGGGCCCGGCTCCGGACCCTCCTCCCAACCGCCAGGCCCCGAGTCCCGCCCTGCGGGGCGCCCGGAGAGAACCCGCTTCCTGCGGCGGCCAGCGGGGCCCTTCACGCGGCTGGAGGAGCGCGGGCCGCCGGGCGCGGCCGAAGCACCTCGCCTCCCGGGCGCCGAGGGGCGCGGCCGGCCACCCCACCCCCGCGCCCCCGCGCCGCCCCTCCTCCACCCAGGCGCCGGGGCCGCTCCCCCGCAGGGGCGCGGCGCGGGGTCCCGAGGAAGCCGCTCGGCGCCAGGCAAACGCCCGCGGCTGGACCTCGGGGCGCCCCAGAGGCCGCGAGCTCTCAGTTGCGCGGGTTGCCGGCGCCCACCCGGCGGGGCTGAGACCAGGGCGGGCGGGCGTCTCCCGCATCCCCGCCGCCAGGGCCGCCGCCGTCCCGCAGCGCGCTTCCCGCGCTCCCCGCAGCCCCGCCCACGCGCCGCGGCCTGATTGGCTGGGCGCTCCCGCCCACGTGACGCCGGAAGCGCTCGGGAAGGTGCACGTGGCCGCTGCCCGCCTTCCCGCGGGTCCTGGGCGGGGCGGCGTCGCTCCCGGAGGAAGCCCAGCGTCTCCGTCCCGCCCACGCCCACCTCGGGCCGCAGCCACGCCCACAGCAGGCCCGCGAACGCGCTGCCCTCCCCCGCCGAGAGGGGCACGGGAGGCGGGCGCAGAGGCCGCGGGAAAGGCTCCGGCTGAGGGTGGCTGCGCCCTCCCCGCGGGCTCGGGCCTGCGCCCCCTCGGCCCTCCCCGCGCGTCCCTGCGCCCCCTCCCGGCCCTCCCCGCGCGTCCCTGCGGCCCCCCCCTCGGCCCTCCCCGCGCGTCCCTGCGCCCCCCCCTCGGCCCTCCCCGCGCGTCCCTGCGCCCCCCCCTCGGCCCTCCCCGCGCGTCCCCGCGCCCCCCCCCTCGGCCCTCCCCGCCTGGCCCCGCGCCCCCCCCCCTCGGGCCTCCCCGCGCGTCCCTGCGCCCCCCCCCCCTCGGCCCTCCCCGCGCGTCCCTGCGCCCCCCCCCCTCGGCCCTCCCCGCCCGGCCCTGCGCCCCCTCGGCCCTCCCGGCCAGTCCCGCTGGGGCGGGTCACAGGTCACAGGATCTGCAGGACCCAGGACGGCAGGGAGCGGGCGGCCCTAGGAGGGGGCAGAGCCCAGCTCTGGAGGCGGCCCAGCCCCGCCCCTGCGGGCACCTGCGGCGGGCACCTGCAGCGACACCTGTGACGGCGCCTGCGGGGCACCTGAGACGGCCCCTGCGGGGCACCTGAGACGGCCCCTGCGGGGCACCCGCGCATCCCCAGAGCCCCCTCTCCTCACCGGCCCCGGGCGGACACGATGACCAGCTTGCTCCGAGAGGGGCCAAGGCCCAGCGCGGCCACACAGCGCGGAGCTCAGCCCAGTGCCCACAGCTGCTACCGCAGCGGCCAGGCCCCGAGGGCTCGCAGCGCACCCCGCCCCGGGGACACATTTCCAGGGCGGGACGGCAGGGTGGGCTCGGGTCCGCGCAGGGCTCCCCTGGAGGAGCCGGGCTGCCCCGACCTCAGGCAGCGCCCGTCCCCTCGGGCCCCACGCTGCGTAAATGACACCCTGAGTCCATCAGAGGGAGCGGGCGGCAGGCGCTGTGGCAGGTAAATTAGAGCGACCCAGTGAGAGCGTTTTATGCACACGGCGTAACTGCCTTTTGATACAGCGTTTTACTGCACATTTGGTATTATGGATCCGTAACAGACAAACGCGTGTCGTGGAATTTATGGGAGTGCCAACAGTTGTCCATATGCGTTCACACCGAGGTAAGAACACCGCACGATTCTCAGTCTGACGGATGCGGACACCTGAGCCACGATTCCGATGAAATTAGGAGAAAGCGCACCTTAAGCCCTGAGGATGTTTATTAGACACAACAGTCCGGACTCAGCTGACATTTTAAAAAGTCCCCTGGCACCCAGAACAAAGAGTCCTCAGGCACACACTTCCCCCAAAGCTAGGGCTCAAACCACAGAGGAACACAAAATAAATAAACCCCAACCCTGGGCCGGAGGGAGGGGAGCGAGCACACAGCGCACAGGTGCGCACTGGCTCTGCGCACACCTGCTCGGGGCCCTGGACAGAGGGCAGGGCCGGGGAGCCCCTCAGCCTCCATCTTTGTCTCTGTTTCTGGGCATGGAATCCTCCCCATGAATTTCAGACCCAGGCAGGCTGTTTTCCTGTCTTCACTTTTCCTGGCAGCTGTAAACACACTGCTATGCTCTTTAAAAAAATTAAGTAGAACACTAACTACCAGCTTCCCATACCCGAAATCAAATCAATCTTCTGCCTCAAGTAGTGAAATATCAGGTCCCCAGAAAATACAGAATAGTCAGTGTCTCTGAGAATCACGAAAATAAAAGTAAAACTAAAAATCCAAAAGTCAGAGTAAAATACTACTCACATCCTGCAGAATAGAACTGAACAGCGGCCTGTGTTTTAGGCAGCGTGGGGCTGGGAGTGCCCCGTTGCGCGCATCCTGGGCTCCCTCGTCCACGCTCCTCTTTCTGGGTCGTTAGTTTATACAGTCAGTCTCCTCAGTTCCCCGAGATACAGACATCATACACCTCAGAGCAGCAGTTTTTAAATGTCCTGGTGGATTGAGAGTGATTGTATTCTTGAATATGCCCTAAAAGACAGTGATTATTTATAGTAAGGAATTTAGGCACCAATGTCCCTTTCTTATGGCATGGACTGTATCAACAGACATACTTAAATCAACGGTGCCAAGTCAGATTGGCTCTGCATGAAAGGACCAACGTCTCCCTGTGTCAGACGTGGGTGGCAGAGCCGTCCTCTCCTGCCCTGTCCTGGACCCGGAGGATGGAGCCTGAGTGGCACAAGCTCGGATGCGGCCAGTTCAGATATGACTGGCTGGACATGGGAGTGTGGCAATCTGCAATTTATTTAGTTTTAATTCAATTTGTTTTCACATCCTGTTTTGCAAGTCAGCAAGATGGGCTAGGTTTGCCAAAAACAGGGTGGACGAAAGGAGGGGACACGGTCCCAATGCAGGCGGGTGCTGGCCCAGCACTGGCCAGCCAGTGAGCCTGTCTTCCGAACACACAGCCGCGCGGCGCCCGGCCTGCCCACAGCATCACAGCCTCACTATCTCCCCGCTGAAGGGCCTATTTGTCTGCTTTAAGTGAAATCACTCAATTCTCAAAAGTCAGTGGAGGACTTTAGAAGGGGGAGGGCTCAGATAGGCTACTCCAAATAAGTTCCATTAATCAAAAGACACAGTGTAATGTAACTAATATTTTACAATTAGGGAAGACAAGATGGAACTCAAAGCCATCTATCTCTCTTACACCACATGATCATCGATTCATAATCGGGCCTGAGAGTCTCAGCGAGATGCATTTACTGGATGGGGCGCGGGGGGAGGGCCGGTCGGAGCGAGATAATGAACAGGATGAGAGAGCGCAGGCTGAGGGCTGAGCAGAGATGACAGAGGAGCTCGGCGCTGACGGATGACATGAAGACACAAGCAGATACCTGACAGCCGCGGAGCCCGGCTCCTTCCCCAGCACCAGGATTCTCAATTATGTTGGCGAGGGACGGAGGGGCCTACGGAGGCCAGTGGTGCCATGCTGCCAGGCCGCCACGCTGCCCAGGGCCCCAGGTGAGCACCACTCTGGGGCTGTGCTTTCCATTGTCAGCACCCCTGGGCACATGGGGACAACAGGATACTCGCCGCTCCATCTGTTTTGTAATAAAATGTCCACATCTTCAAAGGGAGTCACTGCCACCTTCAGGAAAAGAAGAGTTGGCCCTTTCCAAAAAAACAAAACACAACAGAACGGGGTTCCCTGAGACTCAGGGAGGCTCGATGCTGCAGAACGGGCTGGCGAGAGATTCGCACTCCAGAATGATCTGCACAGAAGTCCCCCAGTGAGTCCTGTGCGGCCACGAGCCAGCAGGAGCACACGCAGGACTGAGCTGGCAGGAGACCGGGTGATGCACAGGCCCTCCCTGGACCTGGGGGTCATGAGGCTGCAGGAGAAAGTTCTCTGGCCCTGCCTGGTCCCAAGCTGCCCAGGCCAGGTCCCGAACGCTGGCGTGTGCTCCACCAGCCTGCATTTTGTCTGTAAGATACAGATGGCCTCACACAAGTGCTCATGTAGCGTGTCTTCCGAACAAAGAAAAACAAATGATCCTCTGGGCAGCAGAGGAACTTGGGGACTCAGCAAAATGGCAGGACTGTGGGGCAGGTGGTGGGTGATGGGCCTCAGCCGCTGATGGAGGTCCAGGGCTGTCGCCGCAGGCACGCCCATCCCCTGGGCTGCGTCTGCACAGGGCCATTTCATTCATCCACAATCCTGTGGTGACGGATTATGTAATATGCGCAGATCCCAGACTGGAGCCAGAGGTCCAGGGAAGGCACAGTTTTCTTAGTATTTCTTTTTCCAATTGTAACTTGACTACTGAATGTGTTCCTTGCCTGCCTACCACCCTGCCCCTCTCTGCCTTCATGTGGCACCCACACTGCTGCCAGGGCTGGTTTGCATGGAGCTAAACTGGACAGAGGTCCCTCAGTCTGATGCCCTACGAAGCAGCAGGGGCCGTGTGGATTCTAGTGTGTCTGCACACAGCTGCCACTCACAAATGCAAACACTCCCATCGTAAGGCCCTGATGTCCCCAGCTTCTCTGCCCACCTGGCACCTCAGATGGGGCAACAGTGAGAGCAGGTGATGGCGCTGCCAAGATGCCTGCTCTGAAGTCTCATCATTTCAGCCCTGGGGACAGAGGGCAGTGCTGACTGAGTGGGAACCTTATCCCCTGGCATCGCACAGTTCTTTCTGAGGACCTGATGGTGCCAAGGACACAGGGTTCTGGGAATACAAGGGGGTGCTGAGTCCAATCAGCTGGGCCAATCTCAGGGCAAAGGTGTGGGAGCAAATCGATCTGTGTGGCCTGAGGAGCCGTGATTTAGAGCCTCCGACACCAGCCCCAGAAGCTGCACCAAAGCTGAGTGGGCCAGGAGGCTGAGTCTGAGTGCAGAGACGTAAACGGTGCACGTGCGCCTGCCCTTGGAGGCGGGGAGGCCGCTGTGCGGGGAAGGGTCGGGTCCCGCAGCATCGGCACCAGGAAGTCAGCCGCAGAGCCCACAGTCCTCTCGCTGCCTGGACTGAAGATCTCTTAGCTACACGCAGGCCCTTTGACCCAGACCAGGCCATTCCTGGGCTACCTAAGACAGCCCAGCCCCCAGAAATGAAGTTCCAGGAATCTTGTCCCTGCACAATCTTCACCTCTCGTGGCCATGATTCTGCCCTCGGCAGACACAGAACTGAGCGTTTTCAGGTGGAAGGAGCCTATTCACAGAGACCTCCACCTTAGTCCCTGAAGTGCACTGTGCGGGAGCAGGAAGCAGGCTGGGCCTCGCTGCGTTTGGTTGGAGCCCACTCAGTCTGGGTTTGACACGTGCTTCTTTTATTTGCCGTTTGACCAAATGCAGGGCAAGGAAGACTACTGTTCAGACAGGATGTCTAAAGTGAGATACTCTTAGGGGAAAATATATACATACCATGCTACAAGCTTATCTTAATGTATCAAAAACAACAACAAATAAAAACCAGAGTTAAAGGTCTGAATGGTTAAGTTGAAGGAGGTGTGAATCAAGGCCTGGGTGGTGCTGCTCTAGCCCAGCCAGGACACGCAGGGAGCTGGGCCACAGCTGGGCCACAGGTGGGCTGCAGCCCCTCCCGGTTGAGGACCTAGGGATGGGGGCAGGTGGGGCAGCTGATAGTGGGGTGGGGGGTGGAGGGTTTCATCTGCCAAAGCTTCTCGGGATCCAGCCTGTGGGGCTCATGTGTGTCTTGGGTTCTGGGATTAGCGAGATCTTGTATTTAGTGACCAATCCCATCCTGTCCGAGGACCCTGGTTTTAAAGTGTGGGAGCTAAATGTCGATAGCATGAAGGCGGGGAGACCAACCGCCCAGGAAAGAGCAAAAAGTCCGCTCAGCTCCCCTTCTTCACCCTGCAGTAGGTGGGTTGTTGGCTGGGAAAAATTAGATAGCAGAGGTTTTCAGAATGAAACAGAACATTTCCACAATTATAAAACCAGCTCTAACACTGGAATACCCCTTCAACTCCAAACAAATTATTTGGGAGGATATTAAGCCTGGAAGGTCTTTCAAATTTCTTATTAGAATGGCAATTACTTAGAACTTGTGGCCAAATCTCATAGAGTTTGACCCAGTTCTCCCCCCTCAATGTCACTGGACATTAGGCAGGGACTATTGCCCCCAGGCTGGAAGTCCCTGTCCCCTCCCACAGCCAAGGCCAGGCTGGGAGAAGTCCCCATCCCTCTCCACGGAGTAGCAGCCTTAACAGTGGTCTTTCGCGCCACCTAGAGCCCAGAGGGCACATGGCAGTCACCGGCAGGAAAATTAAATACAGCTGAGTAATTGAATGAGCGGGCAA